>NC_090321.1:252901809-253221424 GCF_040869045.1 Eurosta solidaginis
ACTTGGCGCATTCACTAATTGGGGATGGGGTGTTAGTACCAAAATAAAATAATTTAAAAACAAGTAAGGACGGGACTGCCTTCGGCTGTGCCGAAGACTTCATACCTTTCATGAATGGGGCTGAACAATAATCTTATCCCATTCGTAATCTCCAAATAATGCGCTGTATAAGATAAGAAATATATGGTGAACAGATGTACATACCTAAACGATTTTAAGACAAATATAAAAAAATGGCAAAAAACCCCCTTATCTGAACGATCGGTTGTATGGGATATATATTATATATAGCTCCGATCGAAATGATTTTTACAGGAAATCTTTTATGATATATTTAAATAAATATCACCAAGTTTAACGTTTTTATATTGGAAATTAAGGGAAATGGCTAAACATCTTTCTATCTGAACGATCGGTTGTATGGGATATATATTATATATACCTCCGATTGAAATGATTTTTACTTGACAATTTCAATTAAAAAACTTAGAAGTAAGCAAAAGATAAAATGTTGAAAATGTGTTAAAATGTACTCATGAAGGAGCTAGTAAATAATAATTTATGAAATTGACAATAAAGCAAATTAATAGTAGATAAAATATATACAGAATAGAATTTATACAGAGTAAATTTGATTGCATACATAAAAAAATAATGATCACAACGCAATTTTGCAAACAAGTTTCAAGTAACTGGTACTTCAAATTTGAAACAGAGGGTTGAACAGTATATCACGGTTTAGCGTTCTTTGCTTCATTTCGAATTACAAATTTAATGTAGCTAAAAGGTATTTTTTAATACCAAGAAACGAGTCGCAGACGTCTAAATTTTTACAGTGTTTATTAAAATGTATATCACCAAGTTTCAAATTTTTATATTGGAAACTAAGGGAGAAATGGCCAAAAATCTTTCTATCTGAACGATCGGTTGTATGGGATATAAACTATATATAGCTCCGATCAAAGTGATTTTTTCAGAAAATCTTCTATGATATATTAAAATATATATCACCGAGTTTCACGTTTATACTTTCTAAATTAAGGGAGAAATGGCCAAAAATCTTTGTATCTGAACGATCGGTTGTATAGGATATTACTATATATATGTAGCTCCGATCAAAGTGATTTTTTCAGGATATCTTCTATGATATATTAGAATATATATCACCGAGTTTCACGTTTATACTTTCTAAATTGCGGTAGGTATGACCAAAATCGTCTTATCTGAACGATCGGTTGTATGGGAGATATATGTTATAGTGGTCCGATCCTACCGGATCCGACAAATGTCTAATATAATACAAAAATACATCCTGGTGCCAAATTTCATTGAGATATCTCAAAATTTGAGGCACTAGTTTGCGTTCAAACAGACAGACGGACGGACAGACGGACATGGGTATATCAACTCAGTTCGTCGCCCTGATCAATTCGGTATACTTAATGGTGAGTCTATCTTCTATATTTCTCAACGTTACAAACATCGGACCAAATTTAATATACCATTTCATGTTCATGAAAGGTATAAAAAATTTTACGTTAAGTGGGAGCGTGGTATTTTTAAAAATGGCGTGGTATTTTTAAAAATGTGAGGTGTAGCATAACCTGATTAAGGTTCAGTTGGTCTTACTTATAACTATCAATATAAACTAATCTAACTTGCGATAATTAACTCACACGGATGTCCACTTCACAGACCCTAGCAATTACCCCGAAAACTATTTTGACCTGGTTTTCGTTATGACATTGATTTTCTGATCGTTTTCCCTATTCCTTAAGTTTTCCATTCAAAACTGAAAGCTTCGATGTTGTTGTTTTAAATTTTCCCTCACTTTGCGCTCATTTTTCGACCAAGCATTTCCCAACGATTCAAAAGCCATAGTTTGAAGAAGCATTGACGTTTCCTAACCAAGTTTGGTGAACATGGGAAAGGTGATCCAATAATAAAGATAATCAATAACGCTCATCAGAACCAGACGGCAATTTAGCAAAAGGGAAAACATTTTGTTAGGTGGCCCAGATGTGAAAATTATAAAAATCGTCAGAGCTTGAAGATTTTGCTTTCGCGTTTTAAGTAACTTACCCAGGGCCCTGAAACTTTGAACAAGGCTTCGAGTTCTATTAGGTCGTAATATTTAGGATAAAAGAGTTTTCTAGACGGGCCAGGAATCGTGAAATTTAGAAAGTCCGTTTACAACACATGGAACTTACGATCATTATTTGAGTAACTTCCCGTAGAGCTAGATTCTTGAAACTAAGAATGCATCACTAGGGAAACAAATTTTCGCTAGGTTGTTCAGAAATCGTCAAAGTTCAAAAAAATTTTACGAACGTGGAAATTTTGTTTTCGCGTTTTGAGAAACTTCCCGATAGCCCAGAGACCTTAAACTTTGAACGAGGCTTCGGGCCCTATTACGTTGTAATATTAAGGATGGTACAGGGATCGAGATATTAAGACATATTTAGAAAGTTAATTTAAAACGTGTGGAGTATTGACCGTTTGGTCAATTCTGATGTCGGTCTCGGATTCAAAAAGCAGGGAAATGCATGTGTCGCATTATCAGATACCCCAACTCTTTTTTCTGTCTTACATAGCTTTTATTTTTTCGAAGACCTGACTTTTGCACCTTTATAAAATCTCGAAAAGAAAAAAATTACACAGTTCTTTATTATAAAAGAAGGTAAGCCTCGCCTATTTTTAAACAGTTTTATTTAAGTTGATTTGGCTGTTTGGGCGGCACGAATTTTGTAATTGAAATTTAAGTAAGTTCCCGATAAGCTACAAGCTTCAAACTTGGGATATAGTTCAGAACCCGATGGCAATGCAATAATAAGAAAAAATCGCCGCTAGGTGGCGCAAGGATCGATATATTAAAAAAATCGTATTTGTGGTCCGATTTGGCTCATATTTGGAACACAATACATACAAGAATAGAAAGCGACCTATGAAAAAAATCGTCGCTAGGTGGCGCAAGGATCGAGATATTCAAAAAAATCGTATTTGTGGTCCCATTTGGTCCATAGTTGGAACAAATAATACATACATACAAGAATAGAAAGCGACCTATTGAAAAATAGCCGCTAGGTAGCGCAAGGATCGAGATATTCAAAAAAATCGTATTTGTGGTCCGATTAGGCTCATATTTGGAACAAATATTACATACAGTCCTGTAGAAGTGACATCAAAATATTTGGAGTTCGAGGAGGGACAAGCACACGTGGCACAGAGTCGAGTAAAGTTTTTGGAAGGATTATGTATTGAGGACTTAGATTGTAACAAATTGTCAGGAAAGAGTCCTTGTAATAATGAGTCACTAAATGAACTAATTAGAATGAGAAATAATAGGCAATTAAATAAAGACTAGGTTAGGTTGGGTGGTAGCTTCCCTGATAGGGGAAGCTCACTTGGAAAACATGACGGTCCGTTGTGATAATAATAAATAAAGACTAAAAACTTGAAAAAAAATACTAAAAAAAAATTTTTAGTTTAACGGTTTTATTGAAAACAATACTTACATGAAATAATAATACTAAAAGCTAGAAAATAATTAGGTAGGTCCTAGGTACTAGTCATCACACTTTTCAACCTTATTAAGGTTCAATTGGTCTTGTATATGACTATCAATAGAAATTTGACGCGTCCAATGCTTTTATTTGTCTGATCAACGCCCTATATGGATGAGGAGTGTGATGACTAAGTATCTGAGGAGTGTGATGACTAGTACCTAGGACCTACCTAATTATTTTCTAGCTTTTAGTATTATTACTTCATGTAAGTATTGTTTTCAATAAAACCGTTTAACTTAAAAAACAATTTTATTTAATTTAATTTATTAAATATAATAAATTAAGAGGTGTTCAATTTCGAAATTCGAATTCCATAATTTGGAAGCTTATTTCGTAAGACGGGGAAAGTGTTTTTTGCTTATGAATCAACTTGTTACAAAAATTGGCTTGGTCCAATACCCAGCCAGCTGCAACACAACAAAAATATGTAAATATCTTTGCCTCAAATGATTAACTTTCTTTTCAAGCTTCGCACCAATTTGCTCTTTATTATTCTTTCCCCTAAAGTTAATTATGCAAATTAAATAATATTTAATTTACAGGGTGTCTTTTATGACTTCATCAGTCGTTCACCTTCTCTTGCTGAATCTAGTAATCAAATGAGATCATCACTCAAATACTTATGAATATCATTCGCTCACTCGCTCAACTCGCTCAAGGAGAAAATTAGATTATGAATAGAAAGATGATGCGCTGTTTGATGAAACCTTATTAATGCTTTTAATATCTAAAGAAATATGTATGTACGAATACTTACAATCATTTTTTCCATGTACTTATTAGGTGTAACGGGCATTCGTATTGATTACCCACTTAAAGATAAAAACTATAAAAACAAGTAGTAAGGGCGCCGCACTATGGGGTATTTTTGAAAAGAATTTATTATTATTTTATTTCCACTCAGCTTGGAACAGAATTCCTAAGTTGTTGTTTTTGTGACTGTGCCACGCACCATACAATAGCAGCGATCACACAAATTGTCATCAATATTCTCTAACAGGAGTCCTGCAGTTTCAACAGGGTTGGACCAAAGCGATGCGTTGGTTCTGTATTGCAATTTAAACAAGAAACGACGGGACTGTCTTGCTGTGCCGAAGACTTCATATCTTTCATAAATGGGGCTGAACAATAATCTTATCCCATTCGTAATATCCAAATAATCGGCTTTATAAGATAAGAAATGAACAGATGTACATATTTAAGCGATTCTTAAGATACATAAAATAAACAAGTAAGGAAGTCTAAGTTCGGGTGAAACCGAACATTACATACCCAGCTGTACACTTGAAATGCTGTTGTTGTTTATTTTATGTGCTTAATAGTGTTACAAGGCGTCGCAATAATACATATACATATGGTTATATTCTGAAATAAATTTTCTTAGAGTTATGGCTCCCCAAACATAGAAAATTGCTTAGTCATAAAAGGGGCGGTGCCACGCCCTTTTTTAAATTTGAAGTGTTTCCTATTTATTGTTATAAATCCACTTGGGAAATGAAATACTATTGATATAAAGCTCTTTTTTGCAATGATATAGCTTATTTTATTCGCCCACAACCCTTTTAAAATCTTTTGTATAAAAGTGGGCGTGGTCCTTAACCAATTTCGTTAATTTTTCTTCAAAGCATTCCTTATAGTACAGGCAACCTCTGCCGAATTTTGTTACGATTTTTGATTTATGATTAATATTTGTAAAATTTATTTTATCACAAGTGGGTGGTTCCACGCCCATTTAAAATTTTTCTTCAAATTTTTATCAAGAGTCTCAATATCAGTCCACACGTCAAATTTCAACATTCTAGTTGTATTATTTACTAAATAATCATGTTGTTTGTGTTTTCTAAAATGTTAATATACTATATAAAAAGTGGGCGTGGTTATCATCCGATTTCGCCCATTTTCAATACCAATCTATTCTGGGCCCAGATAAGCTCGTGTACCAAATTTGGTGAAGATATCTCAATATTTACTCAAGTTATCGTGTTAACGGACGGACGGACGGACGGACATGGCTCAATAAAATTTTTTTTCGATACTGATGATTTTGATATATGCAAGTGTATATCTATCTCGATTCCTTTATACCTGTACAACCAAACGTTATCCAATCAAAGTTATAATACCCTATGTACAAGTACAGCTGGGTATAAAAATAGGTGGGTACTTTGTGTGAAGATGCAACGTTTCACGTTTTTTGTGGTCTGCATGAAATAGCTAGTACAATGAATCACTTTTCTTAAACGTAAGTATTTGATAAAAGTTGAAGCTTGTAGCTGTTAAAAAGGAGGCAAAAATGGCAGTTTATATTTCATATTTAGGTGGCGTGACTCTTAATCTCCCCTAATATGGAGTAAAATACCCTTCGTGATATGAAGTAAATACATTAAAAGCCTCCACGTACAGTAATAGGCTGAAAGGCCAAGCACAATAGATCTTATATAAAATCCTCGTGTCAGTGTTGTGGTTGAACTCCTTCAATGTAGGTTTTCGAATCGGATCTTATCCATTTTTCATACTCCAAAATTGTTGGGGTGTCAACTCCTTTTTTTTTGTTAGAGAACATTTTTGTTTTTATTTTTTTATGAAACAGCCTTCAAAAGTACATACAAATGCGGTGACTGGGATTGGGAATAAGGGACGAAGAAGAATAAAGAGAGCTAGAGAGAAGAAAAACTAGAAAAGGAGAACGAGACTGAGAAGGATATAGGGTTAGACGAAGATAGAGAGATAAAGCTATATGGAACGGTGGAGGGAGATAGTGAACGAAGGAGTGGAAAAGACGGAGAGGGAGCCACCCCAGCGGGTTAGGGGGCTTAGAATATACCTGCGGTAGGTATGCCTGTCGTAAGAGGCGACCCCTCTCAAGGGGTTGACAGCGCGATATATAGCTTCTCCAACCCAATTGTCAACCTCATCTACCCGTGGCGAATCCTGTTTCATAACAGCCGATGCTCTGGCGACCCAAACACCGGTTTACAGGAGGGCGGGTTGACCGAGAAGGTTTCATGTGGTCATACCATTTCGTTCCCGAGAGGTCGGGCTAGTACCTTTATGGTGCTTGTTACCGGAACGTTCCGGATCTGCATCCGGCAAAGGACCATCAACATCGATAACACTCCCCAAGGCCTTCGGCGAGTATCCATATCGCTACAACAACAACAACAACGGAGAGGGAGAAATAGGCGGAGAGAGTGGTACGGAGAGTAAGAGGTGAAAACTTTTTAAAGAATATGCAGTTGGACCAATGTTAGAGTAGAACAATCTTATATATTATTTCTAGTTGCTGTTTTTATGTGCGGGTCCCTTTTTCGCTCTTATTTGGAATCCAAATCTATAAATAAAATTTTGGTTGTAAAGATGGAGATTTGGGCTATTAGCGAGCTTGGGCAATTTTGGGCGTAGTGCTTAGCCATATTTTATTAAAATAATTGGTTAAAAATAAACGATTGTGAGCATACAAAGAAATGTATTTGTCCTACGGCACTATTGTGAATATTTGCACTGCATTAACGGCAGTTGCTACAATACGCTAGATGGCAGCGCAATTGATTGATAGAACAGCTTATTTATGTTAATATTTGATAAGATACTTTTATATTGGTTGCGCAAGACGCGCACGGGTCCGGCTGGTAATAATAATGCTGAAAGAAAGCGCTTGCGCTTTATCGACAAAGACGATGCATGTTTTGTCGTTATTGTTAATCGGGTTTGCGAGGGAATTTACCGTTGACAATAGCTTACCAACACAGACAGATACAGATACAGTTCTTTAAACGCTTCTCTCATTTGGCCCGCTTGTGTCTGATGCGCAGGTTTATGTCCCTAAAGGTCATGTTGTCGTTATATTATTTAGAAAATACTTACCAAACTAAACGTATTTACAGTCCGACTTTGATCCGATTTTCTCAAAAAGAAAAAAAAACACGAAAATGCCTGTTTTTCCTATCGCTGCATTTCCATACGAATGAAATAATGTAGCTTTACATTAATCAAACTGGGGTTAACTAATATGACACGAACTGTCGCCGCACGGTGGGGTATATGATCAATATAGCTGGCCAAAACTAAGACAGCAGTTATTTCTGTTAAAAAAGTGGTTGTCTCACTTCATTGTTATGAAAGGAAATATTTGACAGTAAATTCACGGTGTTCCGCGCAGAATTACTATGGATCGAGCCCCCGGTTTCGGAGGGACCGGGTCATTTTTTGGCATTACATGAGATATGTATGTCAATATGGGTATCAAACGGAAGGTATTTTACTCCGCATTTCTATTGACACTTTTGATTAGGGTTGCCACTTAGGGTTGCCACCTCACCTTTTTATATTTCTTTGTATATCCACTACCATCTCGGAAACGGCTTAACCGATTTGAATCAAATTTGGTACATCGATATAGTATTATATATAAATGTTTTCATATATTTAGAAAAGCAATATGGGCAATCCCCGATTATTAAAATCATACAAACAGACAAAATTGGTTAATTCGTTGTAGTTCTATAAATAGAACGAAAACAGCAACAAAAACCAAAGTTTCTTTGAAAACCGCCGTACCAAGCATAGCTTTAACACATAATTGCATACGAAGTATGCAATGTGTAAAAGATTAAAATATGCAAAAAAGAAGGCAATTGGGAAGAACTTTACAACAGGCATGACGTAGCTGAATGCGTTTACAACCACTTCAACTATCGTAGGAGTGCGAGTTCGACTCCCACTCCCGGGAGAAAAGGCTCTGAAGAGATTTACAAGGTATAATCGAAACAGCTGTCGCCTTGTCCGTCCTGATGTCACGTTGTTTAAATTTTTCCCAAATTATTAAATAAATTATAAAATTAAAAAATTGCTTCAAATAAATGTTTTCATACATTTAGAAAAGCAATATGGGCAATCCCCGATTATTAAAATCATACAAACAGACAAAATTGGTTAATTCGTTGTAGTTCTATAAATAGAACGAAAACAGCAACAAAAACCAAAGTTTCTTTGAAAACCGCCGTACCAAGCATAGCTTTAACACATAATTGCATACGAAGTATGCAATGTGTAAAAGATTAAAATATGCAAAAAAGAAGGCAATTGGGAAGAACTTTACAACAGGCATGACGTAGCTGAATGCGTTTACAACCATTTCAACTATCGTAGGAGTGCGAGTTCGACTCCCACTCCCGGGAGAAAAGGCTTTGAAGAGATTTACAAGGTATAATCGAAACAGCTGTCGCCTTGTCCGTCCTGATGTCACGTTGTTTAAATTTTTCCCAAATTATTAAATAAGATATAGTATTACATTTTAAGACATTTCACCTAGATGTTCCCACTGAGGATGATTTCACAAGATTGCCACCTTTTGCCAATAGGGGTATCAGTCTCCTCCAAAATTGATTACAACTCAAAAAATCGCGGGTATGCGCAGCCGTTTTTGTTATTAAACTTTGAAACAAACACAAGCTTGTGTATTGCCAAAAAATTACTGACATGATATGCCATGAAAAAAAGATATATCTTTTTGTTTGCAAGGTTTTTAAAAAATTTAATATTGAAAAGTAGTAGCATTACAAGTAGAATAACTCAGAACGTGCGGTATAAAAAATCGAGCATACGAATTAATCAAATAATTAAAAAAGAATTTAAGTTAAACGGTTTTATTGAAAACAATACTTACATGAAGTAATAATAATACTAAAAGCTAGAAAATAATTAGGTAGGTTCTATGTACTAGTCATCACACGCCTCATCAATCTAGGGCGTTGATCAGACAATTAAATAAAACCGTTGAGCGCGTGAAATTTCTAAAAATGTGAGGCATAGCATTACCTTATTAAGGTTCAGTCGGTCTTGTATATGACTATCAATAGAAATTTGACGCGTCCAACGCTTTTATTTGTCTGATCAACGCCCTAGATTGATGAGGCGTGTGATGACTAGTACTTAGGACCTACCTAATTATTTTCTAGCTTTTAGTATTATTATTACTTCATGTAAGTATTGTTTTCAATAAATCCGTTTAACATACAATTTTTTTTTTAATTATTTTATTCTCAAGTTTTTAGTCTTTATTTAATTACCTATTATTTCTCATTCTATTTAGCTCATTTAGTGACTCATTATTACAAGGACTCTTTCCTGACAATTTGTTACAATCTAAGTCCTCAATACATAATCCTTCCAAAGACTTTACTCGTCTCTTCGCCACGTATGCTTGTCACTCCTCGAACTCCAAAATATTTTGATGTCACTTCTACCGGACTGTATGTAATATTTGTTCCAAATATGAGCCAAATCGGACATCATAGGTCGCTTTCTATTCATGTATGTATTATGTGGTCCAAATATGGACCAAATCGGACCACAAATACAATTTTTTTGAATATCTCGATTCTTGCGCCACCTAGCGTCGATTTTTTCATAGGTCGTTTTCTATACTTGTATGTATTATGTGTTCCAAATATGGACCAAATCGGACCACAAATACAATTTTTTTGAATATCTCGATCCTTGCGCCACCTAGCGGCGATTTTTTTCTTATTATTGCATTGTCATTGGGTTCTGAACTATATTCCAAGTTTCAAGCTTGTAGCTTCTCGGGAAGTTACTTGAATTTCAATTACAAAATTCGTTCACAACGGCCGTGCCTGCAGCCGTGCGTCCTGCCTGTCAAGTCAAGCTAAATAAAACCGTTTAACCTGTCCTAAAAGAAAATGTAACTAGATTTGATTAAGGCTAAACAAGTGAACAGGTATTTATGTTAGAAAGGTATATTTCTTTTTAATCCAAAAATACATAGATCTGCATAACATTTTTATACAATTTTAGACGGTGCAGATGGGTTTTATGGTATGTATACTATTCAGTGGACATCTAGGAACACCAGGGAGTATATTAAAAAAAAAAAATGGAATATTTTGACTTTTGGCCAGCTAGATTGATCAAATACCCCACCATGCGCCGGCTGCAGCCTTGCACATTTTCAACCACATATTAGCACAATAAAAACGCAATAATTTACATATATGTATATATATATTCAACAAACATAATTGCACACAGTAACTATTGGTGTAGGCAATGAACTTTTGTCATTCCTCAAACAACAACACCAACACCAACATTAAGATACCATCTGTCTTTCAACTAATTTATTGTATACATTCCTTTAACATCATCACTATCATTATATCATCATTACAATAATTGTTACTGACATACATACATATATATTTATATACTTATTTCTTTCTATGTAAATATAATTATTCCTTTAGTAAGCTGTATTAACACTGCAAATCTGTTTTCCGTGTTTTTTTTTTTACAATGCTGCGCAACAACAACTTTAATCAACAATTACTTTTTCGCATGTATGTATGTACGCACGTAGCTTTTTATTTAATATATATTTATGTATGTGTGTTATATTATGTTTAAATTTAGTTATGTAATAATGCAGCGAGCTCACGCATAAATATGTAGTTTAGCGCATTTGAATCATTCTTTTTTTTTTTTTGCATATTGGCTAATAGTAATGTTATTTTAATTACAGAGTGGCATAATAATGAAATTAAAATAAAAATAACAACAATAATGATAAATAATTTTAGTATGATTTTTTTTTTGTTCCGAAGTCATAACATAGCATTTTAGTTTAAAATACATTTGTTTCAGTTTTACTTCGCCACGCCCACAGTGCATATTGAAGGAATTTGTCCCATAAATAAATATCTCGTTAATGGTAAGAGGTGTTCTATAGGTTAGGTTGAACTGGCCATTCCATGAGGACCTCACATAGACTGAATGAGTCCGTAGTTTACCAGAAGTTTGTCTTAACGACCAAACTGAAAAACCCTATCAAAAACCAGGACCTATGTTATAAAATAACTTCGTCCTCTTGGCAAATACTAGAAGCTTCCAAGGACTTAAGCCACTTACTTGCTGCTTCTAGATCTGACAGCTGTATCACTCCTAACAGCTGGAGTCTTAGCCTGGCAAGCGCAGGGCACAAGCACAGAACGTGCTCAATCGTTTCCTCCCCCAACTCGCACTTCGTACATCTGCTATCACTGACCAAGCCTAATTTAAAGGCATGTGACGCCCGAAGGCAGTGTACAGTCAGAATACCCGTCATGAATCTACAGTCCTCTCTTTTTAATGATATAAGCAACTTTGTTAGTCTAAGGTTGTAAGACCTACACATAATCTTCGACAATTTACAGCCCCGCGCTTGAACCCGCGTTGTTGTATATAATCAAAAAACAATTCATACTTAACTTAGTGCTTCCGCAGGGGCGAATCGGCGGGTCGTACAGCATTGTCGTCAGTTTCACGCCATGTACGACTGGTCATTTCATCATTTGAATTTTTTCCAATATTGCATTTTTTATTGCAAATACATCAGTTTGAAGGACAATGACACTGACTCAGAGCTCTGATTTACAGATGGATCAAAATTTTATGAGGAAAAAACGGCAGCTGAGCTATGGGCTGAACTTCAAGATATCAATACCAATGGAATGCAGAAGTTCGTGCAATAGAAATTTGATGTAGAGAATATTTACGGAGTCTTACCCTTAAAGAGTGGCCTCATTATGCCAGACATCCAGGCAGCGCTGCGTGCCTTGAAGTCTTACACAACTAATTCTAATCAAGTGGATGAATGCATTTGATACCTAAATGATCTGGGAGCCAAAACCAAGGTTTTGTAAGGATGGTTTCCCGGTTATCAGGGACACTAAGTACTTTAGTTAGGTGATAAGGTGCTTTATCTGCGTTCTATGGTCCAGAGCAGTTCGAAGTCATGGCATTATCGGAAATACCTACCGGTTGGATCGATCAATACCAACCAATAAATAAACCCTAAAAACAATGTAGCACACATATCTTTATTTGAGAGCAACTCATTCCAATATGGTGTAATATCAGTTTGGTCAAGCGTTGCGTACCTAGAAAAAATAAACACCTACGCACTCCCTTGTTGCTCTAGTGGTGACCATCGAGAGATATATCAGCGTAGGGGTTATAAACTGTGTTGGCTGGTGACCGATACCATAATGGAAGCTCACCCACGTTACTCTCAATTTTATCAGCCAAGCGATAGCAATATTTCAAAACGACGCATTGCCCCTCTTGACTCCGATAGCATTGCCTATCTTAAACTACGGTTTCGGTTGCGATGAGGGAACCCCTACCTACTTGACACATGGTTTGAAACTATATCTGTTCTCCCTTTTTATTAATGAAAAATTGGAACAGTTAAGAGTGCTACCAATTAACGACGGAAACATCATATCAAGAAAAGCTATATCTCTCCTTTAGCATGTAGGGAGAACACTTCAAATCACTGTCCCTTTTTTTAATTACTACATATCAAACTCATTACCTAGCAAAGCGGAGTGCAATAGCAGAAGTCCATGGTCCAGAGCCCTTTTGTGGGTAACAATTAAATTCAGACGTCCCTGGATTGACTACCCAGGGCAAAGATAGGCCTAACTGTTTATTCTTCCGACATCGAAAGTATCAGCCAAACTCATTAACCTAAGCAGGGAAGACCTAATAACTCTCACTGGGTATTATACGGGACACTGTGGTGTACGACATCACTTAAGTAAGTGAAATCTATCCGATACTAAAATTTGTCGTTTTTGTGTGCTCGAGGATGAAATGCCGGTTCACATTCTCTGCGAATGCGTTGCTCTGGCAAGGCAGATACTCTCCCATCTAGGTGGTGTGACTCTTAATCCCTATATGATATGGAGTAAAAAGCTTGAAGAGGTATTTAGATACATCAAAAGCCTCCACATACAAAATTAGACAATAGATCTGCACAAAGGTCGCAGTGCTTCCAGGCCTAATAATAACCCCCACCCGACCAAAAGGAGGTACCATAGCTTCCTACGGAGACAACTACAAAACCTACTAAATAAATAAGTATCTTCCTGGTTCCTCGCACTTTTTTCCTTTGTGCTTTGACGCTCTCACCGAACAAATCCGCGACGTAGTTTCTAGTAAAAAAACAAAATTTGACATCTACGTATGTTGGTTTCAGCTGAAGGTGACCTTCGCTTGTAGTTCTAGCTTGCATAATCCCAACTAAATGCTTTAGTGCAAGCCATCGGTAGCACTTGGAGAAACATATAGAAACGTACTCTGGCGAATGTTAGCATGACTCTGCTGTTAGTAAATAATCACAACAACAAAAGCAGCAAGCAGCCGCACTTATGCACAAGGCGACGAAGAGTATTCCATACACATAACCAGCACCTTGAAGCAGAGAGATTGTTTCACATTCATATATGTAGCCGGCAGCTAAGAGCAGAAGTTGTCACTCACACATACACACGCATATGGCTAGAAGAAAAGCAGATAAATATACATGCATATAGCTAAAAAAACATGCATGAGATACAACTATTCTAGAAGTCATATTGTGAAACGTCTAGACCTTAGGAGAAATATGCGAACGAGGCAACATAGAGTATAAAAGCCGCGCGATGCAAGTGATAGTCAATCAGTTTAATTTAAACACGCTATTAGTTGCGAAGTGAAGTATAATTGTGAAGTATTACTGCCAAAGTAGTCTAAATAAAGACCATTTTGCAATACTGAATATTGGAGTTATTTATTCGACAGTTCAGCGATTCAAACGTTAGCAGAAGGTGCAAAATAATCGGAATCCCCCAAAATTCATTACAGCACCAAGAGGCGGTCAATCCTACGAGAAAGCTGCAGGCCCGGAACCAATATACTGATGAACGTTGGTGCTTTCTTTTTGGATAGCAGGCTTGAGAATTTCTAAAGGCCCGGTTTTCTCGAAAACGAGGCCGCTATATATCGTCGCTACATGACGTACAAACTCGTTCATCACCGTTTTTTCCCACCGTTATATACGAAGCGGTGAACATTATGTCAAATACTTTAAATTGTTCATAACAATAAACCATGGCTTAACTATATGGTTGGCTCATCTCAACAATACCATTGTTCACATTGCCAAAATCTGCGTGTTGGTGTTAGGCGAATGGAATGGAATGAAAACATAAAACTTAACAGTTTTTGTATGTTGTAAGAAAATGTTGTCAATGTGTTGTTGTCATTTTGAGTTTGCCATCTTCTTTCGACAATCCCTACTCCAGTGAGATTAAAAAAATAAAATCAGCTGATGAGATGAGCCAACCATATAGTTGAGCCATGAGATATCACGACGAGTTGAGTCATCTGCGGCGGACTTATGAATAAATATAAAATATAAGGAACGGTAATGAAAAACGGTTTTAAAATATCTTATTTTATATTTCCAATTTTTGTTAAAAAGTGACAAAAAAGTGGCTTTTTTTCTAAAATAGATAAAAGAAAAATTTCAAAATTATTAAAAACTTTTTTCCTGAAAATTTTCGAGTATGAAATTCTGTTTTTAAGAGCATCAAAGTGCAAGTATTCAATGTTTAAAACTAAAAAAAAAAGAAAAAAAATTATGAAGCTCGTTTTCAAATGTGAACTTTAAAGTTTGTCTGCCCTATAAACACAAATTTTGTACATGAGAAACTGCCCCCTAATGCCTTTCAGTCAGTGGCGTTTTCGTTTCTTAAAATAATGTCACCCTATTGTTTCTTCTCGGCTCTCTCGTGAGTTTGTGTGTTGCTTTCACAAAATATTTTCCATTGAACAAGAAAAGAAGGCTGATTAACTACAACAAGAACCATTATCCATAGCGCCACGTGACCTAGTTCAAAAGTTAGAATCTACGAATGCTACATGAGGGTAACATTTTTGTCTAGAAAAGAAAACAGTTTTTCGTTTTAAAATTTTCTGCGACTGTTTTAAATTTTAATTTCGTATTATAGATACATTTTTGAAAATTGTTTTGAATCAATTTTGAAAAGTGGAAATTAAAATGCTGGCAGGGTGTTTGTATTAGAATACGTTTATTATTTTAATTTCATTTAACTTCACTAATACAAATAAATTTAAAAAAATAAAGTACTATTAAAAGCACCCTACAATGCTTATATCAAGATACGGAAACCAAAATAATCTAGTCGGGCGTTCAATACTAAATTGAAGTATCGAACGGAGGAGTGCCGGTCATTGATTTACGGAATGCGGTCCCTTTCAATCCGATACTTTACTTCGATATCGAACGTTTGACTCGATATTAATTTCTCTATACCCACAACGTTTACTTGTAGACTTCTTAATAAAAGCGAACCTTTCCCAAATAATCATTCCCATTCTGTTTTTGTGGAAGACAAAAACTGTCATTTGACACACTCAACGTTCCTGCTCGTTATCATATTACTTAAAGCCATGCCAGTTGAAAATCGCCATATTTGCGAATTCGGTTGAAAAACGCAACATTAGCGAATTCGTTCCAAATTCAGTTTCCCCATATTCAGTTTCGCTGTCCCCATTCGTCCGGAAAATTCATTAAAAAATTTTCCGAAATTTGTTTTTGTGTTTTATTTAATTTAATTTTTTGCTGTGTTTCTACGTTTTAGTTTATTTTACTTCATTGTGGATGATAAAAAAAAATCCGAACGAATAGTCACTTTTATGGGGTTTATATTGACAGGCGACATCTGAGATAGGATATCTTTAAAACAAATTCCAAGGCCTGTTTCAACCAAATTATGAAACAGAGCTCTTTCAATTGTATTCGAAGGACATTTTCAAATCAAGCCCAAGCTTCTAACATCAATCAAGATAATCGCTTTTAAATCTTTTACTGAGATATGCTTCATTTTGAGCCGGCAGTTGAGATAGGAAAGATCTTCCAAGTCAGTCATCTAAATTTTGAATCTTGCCTATTACGGTATTCAACGAATGCCTTGCGAGGAACGAATTTCAGTTATAAAATAAAATAAATAAAACCAATATATAAGTTAAGTTATGTCTTTGTTAGTTGACATTGATTTAGATAAATAGCAATACTGCATTCTTAAAAAGAATACTATCATATATTAGATATTAGAAAAACTACTGTATTACGTGATCACTGTTGTTTTAAGAAATGAAATAATTAATTTTTGAATGAAAATGAAATGTAAAATTTTCAAAAGAAATTTTGAGAATAAAATTTGTGACGATCACGAAAAGGTCATAAAATTGAAAATATTTTAAATTTGACCAAATTTTTAATCGGCGCCCGAGCAGGCACCACCGCGAAAAGTTTTTAAAAGGATAATATAAATCCTAACGGAAATCGGGAATCAAACTAAAAATCGTGATGGTTTTATATTAAAGAAGATTATATTAATCTTAACTAATTAAAATACCAAAAATTGTGGATTTTGAAAAGCTAGAAAAGGATTAAATCAATCCTAATTTCGTGATTCTTGTTTGAAAAGTTTGTTGACACAAATATGTGAAAAGGAACTATATTAATCCTAACTCAAAGAAAAAAGAAAATTGTAAAAGAAAATTAAAAAAAGAAAAGCTAAATCAAAAAAGGATTATACAAATGCTAGCAAACAAAATTTAAAAAGAATTTTATAGTTATTACAAAAAAACTGAAAAGGATTATAAAAGTCCTAATTTTGTGAAGGATATTGTTTTATTCAGAGAAATATTGCGAGTCAATATAAATAAGTTTGAAAGGATCATGAAATCCTACGAAATAGCAAAGTAATGAAGTGAAAATATTTTTTTAAATACAACAATCAACATTAATCCAAGGAACAACAACAATAAGACAACTAAAGGGCAAATGGTGTAAGATCACCTGGAAGAAAATAACATTACAAAAGGCTACTAAAAAAGTAAATATAATATTACTTACATCCCAAGACTACAATCAACATAAATTTTGAGCTTAAGTTAAAATAACGTTTAATTTTAATATTTCTCGACAGAATGGTAAGTATAAATCAAAATTGATAAGTGCGATTTATTTTTAGTAAAATTAATTGGTAAATTGGAAATATTCCTTTGAAATTTAGTTCATCTAAGGTACGTTAGACTTGAATTGTTACGAGTCCTTAGTTGTGAATTAGATTTTGTTTTCATTCAAGTCTTATTTTAAAGGCATTATTTTAATATTTCGTCCATAACATTTTAAGAATTATTTTGAAGCTTTTATACTTATTTTTTATCGTGGTTTTATCTAATTCGTTTGCTTTGTTTCACACGTATTAATTAAAAGCAAAGGAATATGAGTGTCTCAATAAATTATTGAAATCAGTAAATTATTGAAATTGTTAATTTAGTTAATAATAAAACTAAGCAAAAGCTTGCTGAAAAATTAGAAGCGAGCGATGTAGCTAGACAGGATTTAGCTTCAAAAATAGACGAACTTACGTTAACGCTTAATAGTTTAGAAGTACCAAATGTAGAAATTTTATCTCCGGTTACATTAAATCTTTTAATTGAATCTGGAAATCATTACCAGAGTTTAGTTGCGATGTTTCTTGCTATCCGGCAATTAAGTATTATAAATAAGGGTCTGAGAAATATTATGTTGCAATGGGAATTCCCAGAGACAAAGTTACTGGTTCAGCTAATTCAACACTATCTTATTGTAATATTGTCCTTAATTTTAAAGATATTATGTCTAGACTTGACCAAACTTATGCAGATAAGAGACCTGTTTATGTTTTGGAAAATGAAATGAGTACTCTTAGGCAGGGGAAACTTTCATTTGCACAGTAATATGATAAGGTAGTAGTGCAATTAAGCCTAAAAATAAATAAACAGATTATGACTTATTCAGGAAATGATGAAGTAATAAATGCACTTAATGAAAGAGCAAGGGAAAATGCAATGCGGTTTTTTTCTTTCAGGTCTTAATCGCCCTATATGCGATATTCTTTTTTCTTCAAAGCCGAAGGATCTCCCAACGGCCTTGGCTATTGCTCAAGAATTAGAAACTAACCATAAACGTTATGATTTTGCAAATACGTTTGCTATGGGTAATTTTATAAAGTCTAGTAAACCTCGATTTGAAACGGTTCAACATAAAATTTTACCTGGACATAATCTCCCTAAATCGAGTTTTTGCGATCAACAAGGTCCAATGAAGGTGGATCCTTGTTCATCCTTTTATAGAAATAACACTTCATTTCAAAATAAAGAACAACAACATAGCAGGAATATAAATTTTACTCAACCTTCAACCAATTTCGTTCATCAGCAGCAGGAGATACCTCAACGAAGAGTGCTGTTTAAGCGTGTTCAGGAGAAATCTGGTTCCTTCTAGAGCCCACAACGAAAAGCTCAACGCGTGAATTATATGCGTAAAGAGGATATAACGTGTGATGAAGTAGATAATAATAGTAGTGATATTGACGACGATTATTACTTTGAGGGGCAACCAAAGGAAGTTTATAATTTTGAGGATGAAATTAATTTTTTAAACTAAATTCGCTCCTGTCATTTATTACAAAAATAACATCAAATGGTTAGGAGCTTTGTATATTAATTGATACCGGTACGTCCAAAAATTATATAAGAAATTTTTCGTTTTTAAGAGTCAAAATAATGAATAAAGCATTTAAACTAAAATCAATAAATGGAAATTATTTAATAAATGAATATTGTTTAATCAACGTACTTGATAATACGTCAACTTTTTATTTATTAAAAAGCTTAAGTACATTTGATGCAATAATTGGGTATGATTTTCTTAAAGAAATTGACGCGAGAACAGACATAGAAGCTGGTTTTTTTTATATAATCGTAATGGTAACATACAACTCCAACACTTAAATTGTAATTAAGTTAATACAATAACTATTGAAGATGATTCTGTTCCAATTAATATTCTTGGTCGATTCCGTGAAATGGTTAATGAAAACAAAAACGCTTTCGCGCATCCAAATCGAGCTTTAACATTTAATACGTCTTCAACCGAAGAGCCAATTTTTAGTAAAAGTTACCCCTACCCAATGTCTGCTGCAGCATTTATTAATAAAGAAATAAATGATTTGTTGAAAGATGGTATAATTCGGAAATCGTGTACTCCTTATAATTCGCATGTAGTAACTAAAAAGGGATTAGATGAGAATGGGAAGCAGAAGTTTCGTATGGTGATTGATTTTCGTAAAATTAATGATAAAACAATATCGGATAGATATCCCATACCTGATATATCGGTTTTTTTTTAGCAAATTTAGGGAAATCGCGTTTTTTCTCAACTTTGGATTTGAAATCTGGTTTTCACCAAATAAATCTACGAGAAAAAGATAGGCAAAAGACAGCTTTTAATATTAGTAATGGGAAGTATGAGTTTTGTCGTTTACCTTTTGGCTTAAAAAACGCGCCAAGAATTTTTCAACGCGCTATAGATGACGTTTTGCGAGAAGAAATAGGTAAAACTTGTCACGTTTATATCGATGATATTATTATTTTTTCACCGGATGAAGAAACGCACCTTAGGCATTTGGACACAATTTTAAAATTATTAGAAAAGAGTGGAATGAGGGTTTCGTCTGAGAAGTCAAAGTTTTTTAAAACAGATGTTGAGTTTCTAGGATTCTTAGTTTCGCAAAATGGAATTCAAACTTGTCCGAATAAAGTAAATGATGTAATTAACTACAAAACTAACTAACTAACTAACTAAATATTTACGTGGCGAAAATGGTAACGTTGATGCAAAAAAATCTAAACACATTAAAATTACACTTGATTCAGAAGCAATGTCTGCTTTTGTAAAAATTAAAAAAATATTTGCATCGGAAGATGTGATTTTGCAATATCCGGATTTCAATCGGGCTTTTGAGCTAACAACTGATGCTTCATCAAATGCTTTAGGTTCTGTGTTATCTCAAAATACCCGACCGATAACTATGATTTCCCGAACACTTTCTTCAGCGGAGCAAAATTACGCCACAAATGAGCGTGAAATGCTTGCGATTGTGTGGGCATTTTTTGCGCCACTATCTATACGGAATTAAGAATGTAAAAATCTTTACCGATCATCAACCCCTGATATTCTCTATTTCAGAAAAAAATCCGAATACAAAAATAAAAAGATGGCGTGCTTTTATTGAAGAGTTCTCGCCAACCTTTTATTATAAGCCTGGTAGAGAGAATAAAGTAGCAGATGCGCTATCTCGGCAATTTATTAACAATCATAGTACTTCATTAGAAACATTGCACAGTGAAGAGTCCTATACTGATGTAATTAAGACAGTTAAATATCCAGTAAACCAATTTAAAAATCAGCTTCTTTTGTCAAAAGCACAATCATTAGATAAAACAACGAAAAACATTTTTAAAAATTTCTGTCGTCATACAATATTTTTTGATACCATTGAAATGAAAGAATGAAAAGATGTTATTAATCGGAAGGTTACAAATGCGATACATTGTGATCTGCGAACTTTAGCAGATATTCAAAATCCTATTGTTTCTTCATTTCCCGGCATTAATTTTCGAATACTGAATTGTTAGTAATAGATTTAGTTAACAAAAATGATCAGCTTGAAATTGTTACTACTGAACATAATCGCGTTCATCGTTGTTTATTAGAAAATTATAAACAAATTTCAAATGAGTATTTTTTTCCTGATATCAAAAAGTTATTAAGATCGATTGTTGCTAATTGTATAATTTGTTTAGAGAATAAGTATCAGCGTAAGCCATCTAATTTAGAAATTGGAAAAACACCAATCCCAAATTATCCACGAGAAACTCTACACCTCGACATTTTCATTACGGATAAACAGTATTTTTTAACATGCATTGATAAGTTTTCAAATTTTGCTATTGTTAAACCTATTTTATCACGATCTACATTGGATATTAAAGCAGTACTGCTTGAGATATTATTAGTATTTCAAAATACAAAAATTATTGTGTCTGATAATGAAAAAGCATTTCAATCGAATACAATCAGATCTTTATTAAGAGATAATTACTCAATAGAACAACTTCTTATACCTACATTACACAGTGAAACTAATTGACAAATTGAACGACTTCACTGAACTCTAATCGAAATATGTAGGTGTATTAAAGTTCAACAAGAGCTAAGTGAGACTGTAGATCTAGTGTTGTTAGCAACGCATAAATATAACAATAGTATTCATTCTACAATAAATGCTAAACCAATTAATGTTTTTCAAAAATTTTCAAATGAAGAGTTGAATTGTGTTAGAGAAAGATTGGTCAAGTCACAGGAAAACATATTAAAAAGAATGAATAAGAATAAAAAAAATGAGATTATATGAACCAGGAGAAACAGTTTTTATTAAAAGAAAAAATAAAAGATTGGGGAATAAATTTAATAAAGTTTTTAATGAAAAGGTTGTTGAAAAATACTTAGAACCGCGGTTTTAATCGAAGGTAAAAAAGTTCATAAAAGCAACCTTAGATGAATTACATTCTTTGTTTTAATGATCTATGTTTAGTTTTTTTCTTTTTCTTGTGAATGTTAAAATTTCAGCCATATCATAGTTATTACATTTGTATTTGATTAAAAAATCTCTTATTTAATTTTTGTTTTAATAATGACTTAAACGGGGACGTTTTAAATTTGAAAGGGGGAGTAGTTAAGTTATGTCTTTGTTAGTGATTTAGATAAATAGCAATAGTGCATTCTTAAAAAGAATACTATTATATATTAGATATTAGAAAACTACTGTATTACGTGATCACTGTTGTTTGAAGAAATGAAATAATTGATTTTTGAATGAATATGAAATGTAAAATTTTCAAAAGAAATTTTGAGAATAAAATTTGTGACGATCATCAAAAGATCATAAAATTGAAGATATTTTAAATTTGACCAAATTTTTAGTTTATACATATATAAAAAAGAAATCGATTCCCCTCAAAAATTGTCGGAACGCTCATAACTTAGGCGTCCGATATGAGTGCGAAATATGTGAAAAATATGATCATATAAGAGTCTTTTGTGACTCCGATTCGATGAAAGTTATGAACTATAAGCCAAGAGTGTTCAGCAAACAAAGCAACTTAGGAACAAATATTCATGTTTTATTTTTAAAAAAATTTCTTTCATATTAAATTTGAATAAAATTATAGCCTATAATCTGTCGTGATGTTGCCGTATTAAATTGGCATGGACGATTCTATATAAACAACTAAATAATGATCGACATTTTAACAATGTAAGTATTTCGAGCAAAACTGGATCCGTGGTATACCCTGGTTGGTCTATCGAGAGCCTGTCTTTAGTTAGAGCTGACTTCGGTATGCACTATATTTACGTGTTTTCTCCAAAATTTCTCAAAATATTCCTAATTTGTAATGTGCGTCCAAAATTCGCCCTGATCTAGCCAATCCAATTTCTTATATGAAGCAAATAAATGACCCCGAAAAGAGTTATATAAGAAGAAAATCATGAGCCTATTAGGAGTCATATGGGACTCTTATATTTTAGGCTTATATAATGTATGAAATTAAGTTCATATTGGTCGACCATCACAAGAAAGGAAATACATTCATTCCGGACTTATAAATTAGCTCATAATGAGTAAACTATCCGAATTAGGACTACTTTCTGACCCTTTTGGACTCCGAATATTTGTTGATTTCATTCTTTTCAACTTAATTGTGATTTAAATTTATACATTACATAAATAAAAGCGATTCTCGTCACGATCGCACAAGTCGGGTCAAGCGTTTGATGAAGACCGTAATAGACGTGAATGTCTAGTTTTCAACACTAATTTATAGGCTATTTTAACAATGCTCTTACATTGAAAAGGTATGTATATTAACCTGGGTCGATTTGTTTGGACGAAACTTAACCGATATCGGGCCATCGATTTTTCGAGAGGATTTGGGCTCAGAAAAAAAAGTTCCACTAGGCATACCCAAAAAAATAATTTTCGAGCCTGCGAAAAAGAAAAATGGCAAAAGGGTAAATATTTCGACCAAAACACTCCCAAAACCCAAAAAAATATTTTCTTTTTTTCAAAAAACTGTTGTAAAAACGTTGGCGATAACAATTTATAAAAAAAAAAAACAAAAAAACATATTTTTTGGGTTATGGGGTGTTTTGGTCGAAAAATTTACCCTTTTGCCATTTTTTTCGCAGGCTTTTGGGTATGCGTAGTGGAACTTGTTTTCCTGACCCCAAATCCTTTCGAAAAATCGATGGCGCAATATCGGTTAATAAATCGACCCAGTCTAATGTATATATATACAGAAATCGCTCTTTCATTAACGAGATAATTGAATTTGTAAACAAATCTTTAAAAATTCTCAACGCTGTAACAACTTTATATATATATATCTGCATTATAGCGTCATTGTACACTAACTGCACCTCATTTCACTAATCAGCGCATAAATTCTGAAATTTTTTGCTTTAATTATCTTAAACATAGAACGGAAAATTACTTTTTTTAGTTGTTGCTGTAGTGATGCTATGATTAGTGCTGAGCGTGTAAGTTGTTTCATTTACATGCGTTTGTTGCTGTTGATTATGATAATGCAATAATTTGAAATGACAAGCCGCTGTGACACGACTGCTAAAAGCGCTACCGCTGGACTCCAATTCACCGGCTACCTCACGTATTGCAGTAACTAATTTTCACCTAGGCGTTGTACTAGTTGGCATTCGTTCTAGAAAATCTTTAGCTAAAACATTTTCGACTTCAGCTAGACAGCTAGCCACCTCCTTATCAATATCAGCATGATTGTGTGGATTGGGACAATTGACGCTTAATGTAGAAAAGAAACCATATAAATCTTGTAGTGAATTGATTTGTTGGCAGGTGAGCATTAAATGTCGACCGCGTTTAACATTATTTGCCTATAAAAGGGAATGATTTATTATTCGTAATGCAAAGCGCCAATCTTAATATATGTGACCCGGCCTATGAAAAGCTGGCTTATGACTAAAAAAAACTTTTCCACTTTTTTTCTGGTTTCGATAGTTTTGAGACGCTTTCACGTGGTGAAAACTAGAAAGTCCTAACTTGCTTAGAAGTGTTCTGGAGATGATATTTTCATCCACTTCCTTTTGACCTTCAGCTTGAAACAATGCTTGTAGTTCGTCCTCGTAATTAATACCAACATCATCGAAAGAATCATCATCATTCTCTTCGTTTTCACAGAAAATTGTTTGAAAAATCTCGCTAAATTCTTCTTCGATAGCCATTATTCACAAGCGACATACGTCCTACTCGTTCAGCATTGCTTTTAAATCTGAGCACTCACACGATTTTTTTTCGGTCAGACACTGGTTTGTGCTTTGCATTGAAAAAAACATCGCTCTTTATATACACATACGAACTTATCTCATTTATGCTCTTTTACCTTTTTTTGTTGCCTTTTGGGCAAGACTGTTCATAATGCAAAAGAAAAACTACTAAGAAACTGAAGAAATGCATTGTTTATGTTGTTGTTGTTGTTGTAGCGATACGGTTGCTCCCCGAAGGTTTAGGGAGTGATCGATGTGATGGTCCTTTGCCGTTTACAGATCCGGTACGCTCCGGTAACACAGCATCATTAAGGTGCTGGCCCGACCATCTCGGGAACGATTTATATGGCCACATTAAACCTTCAGGCCAATCCGGTATTTTAGTCGCCTCTTACGACAGGCATACCTACCGCGGGTATATTCTAACCGCCTGACCCGCTGGGTTGATACATTGTTTATCTTTAACAGCTGTTTCTCGCAATTTCTTTTTTGAGTCATAAGCCACCTTTTCATAGACCGGGTCACATATATAAAAAAAATTAGACTCTAACTAACCGGTGAATGCACAGCATATTTCATATCCATTAATCGTCCGATGCGTCTTATATGTGGTACATAGATTGTCGTTGGCAGCGTAGCAGTGGCCGTTTGCTCATTAACATTACCGTTCATAATGGGCACCTCTTCGTGTGCATCGAATTCGGTGCCAACAAAAGCCCAGCGATACATTTGGAAATGTGGTAAGTTGGTGGCAGGCAGCACGCAACCCAACTCCAGCAATTTTGAAGCTTCCAATTGCACGGAACGCCAATGAGTTAATTGATTTTGTGAACATATACCATTTGCAGAAGAATTCGATGACCATGAGATATCCATGCCAGATAGTAAGCGCATCTGCTGGCTGAAAAAGTTACACAAAGTTTTAAGCAGTTACACTTTACAAATATGAAATATGGTATTCCACCTAAGGTCCTCGCTATCAGATTTCAATTCTTGCTCCATTGCCAAGAAAACATGTACCATTTCAGCAATTATAATGGGCCATAACGAAGTGACATGATCGGCAGACATGCGTAATAAAAGTACGCGGAAGCATAGGAAAACCGCCGATTGTACTGATGGTATTGTGGAGAGTAGACGCAGGCTATTGGCAAGTTGTTCTAAATGAAAGATTGAAAATATTCAGAAAACAGCAGACAATTTTTAAATTCACATCTTCACACTCACCCTGTATCTCAGGCATATACTTGTGATACTGATCGAATTCGCTGCAAAATAGTACAAATGCTAAACGCTTCAAAAGCATAGACCGCTGTTCATATTCCTGTTCGCGCGATGTGAATATATTTAAACTGCCAGTTTGTGTTAGCGACACGCGGCTCATCAATTCGCGGAATGTTGTATTATCATATGTCATAAGGCTATCCATTATTTGTTTCCAGAATGTCAAGCAGCAAAGATCCAATTGAAAGAAAGAGTTGTCGAGCAATAAATCAAGCATATCTTTACGCCACGCCTTACGCGTATACTGATAGCCGCTGAGACTGGCCAAAAGACTTGAGCATGCGTAGAAAGAGGGCACATTGCGCGCGGAATGGTTCTTCAAATATGGTGTGATGTTATACAAAAGTGTAGTTATAATATTCACCACTTTGTCTTTCTCTTGCGAACCATATGCTACATCCAGCAAATTAGCAAGCGTGGCAGCTAATACGCTTTGCGCTTGTACTGCATATTGTTGCTGCTGACCGCCGATACTATCGCGCACGCTACCCTCTGCAGCAACGGGTGAGATATCTTCTTTGACGGCGAGATTACGTCGCAACCAAGTGGTTTGCTCCAAACAAGAGCCAGCAACATTTGACAGTGAGTCCACTAGACGCGCGGTAACATCATGCAAATCGCGTATATCCTTTTTGTCCGGGAAGGGCATTTGCGGGCAACGTTGCACAAATTCATTGAGTAACATAAGTAAAACAAATTGTGCTGGCGGCGTTAAGCTAAGACCATCACGTAACAAGGCTAATAGAGAGCTCCATGAATCACCGAGTTGTGGCGCTGGTGCTGATTTCATATAAAAATAGAATAGCTCTAAAGCGCTAACTTCGATAGTGAGTTGCACAGGCGGGCGGTGTATGGGTGGCGGATTACGCACTACTTGATGTAGCGTTTGCACAAACGAATCCATTGGCATAACGCGTATGCTAGATACAAGCGTAACAAGACTCAATTGCTCGGCGCATGCTTGTGGCGCCGAATTTCGCTGATACTGTTCGTTAATGCTTAACGCAGATAGTGGTCTAGCGCGTTTGGCATGCGCTTCGCCACGTTCTTGCCAAGTAACTGCCACAGCGGCGAGAAAATTAGCGCCGTGATGTAGTGATACAGGCGAAAGAAATTCCATTAGCTGTTGCTTCACTGGACGCACTTGACCCAATTCACTATCCCAAATAGCAGCGACGCTTGTAACTATACGCGAGAGATGAGAAAGTACGGCGTTACGCGCCGCTAGCAATTGCGGATTACGCGGCGCTTGTGCTTCAGTTGTTTGCGTTGTGGCGGCAGCAGCAGCAGCAGCAGCGCTCGATAGGAACGAATGCACAATGTTATTGAGTAATTGGCCCGTGTTTGAACTTTGCGCTGAGACGCTTGTTTGTGGATAGGCTTGATTAAAGAGATGCGATAGCGTTGTCTGTTGTGTATTGTCTAGTAAGCAATAATGGCAGAGTATAGTAATCGCTTCTAATTGCGATACGACATAGTCAGGCGGAAAGCCATTCTGCTCCTTTAACGTTAATTTTGCAATGCGATCGATGTTATGACAAAGTTGATGTACGACACTTATAACAATATTTGTTAGGGAGCCGCAGCTGAAACAATTCAGCGACGCAGTAACCAGGTCAGTCCAATTGCGATGTAGATGACGAAGCTGCTCATTTTGTAATGCGCTCAACACCGCTGCCAGGAACATTGGTTGTTGGCTAATCAAACAATTGGGCAAATACTTCACATTGTTGGCGCTTGCATCGTTGGCGATATTTGTCAAACGCGTTGGCGATATATTACCTGATGAGTCATCCTTGCCATGCGCACTAGCGCCGCCGCCGCCTTCTCTCTTCAAGAGCTGTACTTCATATTCGAGTTTTATCACAGACATAAGTAAGCGCAGCAGTTGCAATTGCAGCGATTCAGCATGCAAATCATCATCTAAAGGATTATTAAAGTTCAATATGCACGCTGGCAGCGAATCGCTGCATTGCGGCCGCTGCTGTCGTTGTTGGCCACTAAACATGCTCACTGATGCATTAAGGCAGTGCAATATTACCTTCTGTAGCTTACAACGCGCCATCAAATCAGCAATATAACAAGCCAGCCCTTTGCCCATATCGCGAACAATATTAATAAGTTCAGCGCAGATGAGCGCTAACAATTCAACGCTCTCCAACTGCACGCGACAATTGCCGATCACATCATCGGCATTTGGTGCATCTGCAGCGCTCTCTGCGTAACGCGCATCATGATGAAAGAAACCGCGCGCATAATACAAACAAATAGTTACAAGCACTTCTAAATGCATACATGCGCGATAACTTTGCGCATACGCTGTATTACTAATGCTGCCGTTAAAGCCTTTGCCCTGCATACACTTTCGATGACGAATCAGCAGCTGTTTCAGCGAGCCACTTGACACTGATGTAGTAATGGATAAGCAAAGGAAAGTGCGTGTATCACATGTGATTATGTTGCGTAGTGTTTGGAATGCGTATAACGTTTGTTTAGTATCGTAAGCGCCGCCTGCATAAATAAGCATATGTTGATAAAATATAGGCATGTGGTCTGCATTTAGTATGCGCGTATTTGCTTCGCCTGCGCTTATGCTCGAATTTGCACTTTTCATCGAAGAACGCTTGCTACCAGCGACGTCGCCATCAAGTGCTTGTTGCTGCGCCGCAGCATTTTGACGCAATATTTGTAAATTTTGCTTGCCCTTCTCTAATGTTTCTTGTGTAAGCGCCCAACTTCCAGATTTTTGACTATTTGGCTTTTGGCTTGTTTCTAAGCTGAGCGCACGTCGTTTATCTTCCACATTGATGGTGGATGCTGTTGTTAGTGATTGTGATTGAGATTGCGAGCGCGATTCGTAAAGTTCATCATCGTCGCCATCGCTTTGCAGCAAAGAATTGCAACTAATATGCTCCTCCGGCACGCTCTGCGATGCGCACGCAATACCGGTGTAGCTATTATTGCTATCAGTGGATGTTTTCGAAATGCAGCTCATACGCTTCTTATCATGACTAACGGGTAATTTTTTGCCTGCACCATGTTTTTTCTTTTTCAATTTCGTAGTGCTCTGTGCAGATGATCGTTGTTTATTCTTGTTGGTTGCTTGTTCATCGCGCGCTTGTTGTGCGCCGCTATCACTGTGTGGCGCTGTTGTAAAAGCTTCCACTAAATCTTTATTTATTGTCTCCACTGTTGTTGTATCGCTTGCGTTACCATTACTTGTGGCATTGAAATACTCATCGGCAGGATGCGCAGCATCATCAAGCCCTAAACCATGTTGCTGCATACCCAACGAAGAGTGTTCGTCTGTTGTTGATGTAATTGAGGCTAAACTTGAGTCGCCGGGCGTCTTTTCGCGTGTTAATCTATATGTTTTGCGATTCTTCGTGCGCTCATGCTGTGTTAGTAATTCAGTAACGCTTTCACAATCACCAGCGAAACGCTTTAAATTTATGCCATTTCCGGCGCCTGCGCTGGAGCTAATAGTTAAACTGTCATCCTTCTCAACGCTTGTTTCACGATTTTCTGATTCCGAATCAAACATACTACTCTCAGAGTCATCTGTATAATCATGTTCGAAGTCATGTGCTTCGAGTTCGTCTTTATCATCATCTTCCTCTTCAGCCTCCACTTCATCTCGTAACTGCTGCTCTCCAACTTTCACAATAGGTGACTGCTCCATAGATTTGGTTTTTGCATCATTTCTCAATGAGTTTTCGCGCAACTCACACTCAATCTCAGTGCTCGCCTCATCATCAAAATCTGGTGAATTATCTAAAGGATTTATAATCAATCCTATGGCATCTTGCGTTTCTGGTGCAATTTGTTGTGGTGTCGTTTTGTCGCTCACGAAATTTGATGTTTTATTTTTGCTGCTCAAAGTTACACCGAATATTTTCTTATGAAAACTGCGTATAGGACTACGCTTCTTATTACTCGATGTATCCATATGATACTTAATATTACCATATTCTGAACTGATCGCATACACGTCGCGTTCAAGTAAATTATCGCCCTTATGTTCGCCTTGTTGGAGTTTGTCGCTTACCAAAGCTTGTCCTACGCCTTCGATGCCACGTTCCTGCTGCAACAAATGCAAGTGCATTACACTAATGCGTTTCGTTTGCGCACCGAGCAATATTTTGTATAGTGGCTTTATGAGACGTGGCAAATCACCGCGCAGCAGTGCAGACTGCAACCATTTTGTGACGCAAGTACGTAAAGACATATAATGTGGCAATGCTAGCGTATCCAACACTTTGAGTAATGTTTTCTCAAATCCTTTTGATGGTTGCTTATCACGTCCTAAATGCCAAAGTAATTCAAATTTACGAAAACTTTTCGATTCACTCTCTTTTAGCTGATCGATAGTGGCGCGTAGTATTGGACGCGCTGGTGAAGCACATACGAGTTGTAGATCTCTTGCGCGATCATATCGATAATTACGTAGTGCAGCTTGCGGTAGCATGCTGCTATATTGATCACCCCAACCGGTGGTAGCTAGCGCATCAGCGGCGGCGAATTGTTGGTGCATGCTATGCGCATACATACGATTGCCAATGGTGGTTTCAACCAAACCGCTTTCCAGGCAATTGTGCAGCTGATAGAGTAAAGCTGTTATCTGTGCCGGATCTATACCAGTCTCACCCAAGTAGTTCCACAAAACTGAAGTGACTAGCTGGAAGATGCGAGTTTTATGTTCAATATAGCTGACATGTCCAAATTTAAGTAGTGGCAGCATAACAACAAAGGTGACACCAGGACTTGTGGTGTGCTCAATTTGCGACTTTAGTAGGCTGTGGAAGAAGTTTAAAAATATTAGTGAGAGATAATAATAACACGACCTAGATGTCATCGCCAATTGTGTGTTGGAAAGAAAATCTACATATATAAAAATCTAAATTTTGTGTGTATGTGTGTTCGCTATGGAAACGTATTTCCCACACTTCAATTATCTCCAAATTTTGGCTATAGGTTCCTTCGATCAACACGAATGTTTTAGGCTAAAAATAATTTCGATATATATATAAAAGGGGCGTGGCACCTCCCATACAAATGGAACCTTTGGTATTGCATAACTCTGAAGGTATACATGGCAGAACATTGAAATTCAGTAAGGAGTTATATGAAGTTAATTCCTAACACCACCAAGAAAATGTGGAATTAGGAATAAGGGGGCGTAGCATCTCCCATACAAATGGAATATATCATACTGCATATCCCTGGATGTAGTAATGGTAGGATAATGAAAATTTAGTAAGAAGCTATATGACGTTAAGTCCCAACACCTCCAGTAAAATGTGGAATTGGGAAAAGAGGGGCGTGGCACCTTCCCTACAAATGGTTTTTTTCAGAATTATGGCTGCCGTGCAAACTTAGGTTATTTTAACACCTAAAGTTTGACTGCATTGTTGAGTTTGGCTGTTATTCCTTTTGGACGTTCAGTAATATGCCGCCGTTAAAAACATAGGTTCCTTCGATTAAGACGAAGGTTTTTCATATTTCAAAATTAAGAATTTTAAATAAAATTTTTTTTTTTTTGCTATGCGAACGAGCAATCTTAGCTCCCAAAAATGATCATGTTAACAAAATCAATAATCGCATTGAAAACCAAATTCCTGGTGAAGTGACGAAATATAAATCGATCGACACAGTTACAGATGAAGATAAAATTGTGAATTATCCAATTGAATTTCTAAACTCTTTAGAACCATCTGGAATGCATGCGCATATATCAATTTTGAAAATTGGCTCACCAATCATGCTTCTTCGGAATTTAAACCCACCAAAATTGTGCAATGGAACCAGACTTTGCGTTCAGAAATTAATGCCGAATGCAATCGAAGCAACAATCAGCGGTAAAAGCAAAGGTGTAGATGTGCTCATACCACGGATCCCAATGATTCCTACAGATTTTTCATTAAATTTTAAGCTCTTACAGATTTCTGTACGCCTTGCTTTTGCAATTACAATAGCTTTGGGGACAAAATAAGGGAAAATCACCATGTAGGAAAATGAACCTAGGGAAACCCGGAAATGTGTTTTATGAGTATTTTAAAAGGGAGTGGGCCATAGTTCTATAGGTGGACGCCATTTCGCGATATCGCCATAAAGGTGGACCAGGGGTGACTCTAGAATGTGCTTGTACGATATGGGAATCAAATGATAAGTGTTAATTAGTATTTTAGCGAATGCCACAAGACTTTAATAAATATTTTATGCAAGCAATCGGTTGGACTTAGCGCAGTGCACTTTAATGCTCGAAGTATGAATGGTGAAAAATTGGATTATGTTAGGGATATATTTTCGGAATCAGATGTTGATGTTATCTGTGTCTCAGAAACCTGGTTTTCCTCTGACTTATCTGACGCCTACTATAGTATCCCTAACTATAGACTAACACGTGTAGATCGATTAGCTAGAAGGGGAGGGGGGGGGGGGGGTTGCAATATATTGCAAGGCCTCCTTAAAGATTAATGTATTATCAGTGTCTAAAAATAGTGAGACAGAGTTTATTATAGCTGAAATTTCTGATAACATAAATAAAGTGCTAGTATCCTGTGTATATAACCCAAATAGATGTTACTTGTTAGATTCCTTTTTTGCTGAATTATCTTCGTTTTTAATAGACTTCGAGCGTTTTGTTATTTGTGGTGACTTCAATGTTAATTTACTCTTAAATGACTCATATGTAAATAAACTACTTGACCATATTTCAACTGCTGGCCTTACTATAGTCAACAAACATGTACCAACACGATATTACAAAATTTGACCAAATCAGCTTTATTTCTGACCATGATTTAATTTTTTGTTCACTAGATGTTACGTTCAATCGTCCTGTTGACACTGTTACCACTGTTTATCGTGATTTTAGGGCTGTTAATGTGGATGCTTTGTTTGGTGATTTGTGCAATGTTGATTGGTCTTTGTGTTGGTTTATTATTACTGTGGACGGCAAACTTGAATTTCTAAATGAAAACTTGTGTAAGCTGTATGACAAGCATGTCCCTTTACGTAGAGCTCGGGATGATATCAATTCTGTTCCTTGGTATAACTTTAAAGTCAGGTCTGCTATAAGAGAACGAAATAGACTTTACGCGAAATGGAAGAGGAGACAAACTGAGTCTGCTTGGTCTTTATATAAAATCGCCCGAAACAAAGCCACCGTTATCATAAGAAAATCGAAGCAGATGTATTGCAATTATAAATTAAACCCGTTACTTCCGTCAAAAGATTTATGGCGAAACTTGAGGAGTCTTAACGTACATGGGAAGTGTCAAAAGGACTGTCAAGTCGACCCAGATATCCTAAACGATTATTTTATTAGGTCAAGTGAGTGTCGGGACAGTCATATACCTCTGGACATTATAAGACATTTTGAGCCAGTGATTAAATTTGAATTTAAAGCAGTATCAGAATTAGAAGTATGTAAAACAATTTTGAACATCAAATCTAATGCTATTGGGGATGATGGTATCTCTTTGAAGTTCATCAAACTCGTTCTGCCATTCATTTTAGGAACTCTCACACATATTATTAATCATTGCTTCACAACTTCTTGTTTCCCTGGGGAGTGGAAGAAGGCGTTAATTATTCCTGTCGCCAAAACATATAATGCTCTTGAGCCTTGCAATTATAGGCCAATTAGCATCTTAGCTGCATTTGCTAAAGTGTGTGAGTCCTTGATGGCGGTTCAAATTTCAGCTTATGTTAAGGAGAACAACTTGTTGAGTCCAGTGCAATCTGGATTCAGACCTAAGCATAGTTGCTCTACTGCAATGATCAAAATACTTGACGACATAAGAACTAGTTTTGACAAAAGTGACCTAACCCTTTTGTGCCTCCTTGACTTTTCTAAGGCCTTTGACTCAGTGCAGCACAACCTCCTTTGCAAAAAACTCGAATTCTACTTCGGGTTCTCCACTACATCTGTTGAGCTTATGGCCAGTTACCTGGAGGGAAGAACCCAGAAGGTAGTTTGCAAAAACTCTGCATCCAAATCTCGTGTTGTCCCTACTGGTGTGCCACAAGGCTCTGTGCTTGGTCCTCTTCTGTTTAGTCTTTTTGTCAATGATGTTTTCTCAGTGTGTCAGCACGTAAATGTCCACGCATATGCTGATGACATCCAGTTATACCTATCTAGTCGTGTTGGCCTTGTCGAAGATTTATGTTATAAAATAAATAGTGACTTGTCTGCAATCTGGAAATGGGCTTGTGAAAACTGTCTATGCTTAAATGCTGAAAAGTCATATGTGTTGCCCATAAGTAGTAGCGTTGTACATGTTGAAGATATCCCAAAGCTCTTTGTTGGAAATAGTGCCCTCTCGTTTACTGGAAAGATTCGAAATTTGGGTTTTGTGATAAACTCCAAGTTGACCTGTATTGACCACGTTAATAAAATCCCAAGTAATGTTTATTCTATTTTGCGCCGTTTAAGAGCTTCTGCTTCTTTTACACCTTTGGAGACCAGGAAAAAGTTAGCTATACAATTGATTGTGCCACACATAACATACTCTGGGCTTGTCTACAGTCAATTAGATTCTGCTTCGAGCCATAAAATTGATGTTGCATTTAATAATATAACGCGTTATGTCTATGGCCTTAAAAAGTATGACCACATCTCCACATGGAGGTGCAAAGTTCTAGGATGCAGTATTTTTGATTATATTGCTGCACGAAACTGTATATTTATGTTCAAACTTATTGAATTCAAAACACCAAATTATCTTTATGAAAAACTAAAATTTTCCAAGCCTTCTAGACACCGCAAGCTAATAATACCACGATATTTATATTTGTCCTCATCGAGGCTGTTTTTTGTTAATGCTGTAAGGTTCTGGAACTCCATTCCTGACTCTCTCAAGGCTGATATGGGTAGGAGCAACTACGGGAAGCTAATTCATAGTTACTTCAATTCAGTGTGATTAATGTGGTTACAACATAATTTCATCTGTATTCTATTCTTTCTTTCTAATAAACTTAAGCACTTTCATGTTCTTATCAAACGTGTATTCCAGGTTAAGTATTAAAGTTGTTATAACAACTTCAATTTTATATTATTTATTTTGTTTTAAAAACTTGCTGATGTACTTAAAAAGACTTTGTCTTACAGATACAACCACTATGTCAAATAAATAAATAAATAAATAAAAAAAAAAGGGAGTGGGCCTTAGTTCTATAGGTGGATGCTTTTTTCGAGATATCGCCATAAAGGTTGACCAGGGTGACTCTAGAATGTATTTGTACGATATGGGTATCAAATTAAAGGTATTAATGAGGGGTTTAAAAGGGAGTGGCCCTCAGTTGTATGTGTGAAGGCGTTTTCGAGATATCGACCAAAATGTGGACCAGGGTGGCTAATTTATTTATATATGTATGTAATACCACGTACAGTATTCCTGCCAAGATTCATTTTCATTTTATTCTACTTAATATGGAAGGTGTCCACCTATTTTACAAAGGTTTTTCTAAAGTTATATTTTGCGTCAATAAACCAATCCAATTAACATGTTTCATCCCTTTTTTCATATTTGGTATAGAATTATGGAATTTTTTTTTACTTTTCGTAATTTTCGATATCGAAAAAGTGGGCGTGGTCATAGTCGGATTTCGGCCATTTTTTATACAAAGATAATGTGAGTTCAGATAAGTACGTGAACTAAGTTTAGTAAATATATATCGGTGTTTGCTCAAGTTATCGTGTTAACGGCCGAACGGAAGGACAGACGGTCGACTGTGTATAAAACCTGGGCGCGGCTTCAACCGATTTCGCCCATTTTCACAGAAAACAGTTATCGTCATAGAATCTATGCCCCTATCAAATTTCACAAGGATTGGTAAATTTTTGTTCGACTTATGGCATTAAAAGTATTCTAGACAAATTAAACTAAAAAGGGCGGAGCCGCGCCCATTTTGAAATTTTCTTTTATTTTTGTATTTTGTTGCACCATATCATTACTGTAGTTGAATGTGGACATAATTTACTTATATACTGTAAAGATATTCAATTTTTTGTTAAAATTTGACTTAAAAAAAAATTTTTTTTAAAGTGGGCGTGTTCGTCATCCGATTTTGTTAATTTTTATTAAGCTCACATATAGGAATAAGAGTAACGCTTCTGCCAAATTTCATCATGGTATCTTCAACGACTGCCAAATTTCAGCTTGCAAAACTTTCAAATTACCTTCTTTCAAAAGTGGGCGGTGTCAGGCCCCTAGTCCAAAATTTTACTAATTTTATATTCTACGTCATAAGGTCAACCCACCTACCAAGTTTCATCACTTTATCCGTCTTTTGTAATGAATTATCGCACTTTTTCGGTTTTTCGAAATTTTCGATATCGAAAAAGGCGGCGTGGTTATAGTCCGATTTCGTTCATTTTAAATAGCGATCTGAGATGAGTGCCCAGGAACCTACATACCAAATTTTATCAAGATACCCCAAAACCTACTCAAGTTATCGTGTTTACGGACGGACATGGCCAAACAAATTTCTTTTTTCGCCCAGATCATTTTGATATATAGAAGTCTATATCTATCTCGATTAGTTTATGCCGTTACGGATTACCGTTATGCGAACAAAGTTAATATACTCTGTGAGCTCTGCTCAGCTGAGTATAAAAACTGTAACCGAAATGGAAGTGAAGCCGCGCCAAAACATTAACCGAACGAATGAAATCCCAACGAAATCCATATCCGACGAGTCCATATTCGAACCGCAACATTAGCTTTCTCGATGTAGATACAGGTTTTACTTTCAGTAATTTTTATGACTTCTGAACATTGAACATATACTTTAGTTTTACCGTCCTCCTCTATCTATATCAAAAAGTCGTTTTGAGTGAAAAGTGGACTTAGTAGCTTTTACCGCCGGGTCGACGATATGTATTTATACATAGATATAAATAAAATATTTCTTATAAAATTAAATCATCATCAGCTTTTATCTATCAAGGTGTGAGATATAATTTTTTGATAAAAAACACACCCGATTATCGGGGGTTACATACTAGTTTGTATAATTTTCGAACACGTTTAATTAAAAAGTGGATACTAACCAAACAGCAGTTACTACTTCTTCGGGAGATTTTCTCGGAGTAATTCCCATTTTCGGATTAAAACACAGTGACTAACAAAATAGGATATAAATTATTGTGAGTATCCAAACATTATTTACCTTATTAAATCGAACAGCGTTGTTATTGCCGCCAATTGCAATTCCCTATCGCTTTCTGTATATGCTGCTGCCAGGCACAATACCTTCAACCAACTCGGTATCTCTTTCTCATTTTTATCTAATACAATATTTTTGTTACAATTGGGAAATGTTGACATTTCTACCAATAAATTTGCAGCCAATTTAATAGCGCCACGTAAGCTATTCGACACACGCAAATCCATAAGCGTTTTTATATGCTTTTCAGTTAGCTCATTACATTTTTGTAGCGCAGCATTTGGTGTCTCTTCGCCATCATCACTTGCATCTGCATCGCTAGTGCTTGAATCGGTGCCTGTCGAATACGCGTTCATAGTGTGACCCAAGGAACGATGAAGTAAGCTATGTAACTGTTTTGAACGACTCATTATATTAACGCGTAACGTATCGAAGAGACGTTCAATTTCAAGTAAACGTTCTGCACTCAGATCTTCAATAATTTGTTCATTTTCAAAAATATGCTCAACGCTTAATGGTTGATCACGTTCAACTTCAACTTTAATGCGACATTTTTCTTCATCCACAGTTGTAGCATGTTTTATTTGTAGCACATAACGTGTAAGATAGAGCTCGAAAAATATTTCATATTGACGTATACATTTCTCTAAGATTGTAAACTCCTCTGCATTATTGCCATTGACTTCATTATAATCGAATATACATTCGTCGTCAATACGATCTTTTGAAAGCTTTTCAGTAGCTGGAGCACTTTTGGGTTGCTCATCTGTTTCATCTGCTGTTGCTTTAAGTACGCCTGGTTCTAAACACTTGGGTCCCGTTAATGCTATATCTTTGGGGCGCGTCTTTTTCGGGCTAGAGCGTATGCGCATATATGGTGTTTTAGCTTTTGATTTAAGCTTTTTTATGCTTAGTGGTGTATCTAAGTCAGACGATGATTGTGGTTCGATTATTTGGCCAGTATCGGGACAAATCTGTTAAGAAAGTGGAAATAGTGTAATAAGGCATATTTACTTTAAAATACGTCTTTAAAATACGCGTACCTCTTTATCCAATTCCGACAACTTCGATGTCGATTTGGCTTTCTTCTTTTTGGGACTTTTACGTTCAATGTGCTGATTCGAATTTGAGCGTCGCATGGGTGGTTCTGTGTATGCGCTATGTGTGGATCCTTCCTTATGCATAACATGTGCAATGCTGCTGCTATCATCGCCCGAAAAATGATTTAATTTCGAATCAGATTTACTTTTCTCTAGTGCATACAATGCGCCAGCAACTTGTGCAATCGATGTATTTTTAAGCACACCCTTTTTGGCATTGGCGCTCTTTTCGTCGGATGATGAATAATAGCCATGATTGGTGGCGCCACGTGGGAGCAATTTTATGGGGCTACTGCAAGAAAAAAACAAGTAAGGAAAGCTAAGTTCGGGTGTAACCGAACATTACATACTCAGCTGAGAGCTTTGGAGACAAAATAAGGGAAAATCATTATGTAGGAAGATGGCCCTAGGGTAACCCTGGAATGTGTTTGTATGACATGGGTATCAAATGGAAGGTATTAAAGAGTATTTTAAAAGGGAGTGGGACATAGTTCTATAGGTGGCCGCCATTTCGAGATATCGCCATAAAGGTGGACCAGAGGTGACTCTAGAATGTGTTTGTACGATATAGGTATCAAATTATCGATATTAATGAGGGTATTAAAAGGGAGAGGCCCTTAGTTGTATATGTGAAGGCGTTTTCGAGATATCGACCAAAATGTGGACCAGGGTGACCCAGAACATCATTTGTTGGGTACCGCTAATTTATTTATATACATATGTAATACCACGAACAGTGTTCCTGCGATGATTCCAAGGGCTGTTCTTCTACTTAATATGGTAGGTGTCACACCCATTTTACAGATTTTTTTCTAAAGTTATATTTTGCGTCAAAAAACCAATCCAATCACCATGTTTCATCCCTTTTTTCGTATTTGCAATAGATTAGGGCGGGTCGATTTAAAAATCGCTCATTGCTCTGTGAAAATCGTATTCTAGGGATCAAAATAAGAAACTTTTGCGAAGGAACCATACCTCTAAAACGAATTATGATGCCCCCCCCCCCCCCAGGTAGAGACAAATTTTGAAAAATCCCACTTTGACCCATTTAGAGTGCTCCAATCGAGTCCAAATGTATGACGGACCCCTACTAACTTTGGAGGCCCGACCCACCGATGCCAGTGGCACACCCCCTAGAACCCCCTGGGGGTTCACCATACAAACATTTCAAAAAATCGCCGGTTTTGCACTTTACATGAAAAAATCAGCTAAATGGCTATGTTTTTTCTTTATTTTTATTTATTTATATATAATAATATTTATTATTTATTTATAATAATATCTATTTTTTCTCTTAAGAAATTTATTTAGTCAGAACATATGTAAATGAAAAAATTAATTTAAGTGAGTTATAGAAAAGAAACTAAAAAAATTATTGTTTGAAGTCTGTTTTACTTTCAAGTCTGGTCAATTTCGCACGGCTCTCTAATGTCGTCGCCATAACAGCCTCTACATTTTCCGGTATAACCCGTTTGGAAACGCTAGCTAGCAACTGAACATGTCGTTCCGTTCCTTGTATGTGTGATGGAATTTTTGGATCATTAAACGGTGGATCATTTTGATTTAAATATTCTTTCAATGTATCGTACGGAATGCTTCGCGTGAATGGTGGTTCAAATACGATATTTATATCATTCAAATTGATCATTTCCGTATAACTTGTGCAATTAAAGTTTATATCTGGTTTTTTATAAACTCTAAGTTCCATTGGCTCGTCAACATCGGTTCGATAGCGTAGAATTTTCTTGATGGCACAGTCGTGCTTTTCTTTGCTATCATCAAACAACATTGATAACAAGATATTTTCCAAATGCGCATAATATGAATTATCTTTAATTACTTGACAATTTTGCGTAAACGAGGTTCTAGAAATCGTGACCAACCAATGGGTGTTGTTTCTTCTCTTGATTTGCTCTTGATACTTGTCAAGCAATTTATTCAATTTATTAAATACACTTTTTTTCAGCATTATTTCTATACCAAGTTTTTCCCAAATTCCAATCAACTTATCTTGTACTTGAATAGTGAATGATTTATGGGAACACTTTTTTGGTCTGTTTTAGCACGTTCGCTTAAGTAAAAATAATATCTCAAGATATTCAGATGGGTTGGTAAATTAAGATCAGTTAAATCAGTAGACACACCAAAAACAGTAACATCATGCTTGGGTATATGACTCATTGGGTTTTCGATAGTTGTTGATGTAGTTGCTTCATCTTGCGGTGTAGAGGATGCTGGATTCATTGTAAACTTTTCGATTTGGAATGGTCACTTCACTTATTATTATTTTTTTAAAATATTTTTTTATCTGAAATTAGCACTTCACACTTTGAGTTCTTCACAACGACTTAATGCATTCACAAAAACTGTTGCGTTATATATGGTCTACGAGACGAGGTAATAAGAATGAAATGGTAATTTCAATTCTACCTGCTGTGTCTTGTGGTGGCTAAAAAAAAACAACACAAGCAATTTTACGATCTGCAATTGTGTCACAGTGATACCTTCATTTTTTAAAACGGTTGAATAAAAAACCCACACAACTATGTTTACGACATGCAAATGCATCACAGTGATTCCTTAGTTTTAAAAGGGTTGTAAAAACGTTAAAATCTAATAATCTTTTTTAATTTCTTTTCTATTACCAAGTTAAATTAATTTTTAGCACGCCTTGTTTAGCTTGGCCTGTATGTAACGGAATCTTTGGGCTTAATTTTCACCGGTTTCTAGAAGTCTGATTAATTTGAAACTTTGCATACGTATCAAGGACCGATGACAATGCATTAATGTGATGGTGTGGTGACATAAGGCCAACGGCCATAAGGTCAATTGGCCTTATTACCACTTTGAATGGCGATAAGTTTGATTGCAACTTTGCACACCTATCAAGGCTCGATGACAATGCATTAATGTGATGGTGTGGTTACATAAGGTCAACGGCCATAAGGTCAATTGGCCTTATTACCACATAGCCGTTTAGCTGATTTTTTCATGTAAAGTGCAAAACCGGCGATTTTTTGAAATGTTTGTATGGTGAACCCCCAGGGGGGTTCGGGGGGTGTGCCACTGGAATCGGTGGGTCGGGCCTCCAAAGTTAGTGGGGGTCGGTCATACATTTGGACTCGATTGGAGCACTCTAAATGGGTCAAAGTGGGATTTTTCAAAATTTACCCCTACCTGGGGGGGGGGGGGGGGGAACATCAGAATTCGTTTTAGAGGTATGGTTCCTTGGTGAGTTCAGATAAGTACGTAAGCTAGGTTTAGTAAAGATATATAGATTTTTGCTCAAGTTATCGTGCTAACGGCCGAGCGGAAGGACAGACGGTCGACTGTGTATAAAAACTGGGCGTGCCTTCAACTGATTTCACCCATTTTCACAGAAAACAGTTATCGTCACAGAATCTATGCCCCTACCAAATTTCACAAGGATTGGTAAATTTTTGTTCAATTTATGGGATTAAAAGTATTCTAGACAAATCAAATGAAAAAGGGCGGAGCCACGCCCATTTTGAAATTTTCTTTTATTTTTGTATTTTATTGCATCATATCATTACTGGAGTTGAATGTTGACATAATTTACTTATATGCTGTAAAGATATTAAATTTTTCGTTAAAATTTGACTTTAGAAAATTTTTTTTTAAAGAGTAGGCGTGTTCGTCATCTGATTTTGCTAATTCTTATTTGGGACACATTAGTAATAGGAGTAAGGTTCCAGCCAAATTTCATCATGATCTCTTCAACGACTGCCAAATTACAGCTGGCAAAACTTTTAAATTACTTTCTTTTAAAAGTGGGCGTTACTACGCCCATTGTCCAAAATTTTAATAATTTTCTATTCTGCGTCATAAAGTCAACCCACCTACCAAGTTTCATCGCTTTATCCGTCTTTCGTAATGAATTATCGCACTTTTTCGGTATTTCGAAATTTTCCCAGGAACTTACATACCAAATTTCATTAAGATACCTTAACATTTACTCAAGTTATCGTGTTTACGGACGGACGGACGGGCGGACGGACATGGCTAAATGAATTTCTTATTTCGCCCAGATCATTTTGATATATAGAAGTCTATATCTATCCCGATTAGTTTATGCCGTTACAGGGTACCGTTATACGAACAAAATTAACATACTCTGTGAGCTCTGCTCAGCTGAGTATAAAAAGGCTCGAAAGGACTTTCGCAAGAGAAGTATTAATGGGATATTTATAAATAATATTTTTAGTGAATTTTTTTCTATTTGTACAAAAATGAAGCTGCATTATTTAAAAACATACAGAAATCTACTTACGTAATCATTGGCTGCACGCGCGATACGATTTTCATGCACAACTTCAATGAGGCAGTAACTTCATCACTACTTATATTATCCAAATGTAAAGTAAGCATTTGAGTAATAGCTAAAAATACTTTTGGCAAATAAATGCGTGTCGTTTCATTATACACTTCTAAGGAAATAGTTTCTAAAAGAAATTCAGTGAGATAACAAATTTCCACCAAACTGGGATCGCCTGAGCCAACTTCACTTTGAAACTTAGTATCAGTGCTGTTGCGCGAAATACTGCGTGATAATTTGCCACGTGATTTAGTGCTGCTGGTCGATTGTTTGTTGGACTGGAAAAAGATTTATACAATGTAGTACATAATTCCATTTTTTTTTTCATGTACAACTAACGCACTCACCTTTTTGCATGATTTATCATACATGCTTGTCATGAAACTCCAAATGTATGCGGGATCAAAAGTGGCGAACAGTAAATTGGCTGATTTTACCACCTCTACATTGCTACTACTTGACAACGTCATTGTGCGTATAATATCGCAAAGCACATGATCTAATACAGCGCTACCAATTTCCGCTTTATCAAGTAATGAAACCATAATACGGTAAGGCTTTAAATCCACTGGTGTACTCTCTAAACTAAACTTCAAAGTACAAATCAACGATTGTATTACTATATGCTTTGAGTGTTTTTCAAAATATGTTTCCTTTTCAGTTGTGCCAGCAGTGCCATCTAAAGATGTTGCATCATAATTAGGCGAGTTCTTGGCCACCTCACTACCCAGCAACCACGAATATAAACGCCTATTCAATGACATGTCGCGTCGTAAAATTGTGTTCAAACCATTTGTGACTAATTTAATAAGATCTGATTCGGTTAAGTATATGGTATGCATTGGAAAACCGAGTAACAGGAACTCCAGCGTATTGCGTTGTACCAAAATTACGCTATCATTGAGACAGGCGCATAAGCCAGACATCATTATATCACGATTGTGTCCCATAATAAACACTTGCTCTTGCATACTTAAACGTTTATTGAAATGCTCAAGTAAATAGGTAACGGCTGGTAAACGTATAGATGCATTTGTAGCCATGCATTCCCATAGCACAGTATAGAAATGCGTAGGATTGACGGCCGCACAAACTTTTGTCAATAGCGAGTTGGTGCGCTCAAAATGATCTAAGCCGTTCTCATAGCCGGGCAATACGCCACTCAGAAAACCGCTAAGCGCTGGACGCAGCTTATCACCTAGTGGTACAAAATACGTTTCGTAAATGCCCAGCAAAGCGGGACGCACATTCATAGCTGCATAGCCAAGTAGTGGAAAGAGACCAGCACTGAAAGTAGTGAAAAAGGATAGTGTGTTTTAGATGATGGAATCAAAGTTTGAGAAAAGTATATCCAAGAAACCTGTAGATGAAAAGTTCCTGTGCCAAACGTTCTGCACCAGTTTTGCTGAAGATCACATCGTAAGTCTCCAATGCTTTCAAATGTACACCAGAAGGCAGTGCGGGATGCATACATTGCGCTAAACGTTTCGAGATTTTTATGCGACGCGGTATCACCTGATATTGTGTATAGCTGGAGATAGCCTGTAATGATATGCAATTGAAAATTAGAAAATCTATCTATATATATAAAAAGAAGTGTACATTTTGATTGTCACTCCATAACTCGAGAACGGATAGAAAGATTGCCATGAAATTTTTAGGAAAGATACAAGAAGGAGAGATGATGGTTAGTTGATTTTGAAATCCCAAATCGGTTTAGCCATTCTTGAATTATGATTTTTTTTTAGAAAAAATTCAAAATTTGAAAAATTACTCATAAAAATAAGTCGGGGTTCCTTCCCGACGCTATAACTCCAGAACGCACGAAGCGATTTCCACGGTTTTGCATTCGTTGGAAAGGTCTCGGGCTCCGTGAGGTTTGTAAAAAATCAGGATCGACGCACAGGGTCTCGAGATATAGGCCAAAACGTGGACACGGGTACCCCTGGAATGTGTTTATAGAATATGGATAACAAATGAAAGCTGTTGATGAGAGCTTTAGTAGAGGGTAATTTTCATACCCCTGGGTGACTAGGGTCTCGAAATACAGGCCAAAACGTGGACCCAGGTACCCCTAGAATGTGTTTATAGGATATGGATATCAAATGAAGGCTGTTGATGGGTGCTTTAGTAGAGGGTAATTTTCATACCCCTGGGTGACAAGGGTCTCGAGGTATAGGACAAAACGTGGGACCGGGTACCCCTAGAATGTTTTTATAGGATATAGATATCAAATGAAAGCTGTTGATGAGTGCTTTAGTAGAGAGTAATTTTCATGCCCCTGGGTGACTAGGGTCTCGAGATATAGGCCAAAACGTGGGCCCGTGAACGCCTAGATAGTGTTTTTACATTATGGGTATCAAATTGAAGCTGTTGATGAGTGATTTAGTACAGGGTAGCTTTCATGCCTATTGGTGACTAGGGTCTCGAGATATAGGCCAAAAATTTGATCAGGGTAACACTAGGATGTGTTTTTACATTATGGATATCAAATTGAAGCTGTTGATGTGGGCTTTAGTACAGAGTAAGTTTCATGCCACTGGGTGACTAGGGTCTCGAGATATAGGCCAAAACGTGGACCCGGATACACCTAGAATGTGTTTTTACATTATGGGTATCAAATTGAAGCTGCTGCTGTATGCTTTAGTACAGAGTAAGTTTTACACCGCTGGGTGAGTACGGTCTCGAGATATAGGCCAAAACATGGACCCGGATACATCTAGAATGTGTTTTTACATTATGGGTATCAAATTGAAGATGTTGATGTGTGCTTTAGCACAGAGTAAGTTTTACACAGCTGGGTGACTAGGGTCTCGACATATACGCCAAAACATGGACCCGGATACCCCTAAAATGTGTGTATTATGGATATCAAATGAAAGCTGTTGTCTGAGAGCTCTAAAGTAATTTTCATTGTGATATTCGATTTAGTCGCATCAACCTGGCATACATGCGAAACCGAAATAAGGACATGAATTAATAATACCTACATACCTATTTACATACGTCCAAATCAATTTTCCTGAAATTTGGTATATAAATTTGCCTATATTAGTATTTACGATGCTTTTTTCCGGGAAGTAAACCAGAGACGGACTGGGACTGAGACTCGGAAATGGACTGGAACAAAATACATACCACCCTCTGGGACTGGCGATAAGATATGAAGAAGAATGAGAAAAACTTGAGAGAAGAGAAAAGAGAGAAGGAGACTGAGAAAGAGATAGAATGAGACGAAGATGGAGATAGATAAAGCGAAAAATACGGAGGGAGGAGTGAATACAAAGATTAGAAAAAAGTGTAGAGGGGCGAGGGCAGAGTTAGACGGAAAAAGCTTATTAAAATGTATGCAGGTAGACCAAATTTAGGGCAGAACAACGTCTGCCCAGTCTGCTAGTAATTATATAAATTTCAATGTTTTGTCATCGAGCTGCAAAAACACTTTACAAAATTTTGACTTGCATGTAGAACAATAACACCAACTACACCTTTTCCAGTTTTAATTGAAAATTCTGAACTTGAATTGTAAATTTCTGACCTTGAATTGGAAATTTCTGAATTTAAATTGGAATTTCTGAACATGAATTGTAATTTTCTGAATTTGAATTGTAAATTTCTGAATTTAAATTGGAATTTCCAAAATTGAATTGTAATTTTCTGAACTTGAATTGAAAACTCTGAACCTGAATTGTAAATTTCTGAACTTGAATTGTAAATTTCTGAATTTAAATTGGAAATTCTGAACTTGAATTGTAATTTTCTGAACTTAAACTGGAAAAGGTGTAGAGTTAATAAACCATAAACACTCGATTATTAGATGCTTATTTTCATGCTCCTAAATGTGCTGACTACCTGAAGCTCCTAGACAAATCGCTATTAGACAGCCAGCACACACGTCTACGCCAGATCACCCTATCAAAGGGTTGCAAGCGCAATTTACACCTTCTCCAACCAAATTGTCAACCTCACCTACCGGTGGCGAAATCTGTTTATTTAGCCGGTAAGGCTTTGGGAACCTAAAGTTCTTCACGGAAGTGAATGAGAGTTATCTGCATGCTAAGAAAGATAGACGATTTTATAGAGAGAGTAAAAGTGAGGCCGAAGTGCATGAGTGCGAAATGATTGATAAGTTGACCGGGAGGAATAATTTCGGAGAAAGCAGAAAGTGGGGACAGATCGGGTTCTACAGAGGGGTAGTGATTACCTGCTCTCTTGCACTTTAGATGCAAGCCTGCTGAGAAAGGCAGTCGACTCGAGACTCGATAGCTAAAATAAATCACTTTCACTGTCACGCTTGTATCCGAAGTTGGTATTATAACGGTTTCCCATCCGCCGAAGGACTTGCTAAAGATTTCACCAGATAATCAACTTCTCAGATAATCAACTAATTATCAAAAAAAAAAAAAAAAAAAATTCCACCTCATCATCCTCCATACAGCTGCAGCAGGATGGAGTTTCCAGTATATTGAGACGTACCGCATGGATACCCATCGGACAGTGCCCTGTCAAAACGTCAATTACCATTGATAGGTGAGCCTTAGTGAACGCAATTATTTCAGCAGAGCTCCTGCCATCCACTTTCGGCCAGAAAGGTCTTGCACGACGTGCAAGACGTGGTATCCGCCCAACGTTTTCTGAGCTGACTCGAGGCCCAGATATGGAGGAGGAATCCACAGGTCGCCAGCGGAATCCCGAAATCCCTACAGCCATCTTCATCGGGTTCAGTTGTACCGATGCGGGCTAAGAGATCCGCTTGACAGTTACCCGGGATATCACTATGGCCCGGGACCCAGATAATCTTAATTGTAAAATAATTCCACCCTCAATCGCACTGTAGTTGAGTTCAAGGTCTTGATAGCCGCTTGGCTATCAGAGTAGATGTTAAATTCCCTAACCGTAGTAGCACTGGATAGCATTTCATCCACCGGATCCTTAATCGCAGCAACATCCGCCTGGAATACACTGCAGTGATCAGCCATCTTCAACTTGCGGCTTACATTTAGCTCTTGCCAAAAGACCCCCCCAACAACCTTTCCGACCAACTTCGACCCATCCGTGCAGCGGGAATGCTTCATATTATGCTCCGGGAATCCCGGTGCAGAGAAATGGTTTTGCTGAGTGAGCCGGAAACGAATATTTTTAGGACGGTCACACTTATGCCAGTGTATCACGTCGAAAGGATGGTTGCATCGCACGGGGTGTTCTGGGCTAGGTCCCAACGTTCCTTGACCCAGTAACTTTTACAAATCTTGCTGTTCACGCCCAAAGGCGTTCCGTAGTCTGCGCTTTAATAACTCCTAACAGCCAGCATATAAAACTCTTCGCCTTAACGCTGCTTGGTCTCACTTTTAGTTCTACTAATTAGACGGCCCTTTTCGCGTTACGATAGCGCCCTCTCTTCGCGCCAGAACACGGCGTGTGTGATGCAGCAGGACACGGCGAGGCTGCGCGATGTTCTTCATTGTACCAGTTGATTTTGCAAGCTCTCTGGAAACCTAGATGTTCGCAGCGTCGGCATGTACTGTGTGAGAAATGTGCTGTTTTTGTTGTTGTTTTAGCAGTGCTTCGCCCATCTAATGGTTGCAACTACTCACAAATTGTCATCAATATTATCTACAGGGAGTCCAAAGAAATTTTCAGCTTCAACAAGGGTGGACCACAGCGAAAGGGAGAGATTAGAGACATAGTCGTTTATTTTACTACATACATTACACATCAATGGGTGGGACGGGACATGTAGCCACAATCGTGCAGTCACTAGGATACTCCTTCTGGCGGCGAAGGGAGCTTCGATATATAGAAGTTAAACAAAAGCGGGGATAGGACTCCACCTTGGGGCACCCCATGTTTAATTCATCGGGGTTTAGATGTTACATTCATGACAGATTATAATCAAATAATTATTTGCCGTGCACCTTTTCAGACTAGGAGAAGGGGGCCCTTTCGAGTCTTGCAGTAACGTGCCGTAGTTTACTGTATCAAAAGCTTTTGATAAGTAGCTTTCGAAAGCCATGTTAATGGTTGGCAAGACGAAGGTTTCGTGTGAAATAGGGAAGAGGAATGGCTTCTAGTGTTTTGGCGTTAGGAAGATATCCGACGATATGATTCTCCTACGTTAGCTGGTTTCCCAGAATTTAGTAGCGGTACCATCCTCGCCATTTTACATTTTTCGGGAATGACGAAAGTGAACAAAGACAGGCTGAAGACATGCGCTAGATATTTGAATTCTTCATTGCCAAGGTTTTCAAGCATCGGTATGGATTTACAGTATATACCTACTGCTTTGCAAGTTTCATGGCTTCGCTATGTTTGTGTTTATGCGCGTGTCTGATGACCTGCCATTTAGATTTGTTTGAGAAATGTGCTCCCTCTGTTCCCCGAGCAGGTTATCGACCTGAACTTACTTCTGATAACTTTGGAAATGTTTGAGAAAAAAATTGTTTAAAGATCATTAGCCTTTGCAAGTTGCTTATGCCCAATGCCAAAAGAAACTTGAGACGATGAATATCTCGGACCAATAAGAACTTTAAAAACAGCAGCACAAAACTTGAAATGGTACATTTCCTGTATGCTGTTCTTACGTTCGTGTATGTGGTCTTGATACGGTGAGTTTGATAAGTTTCTTATCAATATCAATGTTTATAAAAAAAAAAACAAATATAAAAAAAGGTACAAACAAAAATGTTTAACAAAGAAATGTCTTATCGCTGCACAATTTTATTACGATCCGTTAATTTTTCTTCGAGTTATGTCTCCGGAAACATAGAATATTGCTCAGTCCTAAAAGGGGCGGTGCCACGCCCATTTATAAAAGTTTGAAGTTTTTCCTATTTATTGTTATAAATCCACTTGGGAAACGAAATACCATTGATATAAAGCTCTTTTTTGCAAAGATACGGCTTATTTTATTCGTACACGGCACTTTTAAAAATATTTTATATAAAAGTGGGTGTGGTTCTCAACCGATTTCGTTAATTTTTCTTCAAAGCATTCCTTATAGCAAAGGCAACCTCTCTGCCGAATTTTGTTACGATAGGTTTAACGATTTTTGATTTATGATTAGTAATATTTGTAAAATTGATTTTATCACACGTGGGCGGTGTCACGCCCATTTAAAAAAATTTTTTCTAATTTTTATCAAGAGTCTCAATATCAGTCCACATGTCAAATTTCAACGTTCTAGGTGTATTATTTACTAAATTTACTAAATTTTTTATATATATAAAAAGTGGGCGTGGTTATCATCCGATTTCGCTCATTTTCAATACCAATCTATTCTGGGTCCAGATAAGCTCGTGTACCAAATTTGGTGAAGATATCTCAATATTTACTTAAGTTATCGTGTTAACGGACAGACGAACGGACGGACGGACGGACGGACATGGCTCAATCGAATTTTTTTTCGATATTGATGATTTTGATATATCGAAGTCTATATCTATCTCGATTCCTTTATACCTGTACAACCAACCGTTATCCCATCAAAGTTAATATACTCTGTGTGCAAAGCACGCTGAGTATAAAAACTGGGATGGCTTTCCGTAAATCGAATATCGAGCATGAGCGTTCGATAAAAATTGTTCGATAACAAATTAGCTGTCGAATCGCCTGTTCGAAATCTAAAATTGTTAATGCTTTTCACAATATTTAACGTGAGCCCTATATACCATCCCGACAACAGTCCCAAACCGTTTGGTAGAAATCAAAAGAAGACATGAGTTGCATTTTATCCATCAAGAATTAAAGCCGCAGACAGAAGCGAGGGGCAGCAAAATTTCTAAGATAATGTGTAATTCCTAAGATATTAGACTCACAAAGTGGCTCAAATCTCTGAATAGAGAATACTTAAGGCTTACGATGGGCATACTAACTGGAAACTGTCTTCTGGCGCCACATGCTTATAAATTAGGCCTTGTCAGTAATAGCAGATGTAGGAAGAGTGCGAGCTGCAGCAAGAAACGGTTGAGCGCGTTCTGTGTTCGTGTCCCGTGATCGCCAAGTCAAGGCTCCAGCTATTAGGGGCGGCAGTATTGCCAGGTATCGAGGCAGCAATTAAGCTAGATTCTAGAAAACGGCTAGTATTTGTCAAGAGGACCGAGTTATTCTATAACATAAGTCCTGGCAGCTGATTGGGGTTCTTACGTTTGGTCGTCAAATAAATTTTGGTAACATTATGAACACATTCAGTCTATGTGAGATCTTTATCGACCGGCCAGTTCAATCTAACCTTAAATTATTTAAGAAATATTTTTTTATTTTAAAGTAAAAAAGAATGTGTTCAGACTATAAATTATATTTTGATTTACTTAGTTGGCCGCTTAACCGTTTAAACGGTTATGGCCGTCCAACAAGGCGCTAGTCGCTTCTTTGCACAGTTAACTGGCGCTAATTGATCACAGCAAGGGAATTTGGATTGTTTTACACCTGGTCCTTCCAGCGCAGTGGGGGCCACCATCTTCCTCTGCTTTCATAGGCAGGTTCCAATAAAAATACTACCTGGACTATCCTTTATACGCATACCATAGCGTAGCCACTGTGTTTTAATTCGCTGGGCTATTTTGATGTTTGCGTTAAACTCGTACAACGCATCATTAAATCTTCTTCGGTAGTCGCCGTCGCCAACGTGTAGAGGCTCGTAAATCTTTCGAAGAACGCCTGTTGTTGTTATAGCAATAAGGTTGCTCCCCGAAGGCTTTGGGGAGTGTTATCGATCTGATGGTCCTTTGCCGGATACAGATCCGGTACGCTCCGGTAACACAGCTCCATTATGGTGCTAGCCCGACCATCTCGGGAATGATTTATATGGCCACATTAAACCTTCAGGCCATTCTTCCCTCCCCGCCCCCAAGATCCATGATGAGCTTGGGGTCGCCAGAGCCTTGTCTGTTAGTGAAACGGGATTCGTCGCTCGAAGGTGAGGTTGACAGTTGGATTTGGAGAAGCTATATATTGCGCTTGCAACCTGAATAGGTTGCGCTACACAACCCCTTGAATCTGGTATTTTAGTCGCCTCTTACGTCAGGCATAACTACCGCGGGTATATTCTAACCCCTAACCCGCTGGGAGTCATAGAACGGGTACGATAAGTAACTTGTAGAGCATGATTTTCGTTTGCCGAGAGATAACCGTACTTTTCAGCTGCTTACCTAGTCGAAAGTACCATTTATTGGCGAGAGAGATTCTCCGGTGGATTTCAAAGATAATGTTGTTCGTGTTAATACTGGTCCTTATAGAAATGTAGTCTTTTACTATTTCGAAATTTTAGCTGCCAAAAGTGGCGTGGTTGCCAAGGCGCAAATGCGTGCTGACTATTTGCATGATGACAGCAGGTACTTCGTTTTGTCCTCATTTACCATCAAACCCCTCTTTTCGGCTTCTTTTTCCAGTTTGGAGTAATTGCATGTTTTTAAAGAAAATATTGTTCTAAAGCGGTTAAGTTCTGCAGCTATTTTATCCAGCATCAAATTAAAGAAATCGCCTATCTGAAACCTCGTTTAGTTTCGTACGGATCGGAGCGGTCCTTTCCAGTTCTGACTGAACTGATGGAGTTGCTCAAAGTAATTTTTCACACCCCCATAAGTTTCTCGGGGATTCCAAATTCAGACATAGCGTCATATACATATGCATGCACCAATATTTAGTTTCGAAAACGACCTGTCTTTGCTTAATTCATACTTATCAGTAGCCTAAAAACGTATGGGTTTTCCGCTCAAATAGGTATTTCATGCACATATTGTGACGAATATTTCACTAAGCTGTTAGTAAATAACCACGCAACAACAAAAACTTGAACCAGCCACTCTTATGTACGTGTACACATTAAAGCTAGCAACACTTATGTAGAGGGCGACGAAGAGCTATCTCACACACACAGATGTAATCATCAGCCGAATTAGTTACTCACACATACATACGAATATGGCTATGGGAGAGGAATGGACTACAGATATACATGTATATAGCTGGTAACTAACCAAGCGTGAGCTACAACTGTTCGGGAAATTACTAGACTTTAGAAGAAATGGGTTAACGAGGAAACCGAGAGTATAAAAGCAGCGCAAGCTGAGTAATAACGGATCAGTTTTGATTTAAGCACGCTATGGTTGTGAAGCTTAATTGTGAAGTACTACTCCCAAAGTAATCTAAATAAAGACCAGTTTGCAATACTAAATATTGGAGTGATTTATTCAGCAATTTAGCGATTCGAACGTTATCAGAAGGTTTCAAATAAGCAGAATTTCCCAGAATTCGTTACAATAGCCGTGTTTTTTAACACGCGTATATCCGTTTACGCTTAAACTTTATATTGACTGCTAAGGGACAAACTATAAATACACCTCTGAAATTGCTGCGCATAAATTTTGTCCTACTAAACTTCAATACGCATTATACTCAGATGTAACTGAAATATGTGTCTTTGTTTCACCCTCTACACTAATTCTATGTGTGTCCACAATTCATCGCAACTGATTCAGCTATATGTTATACCCTATGGCCATCAGAGCGTTGCGTCTCCGCTTTTCGGTACACCCTGTTGCTGTAGCTAGTTGTTTAACCACAGCCGCTAGATGGGTCTCCTAAGCATTATCTAATCGAAGATACGCGTTTTTTTACACGCGCTAACGAAACGATACACGCGTGTTAAAAAACACGGCTAATATGTTTGTATGTATATTGTCAAATATAAAAACTAACAATGAATTTCATCTGTTTTTAGCATTTGTACATTCATACAATAACTCTCAGGTGATATTTCTACAATACATTATCGAGAGAATACATTATCAGTATTGCAAAAATGTTAAAATGAAACAACAAACATTTGGAGAGAAAAAGAAGCTTATCAAGCAAACAAGTTGTGTGTGTTCCAGACTTGCCATTAAAATGATTAATAATGCTTTTTTTTATCATTTATCTTTCAACAAGCTGCAAGTTCTTTTTATATATGTAAGAGTATTACTCATTTATATAATTAAAAAATGTCTGCAAAATTGTATTACCACGTTTGAAAAATGGAATTCGCAGGTGACAGTTGGAAGACATGCGAGGATAAAAGTAATAAATCGTCAAATTAAATGTGCGAAAATATTGAATTCAAGATTTGAAACATTCATACAAACGTATAGACGTTAACATCTTTATCAAGAACTAGACGTCGTGGTATAAATAAAAGCAGTACTATATAGACTAATATATTAGAATAATCCCAACCCCCATTTGTATCGGAGATGCCACGCCCCTTTTTCGTTATATCCACTTTTTCTGGAGGGGCTAGGGATTGGTCTCATATAACCACTCACCTAATTTCAGTCGTCTAGCCTTAACACTTTCAGATATATTGACTACGAAAAATTTCAGTTGTATGGGAGGTGCCACGCCCCCTTGTCGAAAACTTTTTTTATATAGCCTACCATAGATTGACGCACTCAGGGTATGTCATGACAAAATTTCGGTCGATTCCATTCTGTGGTTTAGGCTGCAAGTCCAAACATATATACAGACATACCTTCACAAATATATAGTAGATATATTTTCTGAAACTTTCATAACAACGAAAAAGTGGCCTATCCATTCAAATATTGTTTGAAAAACATTCTACTTGAAAACATTATTAAATAAAATAATTAAAAAAAATGTTTAAGTTAATTGGTTTTATTGAAAACAATACTTACATGAAGTAATAATAATACCAAAAGCTAGAAAATAATTAGGAAGGTCCTAGGTACTAGTCATCACACTCCTCATCAATCTAGGGCGTTGATCAGACAATTAAAAGCGTTGGGCGCGTGTAATTTCTAAAAATGTGAGGCGTAGCATAACCTGATTAAGGTTCAGTTGGTTTTACGTCCGACGCTTTTATTTAATTGTCTGATCAACGCCCTAGATTGATGAGGAGTGTGATGACTAGTACCTGGGACCTACCTAATTATTTTCTAGCTTTTAGTATTATTATTATTTCATGTAAGTATTGTTTTCAATCAAACCGTTCACCTTAAATTTTTTTTAAATTATTTTATTTTCAAGTTTTTAGTCTTTCTTTAATTGCCTCTTATTTCTAATTCTATTTAGTTCATTTAGTGACTCATTATTACAAGGACTCTTTCCTGACAATTTCTTACAATCTAAGTCCCCAATACATAATCCATCCAAAGACTTTACTCGACTCTGCGCCACGTATGCTTGTCCCTCCTCCAATTCCAAAATATTTTGATGTCGCTTTTACCGGACTGTATGTAATATTTGTTCCAAATATGAGCCAAATCGGACATCATAGGTCGCTTTCTATTCATGTATATTCCAAATATGGACCATATCGGACCACAAATACGATTTTTTTGAATATCTCGACCTTTGCGCCACCTAGCGGCGATTTTTTTCATAGGTCGCTTTCTATTCTTGTATGTATTATGTGTTCCAAATAAGAGCCAAATCGGACCACAAATACGATATTTGTGAATATCTCGATCCTTACGCCACCCAGCGGCTATTTTTTTCATAGGTCGCTTTCTATTCTTGTATGTATTATGTGTTCCAAATATGAGCCAAATCGGACCACAAATACGATTTTTGTGAATATCTCGATCGTTGCGCCACCTAGCGGCGATTTTTTTCATAGGTCGCTTTCTATTCTTGTATGTATTATGTGTTCCAAATATGAGCCAAATCGGACCACAAATACGATTTTTGTGAATATCTCGATCCTTGCGCCACCTAGCGGCGATTTTTTTTCATAATTCTCCTTCTATTCTTGTATGTATTATGTGTTCCAAATATGAGCCAAATCGGACCACAAATACGATTTTTGTGAATATCTCGATCATTGCGCCACCTAGCGGCGACTTTTTTTCATAGGTCGCTTTCTATTATTGTATGTATTATGTGTTCCAAATATGAGCCAAACCGGACCACAAATACGATTTTTGTGATTATCTCGATCCTTGCGCCACCTAGCGGCGATTTTTTTCAAAGGTCGCTTTCTATTCTTGTATGTATTATGAGTTCCAAATATGAGCCAAATCGGACAAATAAGATTTTTGTGAATATCTCGATCCTTGCGCCACTTAGCAACGATTTTTGTTTATTATTATTGCATTGTCATCGGGTTCTGAACTATATTCCAAGTTTCAAGCTTGTAGCTTATAGGGAAGTTACTTAACTTTTAATTACAAATTTTATTAATTCGTTCACAACGGCTGTGCAGACTGTCAAGTCAACCTAAATAAAACCGTTTAAAAACGCCCTATCTCAGGGTTTGTTTCAATAGCAATCTATCTGAGCTTACAATTAATACGTTTTAATGATGTTTACAATATGTTGAGTTTCTGTGATCCCGGGGTCTCTTCAATTAGATGTCTGTTTGGATACATGTGGTCATAACAAATCGTTCCCGAGATTGTCGGGCTTGGTACCGGAACGTAACGGATCTGCATACGGCAAAGAACCATCAACTCGATAACACTCCCCAAGGCCTTCGGGGAGTGTCCTTATCGCTACAACAACAACAATCGTAACCAAGCATTGGATACTTTATTACTTTGAACGCGGCAATCAGTAGCGAAAAATTTAGAAGAAAATATTAATTTTGTTTAAAAACGCTCAAAGCAATGAATTAAGCTTTTATTATCTGTTATTTACTTATATTTTAGTTTTTATTGATAAAGTAAAAAGGACGCCACTCACTGTCGCTACCCAAAGAGAGAATTAAGATTCGTGATCGATTGGCGTGCCACTTTGTAGCACCGAAAATAACGAATCTTAAAACAACAATTTGACAGATGTCGCTTTGTAGCCTCCGTCGTGAATGTAATCAGGTCTAATAAGTACTTTACAATATTTTGTTTAATGCATAGTGATTTGATACCTGCTGTCATCGAGCAAAGAGTCAGCGCATATGCGCCTTGGCAACCTCGCTACTGTTGGCAGCTATAATTTCGAAATAGCAAAAGACTTCGTTTATTTGGGAACCAGCATCAATACTAGCAACAACATCAGTACTGAAATCCAGCGAAGAACCACTCCCAATAAATGCTACTTTGGACTAGGTAGGCAATTGAAAAGAAAAGTCCCCTCTCGGCAAACGAAAATCATACTCTACAAGTCATATCGCCCATCCTGCTATATGGTGCAGAAGCATGGACCATAACAACATCAGATGAAGCGGCTCTGGTAGTGTTCGAGAGAAAAGTTCTTCGAAAGATTTATGCACCTCTACGCGTTGGCGATGGCGAGTACCGAAGAAGATTTAACGATGAGCTGTACGAGCTCTACGCAGATCTCAACATAGTCCAGCGAATTAAAACGCAGCGGCTGCGCTGGCTAGGCCATGTTATGCGAATGAAAGATGACGCTCCGGCCAAGAAAGTGTTGCTATTGGAACCCGCCTATGGAAGCAGAGGTAGAGGGCGGTCCCCACTCCGTTGGAAGGACCAGGTGGAAAACGATTTAAACTCCCTTGGTGTGACCAATTGGCGCCGGTCGGCAGAGAGAAGGAGCGACGGACGCACCTTGTTGGACGGCCATAACCGTTTAAACGGTTAAGCGTTAATTAAATTCAGTAAGATTTGGTGGTACCAACCATTACGATTTAATGCTCTGTCTACATACATACTCTGCTTACATTTGTTGTAAATTCTTTCAAAACTCCTAACTATGCATTGCAGATTCATGCCATAACGAATATGTTTTCGGGAACCACCTAGACCGTTATCAACACTGCAATACAGTACTCTAATCTTTTTTATCTTTCTGCGAAAGCAAGCCGGTAATGAATCAATTTCGATCAACTCATAACTATTTACGCTTTAAAAATGTATTGTTCATTGTTCGATATATGAACATTTTTCTAACGCTAGCCATTTTTGTAGCTGGTAATATATATTTATGACACGCTTGACCAATTCACAAATCAATTTTTTTTTACTTTCTCATAAAAATCGCTCGTATGTTTGTATGTATTCATGTACCTTGCTAAGCTTTCCCAGCGCTGATATCAGATCCGCCCACTCGCTAGAATATTCAAAATTGCGCAATGCTTTATCAATATTTGACATATAATTGCGATACTTGGCTTCCGCCAGCAATTTTTTCTCTTCCATTAATGCATCGGCTGTATCCATTTTGTTGCCGTGCTATTTTTGTAACTCCAAATTTTTGAATTCGAATTTCCAATCGATTGCACTATTGATGACGATTGTTGGAAATTTATGCGGCTTTTGTTGTAGTAATGGACCTGTAAATAAATAACACATTAAAATACAATGCAAATAGGAAATAGTTCATACATATTTATTTAGAATTAAAAGCTGAATGGGACTTGTGCGAATTGGTATTTCCTGACATCTGCCCCATTGCGGCTTGGGATGGTGAGAAAATGTTAGCTGCAGTTTTATGGTAATTATAAATAGTATGAATATGTATATATATATATAGAGCATATACTTAAGTCTTTCTTTAAAAAAATTTATACTATTTATATCGATTAATATTTAACTTTGTTGTGATCTAATCAAAATTTCAAGAAGCACTTGTGTAGAAGAAGGAACGAATTTGATGATGTTTTTTAGTATATAATGCTAATTGATGGCTTTTGTCTTTGTAGAGATAAAGCGCTCTCTCTCTTAAAGGGTTTATGCCTTTGATTCCGGAAAAATTCATAATTTTTGGAAATATATCATTCATGTTTCATCAGTTTAATAACTTCTAAAAGTACATGTTTTGAAACGTTTGTGTAAAATTTTTTTTTTTGGTGAATTCGATAGTGTGCTTTGTAGCTGTTGTTGTTGTTGTTGTAGCAGTGCTTCGCCCCATCTAATAGGTGCGACCTGTCACAAATTGTCATCAATATCTTCTAACGGGAGTCCAAGAAAACTTGCTGTTTCAACAGGGGTGGACCATAATGAGAGGGGTGTTAGAGGCGTTGGTCCCACATTACAATTAAAGAGATGGTTGGTGTTATGTGGGGACACATTGCAAGCAGGGCATACATTTTGTATGTTTGTTGATTCTGGATAGGTAAGAGTTTAACCTGTTGTTACAGTATCCAGATCGAAGGTAAGCTAGGGTGACTTGCGTTTCCCTGGGGAGTGTGCGTTCCTCTTTCGCAAGTTTTGGGTACTCTTCTTTGAGTACTGGATTCACCGGGCAATTCCTGGCATAAAGGTCCGAAGCCTGTTTGTGGAGTTCACTGAGGACCTGCTTGTGTTTTTTTGCTTCATACGGCTGAGTTCTCAGGTACCGTATTTCCTCATAATGCTTACGGAGATGACTCCTTAAGCCCCTGGACGGTGTTGGCTCATCAATCAGATGTCTGTTGGGATGCCCAGGGGTCTGGGTATTCAACAGGAACTGTTTGGTTTAGTTTAGTTCTGACCTCATTATGTAGATGGTGTTCTGGGGACATAAGAAGACAGCCCGTGGCGGTTCTGAGAGCAGTATTTTGGCAGGTCTGTAGCTTCTTCCAGTGTGTAGTTTTTAGGCTTGGCGACCATATAGGGGACGCGTAGCATGCAATCGACTGGCCGTCGGAATTTGGGTTTCAATAATCATACTACAAGTGAATGTAGAGATTTCCGCGAATGCTTTTAATCAGCTTCAGGTCGATCTTGACTCATTTCAAAGCTGGTGTACTGCAAATTTACTTTTTTTGAATTGCTCTAAATGTAAGCAAATGACTTTTCACCGTGTGAAGCCGGTCCTGACATCTTATATACTTAACGGCAACCTTTTGGAGCGGATATCTATTTTAACTGATCTAGGAGTTATTTTTGATACGAAATTAAGTTTTACCACACATATTTCAACCACTATTAACAAAGCAACTGGTGTATTAGGTTTTATCAAACGTTGGGCTAAAGAGTTTGATGACCCTTATTGCACAAAGATACTTTATATCTCGCTGGTACATCCTATTCTCGAGTACTGTTCATGTGTTTGGTCTCCAATCTATCAAATCCATGTTGATCGGATTGAGTCGGTCCAGAGACGGTTTTTAATTTTTGCATTACGAGGTTCTTGTTGTTGTTGTTGTAGTGATAAGGTTGCTCCCCGAAGGCTTTGGGGAGTGTTATCGATGTGATGGTCCTTTGCCGGATACAAATCCGGTACCATAGCACCATTAAGGTGCTAGCCCGACCATCTCGGGAACGATTTATGTGGCCACATTAAACCTTCAGGCCATTCCCTCCCTCCCTACCCCCAAGTTCCATGAGGAGCTTGGGGTCGCCAGAGCCTCGTCTGTTAGTGAAACAGGATTCGCCGCGGATAGGTGAAGTTGACAATTGGGTTTGGAGAAGCTATATATTGCGCTGGCAACCTGAAAGGTTGCGCTACACAGCCCCTTGAATCTGGTATTTTAGTCGCCTCTTACGACACGCATACCTACCGCGGGTATATTCTGATCCCCTAACCCGCTGGGGGTGCATTACGAGGTTTCAACTGGGAATCAAGTACTCATCTTCCACCATACAGGAATAGGCTTCTTCTAATTAATTTGCCATCTCTAGAGAATCGTAGAGTATTACTCGGCGTTATGTTCATTCACAAGCTCATCATTGGCGTGATTGACTCCCCTGACGTAATCAGTCAACTAAATTTTGCTGTTCCTGCTAGGGCCTCCAGACATTTGGTGCCTTTTCATTTACCTCTATGCCGGCAAAATTTTGCTAGAAATAGTCCCCTGCATCATTGGTGCTCGCGTTACAATGATTTGTATAACTGCATTGACCTTGAATGTTGGTTTGTCGCTTTACATACTGCTATACTCTTAGGTTTAGCCTGATATTTTAATTTTATTTTTATACAATGAGATGTCAAATTTTTATAACATACTAATTTTCTATGTACCTCTTTTAAACTTTTTAATTTTAAGGATGGCTCTGTATTTACATATATATCTGTCTATTACAATAATTAGTCGACTTTAAATAAATAAATAAAAATAAATAAAATATGCCCCATATATTTCAGCTCCGCGTACAATTATCTATTTTAATTTTATTTATGAATCAATTTTGATTACAAATTCTTTTCAGTGCTATAATGTTTTTGAATAAATTTTAGTTGTTAAATTGTTAGTGTAAACTTTTTTATGTTGTTGTTGTTGTAGCAATGCTCGCCCCACCTAATAGCCGCGACCGATCACAAATTGTCATCAATATCCTCTAACGGGAGTCCAAGGAAACTTGCCGTTTCAACAGGGGTGGACCATAAGGAAAGGGGTGTTAGAGGCGTTGGTTCCACATTACAATTAAAGAGATGGTTGGTGTCATGTGGGGACACATTGCAAGCAGGGCATACAGTTTGTATGTCGGGGTTGATTCTGGATAGGTAAGAGTTTAACCTGTTACAGTATCCAGAACGAAGTTGAGCAAGAGTGACACGCGTTTCCCTGGGGAGTATGCGTTCCTCTTCTGCGAGTTCTGGATATTTTTCTTCAAGTACTGGATTCACCGGGCAATTCCCGACATAAAGGTCCGACGCCTGTCTATGGAGTTCACCAAGGACCTGCTTGTGTTTTTCCGCTTCATACGGCTGGGTTCTCAGGTGCCGTATTTCCTCAAAATGCTTACGGAGATGACTCCTTAGGCCCCTAGGCGGTGCTGGTTCGTCAATCAGATGTCTGTTGGGATGCCCAGGTTTATGGGTATTCAACAGAAACTGTTTGGTCAGCATCTCATTTCTCTCCCTGATGGGGAGTATTCTCGCCTCATTATGCAGATGGTGTTCTGGGGACATAAGAAGACAGCCCGTGGCGATTCTGAGGGCAGTATTTTGGCAGGCCTGTAGTTTCTTCCAGTGGGTGGTTTTTAGGCTTGGCGACCATATGGGTGACGCGTAGCACGTAATCGGCTGGCTAATTGCTTTGTATGTGGTCAAGAGCGTTTCTTTATCTTTTCCCCAGGTACTGCCAGCAAGGGATTTGAGGATTTTATTACGGCTCTGAATTCTTGGAACAATTGCGGTTGCGTGCGCACCAAAATGTAGATCCTGATCAAACGTCACACCCAAGATTTTGGGGTGTAGGACAGTCGGTAGCGTAGTGCCATCGACGTGGATGTTCAATATGGTCGACATTTGGGGCGTCCATGTTGTAAATAAGGTCGCGGAAGATTTAGTCGGTGACAATGACAGGTTTCGCGAGGCGAAAAAACTGGAGAGATCAGGGAGATAGCCGTTTATTTTATTGCATAGCTCATCGATCTTTGGGCCTGGGCCTGTGGCCATTATTGTGCAGTCATCGGCGTAGGAAACGATTGTGACTCCTTCCGGTGGTGAAGGTAGCTTAGATATGTAGAAATTAAACAAAAGCGGGGATAGGACACCACCCTGTGGCACCCCTTGTTTAATTCTCCTTTGTTTTGATGTTTCGTTTCTGAATTGCACCGATGCCTGCCGACCACCCAGATAATTTGCGGTCCACCTTTTAAGACATGGGGGAAGGGTAGACCCTTCCAGGTCTTCCAGTAACGAGCCATGGTTGACCGTATCAAAAGCTTTTGATAGGTCTAACGCTACGAGTACTGTTCTATGGTGGGGATATTGATTCAAACCGCAATTTATCTGGGTGCCAATGACATTTAGCGCGGAGGTAGTGGTATGGAGTTTTCTGAAGCCATGCTGATGAGGGGCTAGCTGCAAATGTGCTTGGAAATGAGGGAGCAAAATGGCTTCAAGCGTCTTTGCCACTGGCGATAGGAGAGATATCGGACGATATGACTCACCTACGTTAGCTGGTTTCCCAGGCTTTAGTAGCGGGACCACCTTGGCCATTTTCCATTTCTCGGGTATGACAAAGGTGGAAAGAGACAGGTTGAAGACATGCGCTAAATATTTGAAACCCTCTTTCCCTAGGTTTTTAAGCATCGGCATGGCTATGCCGTCTGGGCCCACTGCTTTGGATGGTTTAGCGCGACCAATGGCGTCCTCAACCTCTCTAGCGGTGATGGTAATTGGTGACGCGCTGAGTTTGTGTTTATGTGCACGTCTATTGGCTCTCCGTCTATCTTTGTCGACCGTAGGATGCATTATATATTGTCGGCAGAAAGCGCTCGCGCATTTTTTCGCATCCGACAGCACCTTATCGCCAAAGGCGATGGAAACTTTGTCTTTGTGCTTAGTCGGATTCGATAGGGACTTTACGGTGGACCAAAGTTTACCTACACCGGTAGAGAGGTTACAACCTCTTAGGTGCTCTTCCCATTTCGCCCGCTTGTGTTCGTCCACAAGCAATCTGATGCGTTGGTTTATATCCCTTATTTGGGGGTCGCCTGGATCAAGCTGTCTTATAAGGTCGCGTTCCCTCGCTAAGCTCGCGGCCTCCGCCGGGAAGTGGGGCCGGATTTCGGGAATTCTCCCGACGGGAATGAAATGTGCCGAGGCGGATTCAATGACCTTACGGAAGGCACGCTCCCCTTGGCGGGCATCAGTCGGGATAGGGAGGGCAGCAAAGCTGCTGTCTGTTGCAGATTTATATTCTTCCCACTTTCCTTTTTTGAAGTTTATGAAAGTGCGTTTTTCGGTGACGTTGAAGTCGGCGGTACGCTCGAACGAAATAAGTATGGGCAGGTGGTCGGATGCCAATGTTACCATCGGCTGCCAGTTGACGCAGTTTACGAGTTCTGCGCTCACGATTGAGATATCTGGCGAGCTATGACAGCTTCCTACCATACGTGTGGGGGCGTCTCCGTTAATTGTGCAGAACGTCGTTTCGTCTATTTGATCTGCCAACATCTCACCCCTACTGTCCGCCCGCAAGTTTGAATGCCATAGGTCGTGATGGGCATTGAAATCGCCTAAGATAATGCGATTGCTGCCAGTGAGTAAGGCCTCTATATTAGAGCGGTATCCACTGGGGCAACAGGTGACAGGAGGGATGTAGATGTTGATGATTTCTAGATTTGCATCGCCTGACCGGACAGATAGGCCTTGACGTTCTAAGACATTGTCACTGCGGTCGATGCCAGGATCAAATATATGATATTGCACAGAGTGGTGTATAATAAACGCGAGGCCGCCTCCATTTCCGCTCTCGCGGTCTTTCCTGTGGACATTATAACCAGAGCAGGCCTGCAATGCATATCTTGCTGTGAGTTTAGTCTCTTGAATCGCAGCAATGCGGATGTTGTGCCGCTTCATGAAATCGACTATCTCCGTAATCTTCCCAGTTAGTCCATTACAGTTGAACTGCAGAATTCTGAAGTGCATGAGGGGTGACGCCGCCACTCTAGGGGTAAGTGAGGGGTGACTACGCCTAGGTTGTGGAAGGCCAGGACGGAATTGCTGTTGTGGCCTTGGGACTGGGCGCCCTTGGGCAAGCATTGGGGTACCCGGATGATTTGGGTTTGCGACCTGGCAACATGGCGCGATGAAACCTGAAGCTCAGTCCGCGTTTGAAAAATGTAAAAATGAATTGTCTCGAGGTACTCTATTGACTCATCCTATAGATTCTGCACCGATATCTGTTATGGTTGATGCATCTGACGAAGCAATTGGTGGTGTTCTACAACAGAAAGTTGATGAGGTTTGGAAACCTCTGGGATTCTATTCATTGAAGCTAAATGACACCCAGAAACGTTACAGTACTTATGATAGAGAACTTCTTGCGGCATACCTTACGGTAAAGCATTTTCGCTATATGCTAGAGGGTCGTAATTTTATAATCTATACGGATCATAAACCCCTTACTTTTGCGTTTAAACAGAAACCTGAAAAAGCTTCGCCTCGGCAGTTTCGTCAACTGGATTTTCTCTCGCAACTTTCCACCGACATACGTCATATCAAAGGAAATGAAAATATTATAGCAGATACTCTCTCACGAATTTCGACTATTGATTCTCCGAATCTAATCAACTATGAAGAGTTAGCAAAAGCTCAAGAAGAAGATACAGAACTAAAAGAGTTAATTGAGAATCCAAGCTCTTCATCTTTAATTTTTAAATCTATAACAATTCCATCGTCGTCGAAGCCTATATTTTGTGATATATCCACATCCAATGCAAGACCATACATTCCACTTGGTTTTAGGAGAGACATTTTTAATACTATTCACAATATGTCTCATCCAGGAGCTAATGCGACAGCTAGAATAATTCTACAGCGTTTCATATGGCCGAATTTGAAAAAAGATATTAGGACATGGTCAAAAGCTTGTGCTAATTGTCAGCGATCAAAAATTCATCGTCATAATCATAGTGTGATAGGTAGTTATGAAAACCCAAGTTCACGTTTCTCGCATATTAACATTGACCTTGTTGGACCATTGTCTTCCTCACATGGATATTCGTATATTTTAACTTGCATTGATCGGTTCACTCGTTGGCCGGAAGCAATTCCCTTAGTTGACATAAGTGCCCGTTCTGTGGCGGAAGCTTTATTTCATGGGTGGATATCTCGGTTTGGAGTTCCTTCAAAAATTACAACGGATCAAGGTCGTCAATTTGAATCCAATCTTTTTAAGGAACTTGCACAACTTCTTGGTTCTCAACGAATACGCACTACGTCGTATCATCCTTGTGCCAACGGTATGATTGAGCGGTGGCATCGTTCGCTGAAGACTGCTTTCATGTGTCACAACACTAAAAACTGGATGGAAATTTTACCAATTGTGCTGTTAGGACTGCGATCAAGTTTACGTGAAGATGTAAATGCCAGTCCTGCTGAGCTGGTTTATGGAACTTCCTTAAAGCTTCCTTGTGATTTTTTCGACGCTAAGAATGATTTGTCTCCTTCCGATGAATTTGTCAAGCAACTGAAATCTTCAATGAACTCGCTGCGTCCAATTGAAGTTTCGTATAAATCAAATCATTCTGTTTTCGTACACAAAGATCTTGCTACTTGCACTCATGTATATGTTCGTCGCGACGCTGTTAAAAAGTCTCTTCAGTCACCGTATGATGGTCCATATCTAGTGGTGAGCAGAAATGATAAAGTTTTTAACGTCAATATTAATAATTGTACCAAATCAATATCAATTGATCGACTCAAGCCAGCATTCGTATTTAATACTGATATTTGTGAAGATCCTCGAACGATTTGTGTTCCAATACACCCTCATGTAAGAAGTCGTATTCCACGTCATGTACGCTTTAGATCGAGACTTCATCGTTAAACAAAGTCTCTGGAGGGGGAAATATGTAGGACATTCACTTGTTAAAAAACAACTTGTTTATTTTAATTTTATCAAATAATTTTTTATATAACTTTTTGTAAAACATCAAAATGAAAAAAATATTTTCACTCTAAATAAATTTTAGTTGCTAAAGAATTATTGAAAAATAAAGAACGCTTTATCGTATTTATCAAATACGATATAATGTTCTGGTCTCCGCGACGGCAACCCCCGACGGGTTTGATTGCGCCATGTTGCCAGGTCACAAACCCCAATCTACCGGGTACCCCAATGCTTGCCCAAGGACGCCCAGTCCCAGGGCCACAACAGCAGTTGCGTCCTGGCCTTCCTCAACCCAGGCGTAGTCACCCGTCACTTACTCCCAGAGTGGCGACGTCTCCCCCTATGCACTTCAGAATTCTGCAGTTAAACTGTAATGGACTAACTGGGAAGATCGCGGAGATAGTACCCCCAGCGAGTTAGGGGGTCAGAATATACCCGCGGTAGGTATGCCTGTCGTAAGAGGCGACTAAATTACCAGATTCAAGGGGCTGTGTAGCGCAACCCTTAAGGTTGCCAGCGCAATATATAGCTACTCCAAACCCAATTGTCAACCTCACCTAAACGCGGCGAACCCTGTTTCACTAACAGACGAGGCTCTGGCGGTCCCAAGCTCCTCATGGAACTTGGGGTGGGGAGGGTCCGTTTCCTGACCCCGGTCCTGAGAAATGGTTTTGCTGCATTTGCCAGAAAAGAATCATTTTAGGACGGTCATACTCTGTTCAGTGTGTCTCGTGCAAGGGATGGTTGCATCGGACAGGTTGTTTTGGGCTTGATCCCAAAACCCGACGTCCACGTAACTTTTATAAATCTTTTGTGGCTCCTTGCTGCTCACGCCCAAGGGCGTCCCGTAGTCTACGCCTAAGCGTATCCCCACTACCTTCCAGCAGCCTCGCTGCTCAGCAAGCCACAACAAGTACCCGCTGCTGCTCGCGCCCCACGGCGCCAACAACTCAAACAGCTGATACCACTCATAACTACTACCTTCGTAGTAGAGCTGGTAGCAATGCTGAGCATCAGCCCCTGCCCCCGTCTTCTTCTCCCCCCCTCTTTTCTGGCACCAATCGTGCAGGTCAGGGAAACAGACTCTTAGTCCCTGCCTCCGTTTGCACCGTCTGCCAGCACAGAATATATAGGTTTGCGACATCCGCTCAATGCAGCTCCTGCCTTGGGTGGTGCCACTTTCCTAGATGTTCTGGTCTCCGCGACGGCAACCCCTCGACGGGTTTCATCGCGCCATGTTGCCAGGTCGCAAACCCAAATCATCCTGGTACCACAATGCTTGCCCAAAGGCGCCCAGTCCCAAGGCCACAACAGCAATTGCGTCCTGGCCTTCCACAACCTAGGCGTAGTCACCCGTCACTTACCCCTAGAGTGGCGGCGTCACCCCTCATGCACTTCAGAATTCTGCAGTTAAACTGTAATGGACTAACTGGGAAGATTACGGAGATAGTCGATTTCATGAAGCGGCACAACATCCGCATTGCTGCGATTCAAGAGACTAAACTCACAGAAAGATCTGCATTGCAGACCTGCTCTGGTTATAATGTCCACAGGAAAGACCGCGAGAGCGGAAATGGAGGCGGCCTCGCGTTTATTATACACCACTCTGTGCAATATTATATATTTGATCCTGGCATCGACCGCAGGGACAATGTCTTAGAACGTCAAGGCCTATCTGTCCGGTCAGGCGATGCAAATCTAGAAATCATCAACATCTACATCCCTCCTGTCACCTGTTGCCCCAGTGGATACCACCCTAATATCGAGGCCTTACTCACTGGCAACAATCGCATTATCTTAGGCGATTTCAATGCCCATCACGACCTATGGCATTCAAACTTGCGGGCGGACAGTAGGGGTGAGATGTTGGCGGATCAAATAGACGAAACGACGTTCTGCACAATAAACGGAGACGCCCCCACACGTATGGTAGGAAGCTGTCATAGCTCGCCAGATATCTCAATCGTGAGCGCAGAACTCGTAAACTGCGCCAACTGGCAGCCGATGGTAACATTGGCATCCGACCACCTGCCCATACTTACTTCGTTCGAGCGTACCGCCGACTTCATCGTCACAAAAACGCACTTTCATAAACTTCAAAAAAGGAAAGTGGGAAGAATATAAGTCTGCAACAGACAGCAGCTTTGCTGCCCTCCCTATCCCGACTGATGCCCGCCAAGGGGAGCGTGCCTTCCGTAAGGTCATTGAATCCTCCTCGGCACATTTCATTCCCGCCGGGAGAATTCCCGAAATCCGGCCCCACTTCCCGGCGGAGGCCGCGAGCTTAGCGAGGGAACGCGACCTTATAAGACAGCTTGATCCAGGCGACCCCCAAATAAGGGATATAAACCAACGCATCAGATTGCTTGTGGACGAACACAAGCGGTCGAAATGGGAAGAGCACCTAGGAGGTTGTAACCTCTCTACCGGTGTAGGTAAACTTTGGTCCACCGTAAAGTCCCTATCGAATCCGACTAAGCACAAAGACAAAGTTTCCATCGCCTTTGGCGATAAGGTGCTGTCGAATGCGAAAAAATGCGCGAGCGCTTTCTGCCGACAATATATAATGCATCCTACGGTCGACAAAGATAGACGGAGAGCCAATAGACACGCACATAAACACAAATTCAGCGCGTCACCAATCACTATCACCGCTAGAGAGGTTGAGGACGCCATTGGTCGCGCTAAACCATCCAAAGCAGTGGGCCCAGACGGCATAGCCATGCCGATGCTTAATAACCTAGGGAAAGAGGGTTTCAAATATTTAGCGCATGTCTTCAACCTGTCTCTTTCCACCTTTGTCATACCCGAGAAATGGAAAATGGCCAAGGTGGTCCCGCTAATAAAGCCTGGGAAACCAGCTAACGTAGGTGAGTCATATCGTCCGATATCTCTCCTATCGCCAGTGGGAAAGACGCTTGAAGCCATTTTGCTCCCTTATTTCCAAGCACATTTGCAGCTAGCCCCTCATCAGCATGGCTTCAGAAAACTCCATACCACTACCTCCGCGCTAAATGTCATTAGCACCCAGATAAATTGCGGTTTGAATCAATACCCTCACCATAGAACAGTACTCGTAGCGCTAGACCTATCAAAAGCTTGTGATACGGTCAACCATGGCTCGTTACTGCAAGACCTGGAAGGGTCTACCCTTCCCCCATGTCTTAAAAGGTGGAACGCAAATTATCTGGGTGGTCGGCAGGCATCGGTGCAATTCAGAAACGAAACATCAAAACAAAGGAGAATTAAACATGGGGTGCCACAGGGTGGTGTCCTATCCCCACTTTTGTTTAATTTCTACATATCTAAGCTACCTTCACCACCGGAAGGAGTCACAATCGTTTCCTACGCCGATGACTGCACAATAATGGCCACAGGCCCAAGCCCAGAGATCGATGAGCTATGCAATAAAATTAAACGGCTATCTCCCTGATCTCTCCAGTTTTTTCGTCTCGCGAAACCTGGCATTGTCACCGACTAAATCTTCCGCGACCTTATTTACAACATGGACGCCCCAAATGTCGACCATTTTGAACATCCACGTCGATGGCACTACGCTACCGATTGTCCTACACCCCAAAATCTTGGGTGTGACGTTTGATCTACATTTTGGTGCGCACGCAACCGCAATTGTTCCGAGAATTCAGAGCCGTAATAAAATCCTCAAATCCCTTGCTGGCAGTACCTGGGGAAAAGATAAAGAAACGCTCTTGACCACATACAAAGCAATTAGCCAGCCGATTACGTGCTACGCGTCACCCATATGGTCGCCAAGCCTAAAAACCACCCACTGGAAGAAACTACAGGCCTGCCAAAATACTGCTCTCAGAATCGCCACGGGCTGTCTTCTTATGTCCCCAGAACACCATCTGCATAATGAGGCGAGAATACTCCCCATCAGGGAGAGAAATGAGATGCTGACCAAACAGTTTCTGTTGAATACCCAGAAACCTGGGCGTCCCAACAGACATCTGATTGACGAACTAGCACCGCCTATGGGGCCTAAGGAGTCATCTCCGTAAGCATTTTGAGGAAATACGGCACCTGAGAACCCAGCCGTATGAAGCGAAAAAACACAAGCAGGTCCTTGGTGAACTCCATAGACAGGCGTCGGACCTTTATGTCGGGAATTGCCCGATGAATCCAGTACTTGAAGAAAAATATCCAGAACTCGCGGAAGAGGAACGCATACTCCCCAGGGAAACGCGTGTCACTCTTGCTCAACTTCGTCCTGGATACTGTAACAGGTTAAACTCTTACCTATCCAGAATCAACCCCGACATACAAAACGTATGCCCCGCTTGCAATGTGTCCCCACATGACACCAACCGCCTCTTTAATTGTAATGTGGAACCAACGCCTCTAACACCCCTTTCCTTATGGTCCACCCCTGTTGAAACGGCAAGTTTCCTTGGACTCCCGTTAGAGGATATTGATGACAATTTGTGATCGGTCGCGGCTATTAGGTGGGGCGAGCATTGCTACAACAACAACAACAACAGGGATGGCCTGAAGGTTTAATGTGGACATATAAATCGTTCCCGAGATGGTCGGGCTAGCACCTTAATGGTGCTGTTACCGGAGCGTACCGGATCTGTATCCGGCAAAGGACCATCACATCGATAACACTCCCCAAAGCCTTCGGGGAGCAACCTTATCGCTACAAAAACAACATCACGGAGATAGTCGATTTCATGAAGCGGCACAACATCCGCATTGCTGCGATTCAAGAGACTAAACTCACAGCAAGATCTGCACTGCAAACCTGTTCTGGGTATAATGTCCACAGAAAAGATCGCATGAGCGGAAATGGAGGCGGCCTCGCGTTTATCATACACCACTCTGTGCAATATCATATATTTGACCCTGGCATCTACCACAGGGACAAGGGATTCAAGGGGTTGTGTAGCGCAATATATAGCTTCTCCAACCCAATTGTCAACCTCACCTTCGAGCGGCGAATCCCGTTTCACTAACAGACGAGGCTCCGGCGACCCCAAGCTCCTCATGGAACTTGGGGGTGGGGAGGGAGGGATGGCCTGAAGGTTTAATGTGGCCATATAAATCGTTCCCGAGATGGTCGGGCCAGCACCTTAATGGTGCTGTGTTACCGGAGCGTATCGGATCTGTATCCGACAAAGGACCATCACATCGATAACACTCCCCAATGCCTTCGGGGAGTAACTAATCGCTACAACAACAACAACAACAACAACCACAGGGACAATGTCTTAGAACGTCAAGGCATATCTGTCCGGTCAGGCGATGCAAACCTAGAAATCATCAACATCTACATCCCTCCTTCCACCTGTTGCCCCAGTGGATACCGCCCTAATATTAGCGCCTTACTCACTGGCAACAATCGCATTATCTTAGGCGACTTGAATGCCCATCACGATCTATGGCATTCAAACTTGCGGACGGACAGTAGGGGTGAGATGTTGGCGGATCAAATAGAAGAAACGACGTTCTGCACAATAAACGGAGACGACCCCACACGTATGGTAGGAAGCTGTCACAGTTCGTCGGATATCTCAATCGTGAGCGCAGAACTCGTAAACTGCGTCAACTGGCAGCCGATGGTAACATTGGCATCCGACCACCTGCCTATACTTATTTCGTTCGAGCGTACCGCCGACTTCATCGTTACAGAAAAATGCACTTTCATAAACTATAAAAAAGGAAAGTGGGTGGAATACAAATCTTTTACAGACAACCTCTTTGCTGCACTCCCTATCCCGACTGATGCCCGCCAAGGGGAGCGTGCTTTCCGTAAGGTCATTGAATCCGCCTCGGCACGTTTCATTCCCGCCGGGAGAATTCCCGAAATCCGGCCCACTTCCCGGCGGAGGCCGCAAACTTAGCGAGAGAACGTGACCTTATAAGACAGCTTGATCCAAGCGACCTTCAAATAAGGGATATAAACCAACGCATCAGATTGCTTGTGGATGAACACAAGCGGGCGAAATGGGAGGAGCACCTAAGAGGTTGTAACCTTTCTGCCGGTGTGCGTAAACTTTGGTCCACCGTAAAGTCCCTATCGAATCCGTCTAAGCACAATGACAAAGTTTCCATCGCCTTCGGCGATAAAGTGCTGTCGGATTCGAAAAAATGCGCGAGCGCTTTCTGCCGTCAATATGTAATGCATTCTACGGTCGACAAAGATAGACGGAGGGCCAACAGACACGCACATAAACATAAATTCAGCGCGTCACCAATTACCATCACCGCCTGAGAGGTTGAAGATGCCATTGGTCACGCTAAACCATCCAAAGCAGTAGGCCCAGACGGCATAGCCATGCCGATGTTTAAAAGCCTAGGGAAAGACGGTTTCAAATACTTAGCACATGTCTTCAACCTGTCTCTTTCCACCTTTGTCATACCCGAAAAATGGAAAATGGCCAAGGTGGTCCCGCTACTAAAGCCTGGGAAACCAACTAACATAGGAGAGTCGTATCGTCCGATATCTTTCCTATCGCCAGTAGCAAAGACGCTTGAAGCCATTTTGCTCCCCTACTTCTAAGCAAATTTGCAGCTAGCCTGTCATCAGCACGGCTTCAGAAAACTGCATAGCACCACGACGCGCTAAATGCCATCAGCACCCAGATAAATTGCGGTTTAAATCAAAACCCCCACCACAGAACAGTACTCTTAGCGCTAGACCTATCAAAAGCTTTTGATACGGTCAAACATGGCACGTTACTGCAAGACCTGGAAGGGTCTACCCTTCCCCCAAGTCTTAAAAGGTGGACCGCAAATTATCTGGGTGGTCGGCAGGTATCGGTGCAATTTAGAAACAAGAAGAATTAAACAAGGGGTGCCACAGGGTGGTGTGCTATCCCCACTTTTGTTTAATTTCTACATATCTAAGCTACCTTCACCACCGGAAGGAGTCACTATCGTTTCATACGCCGATGACTGCACAATAATGGCCACAGGCCCAGGCCCACAGATCGATGAGCTCTGCAACAGAATAAACGGCTACCTCCCTGATCTCTCCAGTTTTTTCGCCTCGCGAAACCTGGCATTATCACCGACTAAATCTTCCGCGACCTTATGTACAACATGGACGTCCCAAATGTCGACCATTTTGAACATCCACGTCGATGGCACTACGCTACCGACTGTCCTACACCCCAAAAATCTTGGGTGTGACGTTTGATCAGGATCTGCATTTTGGTGAGCACGCAGCCGCAATTGTTCCGAAAATCCAGAGCCGTAATAAAATCCTCAAATTCCTTGCTGGCAGTACCTGGGGAAAATATAAAGAAACGCTCATTACTACATACAAAGCAATTGGCCAGCCGTTTACGTGCTACGCGTCACCCATGTGATCGCCAAGCCTAAAAATTACCAACTGGAAGAAGCTACAGGCCTGCCAAAATACTGCTCTCAGAATCGCCACGGGCTGCCTTCTTATGTCTCCAGAACACCATCTACATAATGAGGCGAGAATGCTCCCCATCAGGGAGAGAAATGAGATGCTAACCAAACAGTTCCTGTTGAATACCCAGAAACCTGGGCATCCAAACAGACATCTGATTGATGAGCCAACACCGCCTGGGGGCTTAAGGAGTCATCTCCGTAAGCATTTTGAGGAAATACGGCACCTGAGAACCCGGCGTATGAAGCAAAAAAACACAAGCAGGTCCTTGGTGAACTCCACAAACAGGCGTCGGACCTTTATGTCAGGAATTTCCCGGTGAATCCAGTACTCAAAGAAAAGTACCCAAAACTTGTGGAAGAGGAACAACACATACTCCCTAGGGAAACGCGTGTCACTCTTGCTCAACTTCGTTCTGGATACTGTAACAGGTTAAACTCTTACCTATCCAGAGTCAACCCCGACATACAAAATGTATGCCCCGCTTGCAATGTGTACCCACATGACACCAACCATCTCTTTAATTGTAATGTGGAACCAACGCCTCTAACATTTACGGCCCTGCTCATAGGTGCTAGCTAGAATATTGCAGCGTAAGGCATGTGTGTCATAAGAGGCGACTAAAATCCACAGAGCCAAAGTTTCGAGGGGTTCAAAAAGTCGTTTTTACGGCAGTCTGGCTATTGTTGTTGTTGTCTGGCTAGTATCAGAAGGCGCTAGTACCGGACGTGCCGCTACAACAACTACAAAAATTCGATCATGTTGTTTTAACAATGCTTCGCAGCATCTAATAGGTTTTTGTTGTTGTTTGCGCGACCATTTACAAACTGCAGTAGACATCCTTCAATGCAAGTGCAAGAAAAGTGTTTTTTTCAATATGGCTGTACTGTAGAGGCATTGGTGTTAAAGGATTTGGCTCCACAATACGATTGAATTGATGGTTGGTGACATGTGTAGACCCACACATATCTCGCGTATGCCGGTTGATTCTCGATAAGTAAGAGTTTTGCCTATTACAATGTCCAGGGGCTCGTTTTACAAAGCATACAAGTCTTACAATACAAGTAAATTTCTTTTGAAAAGATAAATTTGTCAGAACAAATTCACTTGTATTACAAGATTTATACTTATGTAGTGAAATGGGACGCAGATCGAAGTTTAGGTTCAATGAGATGTTTGCGTTCTTCTCTTGCGTGGTTGGAAATGATGTTTAAATAAAAGGGTTCCCTGGGCGTTACTTTTCAAAGGAACCGAATCTATGTAGATATCTTTGCAGGCCCGCACATGTAGACTATGAAGATGCTAGCCCGACCATATAGGGAAGGATTTAATATGACTTCATTGAACCTTCAAGGCATTCCGCTTTCACCCTACAGCTCCATGAGAAACTTGGGGTCGCCAGAGCCTCGCCTTGTAACTTTGTGTACGATACATATTTGTAACAAGATTTCCATCGTATGGGTGAGGTTAACAATTGAATTTCGGAAGCTGTGAAGCTAAGCTTTGAATTGTGCTTTTCAACGCCTTCAATATCAGGCGCATCCACATCAAACACTTGTCCTATGGAATTCTCCAATTGCTCAGCATGTAATTCGCTCTTTAAAATAGAACATTCCCGCTAAGGTGTGTATATACTATTCACATGTCATAAAGCGACATTCCGCACAGGACATAATGGCCCAATTGTCAACCTCACCTATCATTGGCGAATCCGGTTTCATTAACAGCCAAGCCCCTGGCGACCCCGAACTTCTCATGGATCTAGGGGGTGGTCTCTAAGCTGCGCAGGACATAATGGCCCAATTGTCAACCTCAGCTATCCGTGGCGAATTCTGTTTCATTAATAGCCGAACAGCTGCGAGTCCTACAGATAAACCTCGAACACAGTAAAGTGGGGTCGAGCGAACTCCGCCTAATCCTTGAGGAGGGTTCGTTTGACGTGGCGCTGATCCAGGAGCTCTCATCGGGAGGAAAGGTTTCTGGACTTAGCGCGCGCGGGTTTGGCGTTTACTACGCGCAAACGGAAGGACGGGTGCGAGCTGTAGTAATGGTAAGGAAACAGCTGCATTCATATATGCTGCCTATTTACACCACTGAGGATCTCGTAGCGGTGGCCGTTGCGCAAAAGAATAAGCAAGAATTTATCCTGGCGTCCTGCTGCATGGCCCATGCTGCGGAGGTTCCACCGATGGAGTGCAAAAGGCCAGTACAGCAGGAAGGGCGCAAAGGGCGGTTGGTCATAGGCGCAGATGCAAATGCGCACCACAATGCGTGGGGAGGAGCAGATACGAACGAGAGAGGCGAATCTCTATTTTGTTACATCCTGCAAACCAATTTGCAGATAGCCAACACGGGAAATGTCCCTACATACATTGGTCCAACATCCAGTAATGTTCTGGATATTACATTGATCTCCGAGCGTGATATATCAAGGTATGATTGGATGGTTCTTGATAGACCATCCTTCTCCGACCATGCGTATATCTGCTTCAGCATCCCCCTAAAGAGGTAAGAGAAGGGAGGAACCTTTAGAAACCCTAGGTCAACGAACTGGACTAAATTCCAGAAACATGTAGAAACAAAACTGGGACAACCCAAAGAGGTTGCTAATGTAAAGAAATGTTCAAGCTCGCAAAGACCGCGGAAAGCGAAGCGTGTCGGGACGAGTACAGGGATCTACTGAGGATCTACAAGCGTGAAATTACCAGGGCGAAGAGAAACTCATGGAAAAGTTTCTGTACGGACATAGAGTGCTCCAGCGAAACAGCACGGTTGAAAAAAGTCCTAGCAAAGGGAAACATAGTCCAGGGACTAAGAAAGAAAGAGAACGGCGAATGGTCACGTAATAGTGAGGAATCCCTTGAGGTGCTTCTCGATACACGTTTCCAATCGGGAGACGGTTTAGAAGAGCCAGCAGACATCACTCACACTCTAGTAGTGCTGGGCTTGGTGACCTATACCAAGATCGAGTGGGCAGTGAAGACGTTTTCTAAGTTTAAATCGCCAGGCCCAGATGGTATATTCCCGGCCATGCTACAACTCTCAAGTAGGGCGGTCGTGGAATGGCTTAAAATAATATTCGATGGGTGCATAAGACTGAATCATGTACCGCATTCTTGCGAACTGCTCGTGTAGCTTTTCTACCAAAGGCGGGAAAGATCGGTCACGTGTATCCCAAAGACTATGGACCCATTAGCTTAACATCATTTCTGCTCAAAACCTTTGAGAGGCTCTCCACAACACAGCATGCGTACACCAAAGGCAAGTCGGTAGACACCGCATTGCATAGGGTGGTAATAAGCAATAAGAAATCCCTGGAATATAAGGAGTATGCTCTAGGAGTCTTCTTGGACATTGCCGGGGCTTTCAATAATGTTGCAAAATGGGCGATTTTGGATGGTCTTAATTACATTAAAGTACATCCTGCCTTAATCAGATGGATCGGCTGCATGTTAAATTGCAGAAAGATAACATCACAATGGGGATTGTACGAGGCCACGAAATCAGTGGACACGGGCACGCCGCAGGGAGGGGTGATGTCACCTCTGCTGTGGACGCTGGTTATCAACCAACTGCTCAGGCAATTCGATGAGGGACCCGTAAAACTTACGGCTTACGCAGATGACGTTGCAATTGTCATAAGTCGAAAGTGCCTTCCAACGATTAGTTCTTTGATGGATCGGGCGCTTCGGGATATTCATACCTGGGCATCTAATGTCGGGTTGAAAGTCAATACGGAGAAGACGGATATGGTCTTGTTTACAAAGAGGTACAAGGTCCTAAATTGGACCAGGCCTAAGTCAGGAGGGGTGACCTTACAGGAGAAACCTTGCACAAAATATCTAGGAATCATCCTAGACAGTAACCTGTCATGGAAGCTCAATGTAGAGGAGAGGGCCAAGAAGGCGTCAACGGCACGCTATGCATGTAAAAGAATGCTGGGGTGTACGTGGGGCCTGTCGCCCTCTCTTTCTCATTGGGTTTTTACAGCGATTGTAAGCCCTATTCTATACTATGGAGTTCTTGTTTGGTGGAAAGCCATACAAAAAACAACATACCTCAAAATATTAGAGGGGGTATACAGACTATCGATGCTTAGCATTACGGGAGCCAAAACAACCCCGACGGCTGCACTGTATGCCATTCTGCACATTCCACCTGTAGGCCTGGTAGCAAAGAACAAAGCATTAACGACTGCAACCAGGCTCGGTGCTTCGGGGCAGCTTGAGCGCCGACCATATAGCCATAGTAGTATAGCATCATCAATCACAAGACAAACAGACTACCTGATTCCCTATCTGCGTTCGAGGAAGATCTTAAGGCCACAATAGAGGTGGACGGTTGGCGCAAGGGTGCGCAAATGGCGGACGAGGCGATACACGTTGTTGTTGTTGTTGTTGTAGCGATAAGGTTGCTCCCCGAAGGCTTTGGGGGAGTGTTATCGATGTGATGGTCCTTTGCCGGATACAAATCCGGTACGCTCCGGTACCATAGCACCATTAAGGTGCTAGCCCGACCATCTCGGGAACGATTTATGTGGCCACATTAAACCTTCAGGCCATTCCCTCCCTCCCTACCCTCAAGTTCCTTGAGGAGCTTGGGGTCGCCAGAGCCTCGTCTGTTAGTGAAACAGGATTCGCCGCGGATAGGTGAGGTTGACAATTGGGTTTGGAGAAGCTATATATTGCGCTGGCCACCTGAAAGGTTGCGCTACACAGCCCCTTGAATCTGGTATTTTAGTCGCCTCTTACGACAGGCATACCTACCGCGGGTATATTCTGATCCCCTAACCCGCTGGGGTAGGCGATACACGTGTACACCGATGGTTCCAAAGTAGTGGAAGGAGTAGGGTCTGCGGTATACTGCTCTGATCCGGAAATAAGCAGATCCTACAGGCTTCCGGATTACTGTAGCGTTTTCCAAGCGGAAATATTAGCCGTAACCAAAGCAGTAGAAACCCTGGAAGAGAATAGCTTAAGCTGCAACCGTGTTAACTTTTATATTGACAGTCAAGCAGCAATTAAGGCAATAATCTCGCATAGCACAGCATCTAAATGCGTGTTAGAGTGTAAGCAGTCTCTGGAGAGAATCGGGACAGGGAGAAGCACACATCTATATTGGGTCACAGGGCCTATGGGAATAGATGGGAATGAAAAAGCGGGCGAACTAGCTAAAACGGGCGCATCCCTTCAAGCTTGCTCCGTAGACGTCCCAATTAGATTGGGCGAGATTAAGCGAAGGCGAGAGGTGCACATGATCGACCAAGCGGGAAAGGCGTGGGTTCAAGCGCGGGGCTGTAAAGTGTCGAAGATTATGTGTAGGTTCTACAACCCTAGACTAACACAGTTGCTTCTATCATTAAAAAGAGAGGACTGTAGACTCATGACGGGTATTCTGACTGGACACTGCCTTCTGGCGTCACATGCCTTTAAATTAGGCCTGGTCAGTGATAGCAGATGTAGGAAGTGCGGGTTGGAGGAGGAAACGATCGAGCACGTTCTGTGCTCGTGCCCTGCACTTGCCAGGCTAAGACTCCAGCTATTAGGATTGATACAGCTGTCAGATCTAGAAGCAGCAAGCGGCTTAAGTCCTAGGAAGCGTCTAGTTTTTGCCAAGAGGACGGAGTGATCTTATAACATAGGTCCTGGTTTTTGATAGGGTTTTTCAGTTTGGTCGTTAAAACAAACTTCTGGTAACACTACGGACTCAATCAGTCTATGTGAGGTTCTCATGGACCTGCCAGTTCAACCTAACCTAACAGCCGAGCCTCTGGCTACCCCGAACTCCTCATGGATCTAGGGGGTGGGAGGGCGGTATGGCCTAGAACGTCGCATGTGGTCATAACAAACCGGTCCCGAGATGGTCGGGTTTGGTACAGGAACGTACCGGATCTACATCCGGCAAAGGACCATCAACTCGAGAACACTCCCCAAGGTATCGGGGGGTGTCCTTATCGTTACAACAGCAACAACAACAACAAAAACAACGTAATGGCAAGGTGCAGTACAATTTTTGTTTTGCAAGTGATGTCAGTAATCGACTTGAGGTTTCACTGCTACAACAACAACAACAACAACTTGAGGTTTCGTTGCCACTATATACTTTCGAGAAAACCAGAAATATTTACGGATCTAATGTGGTACATTTTGAAATGTTATGTAGACTACTTCTGTTGTTGTAGTTCTCATAAATCTAAGTGTGCTAAAAATTGTGTAATCTGTTGATTCAAATGTTTTCAACATCATTTTAGCCGTGATCACTTAATTAATGTGAACACATTCATATCGCGGTTTTTTAGTCCATTGCAGCTGTTGTTTTGTGATAAACAATTTTTCTTTTATCGTTTAAAAGAAAAAAGTCACCGTAATGCCTGCAATACACATTTGATATGATTCTATGTATGGTGCGACAATAAAATTTACAACGGCGAATATACACTCGAGCAAGATTTAACGCTCCAATGTATGCATTCAATTATAGCAAATCTAATACCATCACTCACAATCGAGCTCAATTGTTTATTTATTTCGTGTCGTTGTGTTCTCCAGCGGTTTATGTACTTCACACGTATACATATTGTATATCGCAAGTATGTTTATTTATCATTTCGCGAAATGTATTTTTTTGTCTACACAAGTCAAGAAAAACTGTATTTTGAAAGATTTCGCCCTCTCGCTTTTGATTTGTTTACTGCAGCTACATTAAATATAGATAAAGAGATACATGTGTAATATGGGTTTTGGTGATTGCTTTCAAAATAGTTCAATTCAATGAGGACGACGTGCGACCTTTTTTTAACGAGTTTTTGTAGAACATACATCGACTGACTCGTAAACATCACCTGTGTTAGACACTACCATCATCTCCACCTTAGTTAAACACCACTACCGCCCCTACATTTTCATGTGTTAGCCACCAACAGCGCTGGGACTTCAACCACTTACTCATCCATAACATCTGAACCAAAAGCACAATAAGAATAACTCCAATAATGAATTTTACGCACTGCTTTGGTTTACGCTTTTCATTTATTATTGAAGTTACTTCTCCATTCCATAGCTCTACTTTACCTCCGTCCTGCGTTGTTGCCGATGACACACCAGCTAATCTGTCAATTCCAACCCAATTTACAACTTTCAAGTTTTATTTCTATTATTTTCACTTTTTTCTTTTCTTTGTGTTGGCAAATTCACTTCAATTTTTTCAAATCATTCTTCTAACACCTTTTCATAAGCAGATTATGCTGCAAATGCTAGTTTGTTATCTATATTTTCATTTGATCACATAATTATTGTTTTTAATTATAGATTTTTTGCAAGAGAATTAAAATTTTGCAATCGTCTCCAAAAACTGCGAATTGAAAAACAGTGAAAAAATCTGATCTCCACTGACGTAGAATAATCAGGTTGACAAGTGCGTTAGTGCTGCCAAGTCAATTAGCTGCTGATGTTGCCAGCACCTCTGAAATTTTTATTCACCTAAAGTTGAATTTCTTAAATTACGGTTGGGAAACAAGAAATTTTAACACAAAATAATTAAAAATTTTTTTTTTAAGTTAAATTGTTTTGTTGAAAACAATACTTACATGAAGTAATAATAATACTAAAAGCTAGAAAGTAATTAGGTAGGTCCTAAGTACTAGTCATCACGCTCCTCATCATTCTAGGGCGTTGATTAGGCAATTAAATAAAACCGTTGGGCGCGTGAAATTTCTAAAAATGTGAGGCGTAGCATAACCTACTTAAGGTTCAGTCCGTAAAGTCCGTATACCGAATTTGGTGAAGATATCTAAATATTTTCTCAAGTTATCGTGTTAACGGACAGACGGACGGACGGGCGCACATGGCTTAATAATTTTTTTTTTTTCGATACTGATGATTTTGATATATGAAAGTCTATATCTATCTTGATTCCCCTATAAGTGTAAAAACAATTGTTTTCCAATCAAAGTTATATTACCCTGTCTACAAGTACAGATGTGTATAAACAAATTTTGCATTGATTTCTATTGACATCTCGCTGTACCAATGCCCTGGTCCTTTACCGGATGCAGATCCGGTACGTTCCGGTACCAAGCCCGACCATCTCGAGGACGATTTGTTATGACCACATGCGACCTTCTAGGCGCTATCGGTGTTGATTATCCTTGATCAGATATGCATCCGGTACGTTCCGGAAAATATCACCATTAAAGTACTCGCCTGACATCGCTGGAACGAATCGAAATGACCACGTTGAATCTTCTAGGTTATGCAACCCCCTCCTTCCAGTAGAAACTTGGGGTCGCCAGAGCCTCGCCTTAATGATATTACCTACATAACCACTTGAGTCCCTCGTCTTGAAGGTTCTAATTAAAATCAAAATATTTTAACTAAAACTTCTCTCTTCGCTATCCACAAAGGACTTGCTGAAAGTTGCACAACAAGCAACCGAACTCTAGCTGTTGTGAGCCCACCATGGCCTCCATACTGAAGAAATACCGCGCACTAACCCCCACCAAAAAATATCGCAATTGCAACGCACTAACAAAATAAGATCGCCGTGATTATTACTTAGATGAGGCGCCACAATATACGTAATGCTACGATTCAAAAAACTGAACTACGTAAACGCTAGATGGTCTTCGAATTTCAAAGAAAAGAGGTAGAAATTGAAAGGGGAGACAGTCCCGGAGAGAAGGAAAGGAACTTGCATAGCAAATAGACGAATCCACGTTCACCACTTAAGAAAACAAAAACACCCACACGAATGGTAGTAAACCTACCAGATATTTCCACTGCAACCGATGCTAACTTCCGATAATCTAACCTTACAACTCTCAATTGATCGTCCAGCCGACCTCATTACGTCTGAACGCCGATACCCGCAAATAAAGGTCATAAATGTCGATACTACATGACCGATAGACTAGAATAATCAAACCAAATCGGAAGAGCACATTAAGAAAAATGCAGGGAAAGGATACAAGGGGATGTGTGGCGTAACCCTATCAAGGCGATGATAGCACATTTCATATCTTCTCCAATCAAATACTGGCGAATACCGTTTATTTAGAAGACGAGGCTCTAGCGACCCAAATATCCTCGGGACCAGGGGTTTAGAAGATCTATAACATTCAACGTTCTCATGCCAAATCGTTCCCGAGATGGACGGTCTAGTACCTTATTGTCGCTATTTTCCGAAACGTACCTGATCAATATCCGGCAGAGATTCAACGTGGTCATATCGAATTGCTCCCGAGATAGTTGGGCTACTACCTTGTTGGTGCTATTTTCCAAAAGAGACTGGATCAATATCCGGGTATCTCCTTATCGCTACAAGAAGAAACAGAAGCACATTAAGATCTGCAGTTACAATAAGTGAAGTCTTAATCCCCTCGGCCAAAACATATTGACAGCACTTCAATCGTTTTGTAATGTATGTCCTGCATGCGACATGTGTTCCCATACGGCAACAACTATCTTTTAAATTTTATGTAGAACCGACGCCTCTAACAGAGAGAGACGCCCTTGCAGCTGTGGAGACACAAGTTCTCCTGAGGATTTATTAACTTCTCGTGATTCCAAGGGCGAGTTTTGAAGGCAGTTCAATGATGAGCTATACAAGCTTTACCCAAAGAGTGTGCGGGCTAGGTCAAGTTATGCAAATGAATGAAGGCGACGAAGAAAGTATTCCTCTTAACAACCGAATTTATCAGCAGACAAAGGCAGATCACCACCGAGTTCGAAAAAGTGGAGAAATATTTGTATTTCCTTGGTGCTCCCAATTGTCGCTAGTTATCGCTATGGCGTTGATTTTTATGTTTTTTCCTCCATAGACTATTTAGCAACCGGTAACAACGTAGGAAAAGAGAAAGCTCTAAATGTGTTGGAAAACAAGAGTTGCAGGATGACTGGTCCTCCCTTGGTCTTCTTCTTCTTGTATCAGTACTTCGACCCATCCAAATGGTGCGATCTATCATCCTGGGAAGACTGTTTTCCTTAACTACGAGTTTCGGATATTTGCCATTGATAACGGTGTTCGTGGGCCATTTACCGGCATAGGACTTTGTCGACTATTTGTGAATGATTCTGAGAGCTTTTTATGCTTTTTTGGTTCAAACGGCTGAGTTTTTGTGTGCCAGGTTTCTTCATAGTGCTCTTAATATTCCCGAGAGGCGGGGCTTCTGCAATCAGATGTTTATTAGGATGCAACAGGTTTCTAAGTCTTGAAAAAAACAGTTTGTTCATCATTTCATTTCTCTCCTTTATAAGAACTGTTCCCGCCTCACTGTGTAGATGATGTTATGGTGACACAAGAGACATTCCCTGCCAGTTCTGAGCGCGTTGTTTTGAAAACCCTGCACTTTTCTCCAGTGTGTTTCTTTTAACCTCGGCGACCATATCGGAGACGAGTATTATAAAAGTGACTGGCCAATAGCTTCTCAGTGAAAACTCATCATCTAATGTAGTTCGCGTCCCGTAAAAAAATTAAAAGTAGCACGACGCAAATTGAAAGAGAAGTTCGGTCTAAATCTCGTCGGAAGTATATCGCGCTTGGTAATTATTATTATTTTTTTTCTTATGAGAACTCCTTTGTCTTTGTGCCAAGTGCTGCCAGCGAGGGACTTAGGGACATTGTTTTTATCTAACGTAGCATAATGCCATCGACGTGGATGTCGAACATTTGCGACACTTGCGTTATCTACGTCGTACATATGGTCGCTGAAGACTTGTCCGGTGATAGCGCCAAGTTTCGACAGGTGAAAAAGGGGGATCTCCATAGGAAGCCATCTCTTCCTTCCTTTCATTTAATTTTACCGCATACATAGCTCATTAATTGGCAGGCAAGGATCTGTTGTCAGTATCGTGCAGTCATCGGCGTAGGAAACAAAGGTAACTCCTTCCCAGGGGGAAGGGAGCATGGGGACAGGACACCAGTGGGTTAGGGGTCAGAATATACCGCGGTAGGTATGCCTGTCGTAAAAGGCGACTAAAGTACCAGATTCAAGGGGTTGTGTAGCGCAACCCTTCAGGTTGCCAATATATAGCTTCTCCAAACCCAATTGTCAACCTCACCTATCTGCGGCGAATCCTGTTTCACTAACAGACGAGGCTCTGGCGACCCCAAGCTCCTCATGGAACTTGGGGTGGGGAGGGAGGGATGGCCTGAAGGTTTAATGTGGCCATATAAATCGTTCCCGAGATGGTCGGGCTAGCACCTTAATGGCGCTGTGTTACCGGAGCGTACCGTATCTGTATCCGGCAAAGGACCATCACATCGATAATACTCCCCAAAAGCCTTCGGGGAGTAACCTTATCGCTACAACAACAACAACAACTGGACACCACCCTACGGCACCCCTTGTTTAATTCTTCTTGGTTTTGATGTTACGTTCCTGAGTCGCAGCGATGCTTGCCTACCACACAGATAATTTGCAGTCCATCTTTTGGACTGGGAGGAAGATTAGATCCTTCCAAGGCTCGCAGTAACGCCCTGTAATTGATAAGTCCAGCGTTACGAGTACTGTTCTGTGGTGGGGGTTTTTTGGCACCGCAACGCTTCCCACGGCAGCCGACTCGGGATTTTTCCCGACCAAGGGCTCGAATTTCAGTGTAACCCCATTTCATTTTTTGATGCTTCCCTTGGCCTTCTAAATGGCTTCAGTTAGCGCTAGGAAGAATTTAATGGCGTGCTTTTTTGGACCCATTCAAAGCCTTCGAAAACACTATCTTATATACTCGTATAAAAAGAAAGCCTAAAATATGTGTTAGTTTGTAGCCGGTGTTAGAAGAGAGGCGCCGGTCGATTTTGTTCAAACCTTCACATAAGTTGCGTATACCTCACGCGGTGGTTTGCACATAGGTTTGGTTGCGATCGACGTACAGGGTCTTGAGATATATTCCAAAACGTGGACCCGGGTACCCCTAGAATGTATTTATAGAATATGGATAACAAATGAAAGCTGTTGATGAGTGCTTTAGTAGAGGGTAATTTTCATACCCCTGGGTGAGTAGGGTCTCGAGATATAGGCCAAAACGTGGGCCCGTGAACGCCTAGACAGTGTTTTTACATTATGGGTATCAAATTGAAGCTGTTGATGTGTGCTTTAGTACAGAATAAGGTTTATGCCGCTGGGTGAATAGGATCTCGAGATATAAGCCAAAACGTGGACCCGGATACCCCTGGAATGTGTGTGTAATATGGATATCAAATGAAAGCTGTTGCTGAGAGCTTTAAAGTAATTTTCAGACCAAAGACGGACTGGGACTGGAATTAGGACTAGGACTGGGACTGGGACTCGGAGTGGGACTGGGGCTGGGACTCGGAATGGGACTGGAACAAAATACATACCACCCTCCGGGACTGGCAATACGGGATTAAGAAAAATGAGTAGAACTTGAGAGAAGAGAAAAGAGATAGAAAGAGACGAAGATAACGATAGATGAAGCGAAGAAGACGAAGGGTGGAGTGAATAAAAGGATTCGGGAAAACAGAAGAGGGGGGAGGGCAGAGTTAGACGGAAATGCTTATTAAAATGTATGCAGATAGACCAAATTTAGGGCAGAACAACGTCTGCCGAGTCTGCTAGTTGGGTATATAACGTTCGGCGACAATGTATTTCTTAAATAGGTATTTTTAGTTTTTAAAAAAATATTACAAAACTTCCGAGTCTTCGCCTTCTGTTTAACGGGTTTAAATATTGTAAGGCGCTTGAAGTCAACAAATTTTTATTTTCCTTTTATCTAAATCTAATCTAAAGGGCAGTACACTCGTTGCTAATAGACCAAAGTTCGTTGTTCCGTTTGTATTTACATGCTTTTATGGTATTTTAATTGGGGTTTTTGTTTGGTTTTGGTCACACCTTGCCGCCACAGATTTTGTGATGTCATGGCACCCGTAGGAGGTTAGCGTGGCCTGCATACGATAGGGGCGTTTAATTGAATTGGAGCAGAACAAGAGTGCTCTTTGAATATTCAAATAAAACTCTGTTTATTTATTTTTATTTTCGTTTATTTTTTGTTAATTATTGATTATGCAATGGCAAGTGCCACTCGCTGCTGCTATCGTATTGTACCCTTGGTTAGACCTGGTATACTTGCAGCGGTGTCGATGGCATAATTATTAATGTTAGGATTAACATTTGTTTTTAAGTGTCTGTCATGTGGAGCACAGTGGGTTATTTTGACGACTTTTATCGAAAATTTAAGTTTTTTGTTGCTGTTGTAACAACTTCAAGCGATTCATTTCTGACCCTTGCGGTATACTTGGGGTACTAGCACACTTTCTAGAACTAGCTCGATAGTCTTAACTGTTGGGGATCATCAAATCCCCCAAAGGATTCCCTAAAATACTTAGGAGTGCACGCTGACTATAAGTTAACTTTCAAAGAGCACTTGAGAGCGGTGGAAGAGAAAATTACCAAAGTTAATGGAGCACTTATGCGAATAACGCCTAACATTGGTGGTCCGAGCGAAGCTACCCGTCAGCTATTGTCTACAGTAACCAGCTCGATAATACTGTACGCAGCACCAGTGGGGTACGGATCTAAACGGACCTATCAAAAAGATATATTAGCAGCATAACGACTTGCAGCAGAATAGCAAGTGCTTATCGGGTGGTGTCCGACGACGCGATCCTGGTCCTAATCCGGAAAATGTGGACTTACTGGCAAGCGAGCGGGGCAGCTTGAGCGTCGACCATACGGCCATAGTAGTATAGCGTCATCAATCACAAGATGAACAGACTACCTGATTCCCTATATGTGCTTCGAGGGCGATCTTAATGCCACAATTGAGGTGGACGGTTGGCGCAAGGGTGCTCAAATGGCGGACGAGGCGATACCTGTGTACACAGATGGTTCCAAAGTAGTGGAGGGAGTAGGATCTGCGGTATACTGTGCTGATCCGGAAATAAACAGATCATACAGAATGCCGGATTACTGTAGCGTTTCCAAGCGGAAATAGTAGCCGTAACCAAAGCAGTGAGAAGCCTGTAAGAGAATAGCTTAAGCTGAAACCGTGTTAACTTTTATATTGACAGTCAAGCAGCAATTAAGGCAATAATATCGCATAGCACACAATGCGTGTTAGAGTGTAAGCAGTCCCTGGAGAGAATCGGGACAGGGAGAAGCATACATCTATATTGGGTCCCAGGGCCTATGGGAATAGTTGGGGATGAAAAAGCGTATGAACTAGCTAAAAAGGAAGCTTCCCTTGAAGCTTGCTCCGTAGACGTCCCAATTGACTGGGCGAGATTAAGCGAAGGCGAGAAGTGCACATGATCGACCAAGCGGGAAAGGCGTGGGTTCAAGCGCGGGGCTGTAAAGTGTTGAAGATTATGTGTAGGTCTTACAACCTTAGACTAACAAAGTTGCTTCTATCATTAAAAATAGAGGAATGTAGATTCATGACGGGTATTCTGACTGGAAACTGCCTTCTGGCGTCACATGCCTTTAAATTAGGCTTGGTCAGTGATAGCAGATGTAGGAAGTGCGGTCTGGAGGAGAAAACGATCGAGGGCGTTCTGTGCTCGTGCCCTGCGCTTGCCAGGCTAAGACTCCAGCTATTAGGAGTGATACAGCTATCAGATCTAGAAGCAGCAAGTGGCTGAAGTCGTAGGATTTGCCAAGAGGACGGAGTTATTTTATAACATAGGTCCTGGTTTATGATAGGGTTTTTCAGTTTAGTCGTTAAAACAAATTTCTGGTAACACTACGGACTCATTCAGTCTGTGTGAGGTCCTCATTGGCCGGCTAGTTCAACCTAACCTAACCTACTGGCAAGCGAAATGGCCGATCTGTATAACACTAATATCGAGCGACCATCTGAAGACGCCAAGAAAAGAGCAAGGACACAAACACTAGCTAAGTGGCATGAACGGTGGGAGGCCTCGAGTAAAGGGCGTTGAACCTTCATGCTAGTTTGGAATGAGCGGAAGCACGGCGAACTGAACTACGATCTCACGCAGATACTGAGTTGCCATGGTGGTTTGAAAGAGTATTTGTGGAAGCGTAGGATAGAGGAAGATCATCTTTGTGTACCACGGAGTGAAAAAACGTTATGTTTCACTGCCCCCGTTTTCACGAGGAAAGACTCACCTTGCATAGAGTTTTTGGGGGGAACCTACCACAAGAAATTTAGTATCACAAATATGCAACAGGAAGGAATGCTGGACTGCAGCGAGCAAAATGGCATTTATAGCCATGACACGACTAATGGATGCTGAAAGGGAGCGCAGAGAAATGCGCAGGCGAAGCAGTGGCGATTAAATCGACACTCAGAGCAAATAGCGGGAACCTGAACGCAGGGACAACAGTAGGCTTTTAAAAAATGAGAAATATGGAACGCCATCCTGAAGTAATGCGAAAGTGGTACCGGGGTGGGCGACAGCTCCAAAACTGGAGCCGTTTTTAGTCTACGGCCACACGGTTGCTGCGACGGCAGCAATTATGGTGCATTAGGTATTTTTCAGCCCTCCCGCAAAAAAAAAACAAAAACAAAAAAAAACAAGTAAGGAAGGCTAAGTTCGGGTGTAACCGAACATAACATACTCAGTTGAGAGCTATGGAGACAAAATAAGGAAAATCAATCTGGGGTAACCCTGGAATGTGGTTGTATAACATGTGTATCAAATGAAAGGTATTAAAGAGTATTTTAAGAGAGAATAGGCCATAGTTCTATGGATGAACGCCATTTAGGGATATCGCCATAAAGGTAGACCAGGGCTGACTCTAGAATTTGTTTGTACGATATGGGTATCAAATGAAAGGTGTTACTGAGCATTTTAAGAGGGAGTGGGCCTTAGGTCTATCGGTGGACGCCTTTTCGAGATGTCCCCATTAAGGTGGACCAGGGGTGATTCTATAATGTGTTTGTACGATATGGGTATCAAATGAAAGCTGTTAATGAGTATTTTGAAAAGGAGTGATCCTTAGTTCCATAGGTGGACGCCGTTTCGAGATATCGCCATAAAGGTGGACCAGGGGTGTCTCTAGAATGTGTTTGTACGATATGGGAATCAAATGAAAGGTGTTACTGAGCATTTTAAGAGGGAGTGGGCATTAGGTCTATAGGTGGACGCCTTTTCGAGATATCGCCATTAGGGTGGGCCAGGGGTGACTCTAGAATGTTTGTACGGTATGGGTATCAAACGAAAGGTGTTACTGAGCATTTTAAGAGGGAGTGGGCATGAGGTCTATAGGTGGACGCCTTTTCGAGATATCGTCATTAGGGTGGGCCAGGGGTGACTCTAGAATGTGTTTGTACGATATGTGCATCAAACGAAAGGTGTTACTGAGCATTTTAAGAGGGAGTGGGCATTAGGTCTATAGGTGGACGCCCTTTCGAGATATCGCCATTAGGGTGGGCCAGGGGTGACTCTAGAATGTTTGTACGATATGGGTATCAAACGAAAGGTGTTACTGAGCATTTTAAGAGGGAGTGGGCATTAGGTCTATAGGTGGACGCCTTTTCGAGATATCGCCATTAGGGTGGGCCAGGGGTGACTCTAGAATGTGTTTGTACGATATGGGTATCAAATGAAAGGTGGTAAGGAGTATTTTAAAAGGGAGTAATCCTTAGTTCTATAGGTGGACGCCTTTTCGAGATATCGCCATAAAGGTGGACCAAGGGTGACTCTAGAATGTTTGTACGATATGGGTATCAAACGAAAGGTGTTACTGAGCATTTTAAGAGGGAGTGGGCATTAGGTCTATAGGTGGACGCCTTTTCGAGATATCGCCATTAGGGTGGGCCAGGGTGACTCTAGAATGTGTTTGTACGATATGGGTATCAAATGAAAGGTGGTAATGAGTATTTTAAAAGGGAGTAATCCTTAGTTCTATAGGTGGACGCCTTTTCGAGATGTCGCCATAAAGCTGGACCAAGGGTGACTCTAGAATGTTTGTACGGTATGGGTATCAAACGAAAGGTGTTACTGAGCATTTTAAGAGGGAGTGGGCATTAGGTCTATAGGTGGACGCCTTTTCGAGATATCGCCATTAGGGTGGGCCAGGTGGACTCTAGAATGTGTTTGTACGATATGGGTATCAAATTAAAGGTGGTAATGAGTATTTTAAAAGGGAGTAATCCTTAGTTCTATAGGTGGACGCCTTTTCGAGATATCGCCATTAGGGTGGGCCAGGTGTGACTCTAGAATGTTTGTACGATATGGGTATCAAACGAAAGGTGTTACTGAGCATTTTAAGAGGGAGTGGGCATTAGGTCTATAGGTGGACGCCTTTTCGAGATATCGCCATTAGGGTGGGACAGGGGTGACTCTAGAATGTTTGTACGATATGGGTATCAAACGAAAGGTGTTACTGAGCATTTTAAGAGGGAGTGTACATTAGGTCTATAGGTGGACGCCTTTTCGAGATATCGCCATTAGGGTGGGCCAGGGGTGACTCTAGAATGTTTGTAGGATATGGGTATCAAACGAAAGGTGTTACTGAGCATTTTAAGAGGGAGTGGACATTAGGTCTATAGGTGGACGCCTTTTCGAGATATCGCCATTAGGGTGGGCCAGGGTGACTCTAGAATGTGTTTGTACGATATGGGTATCAAATGAAAGGTGGTAATGAGTATTTTAAAAGGGAGTAATCCTTAGTTCTATAGGTGGATGCCTTTTCGAAATATCGCCATTAGGGTGGGCCAGGTGTGACTCTAGAATGTTTGTACGATATGGGTATCAAACGAAAGCTGTTACTGAGCATTTTAAGAGGGAGTGGGCATTAGGTGTATAGGTGGACGCCTTTTCGAGATATTGCCATTAGGGTGGGCCAGGGGTGACTCTAGAATGTTTGTACGATATGGGTATCAAACGAAAGGTGTTACTGAGCATTTTAAGAGGGAGTGGACACTAGGTCTATAGGTGGACGCCTTTTCGAGATATCGCCATTAGGGTGGGCCAGGGGTTACTCTAGAATGTTTGTACGATATGGGTATCAAACGAAAGGTGTTACTAGCATTTTAAGAGAGAGGGGGCATTAGTTCTATAGGTGGACGCCTTTTCGAGATATCGCCATTAGGGTGGGACAGGGGTGACTCTGGTATGTTTTTGTACGATATGGATATCAAATTAAAGGTATTAATGAGGGTTTTAAAAGCGAGTGGCCCTTAGATGTATATGTGAAGGCGTTCTCGTGATATCCACCAAAATGTGGACCAGGTGATCCAGAAAATCATCTGTCGGGTACTGCTAATTTATTTATATATGCAATACCACTAACAGTATTCCTGCCAAGATTCCAAGGGCTGTTGATTTCGCCTTGTAGAACTTTTTCATTTTCTTCTACTTAATATGGTAGGTGTCACACCCATTTTACAAAGATTTTTCCAAAGTTATATTTTGCGTCAACAAACCAATCCAGTTACCATGTTTCATCCCTTTTTTCGTATTTGGTATAGAATTATGGCATTTTTTTCATTTTTCGTAATTTTCGATATCGATAAAGTGGGCGTGGTTATGGCCAGATTTCGCCCATTTTTTATACCAAGAAAAAGTGAGCTCAGGTAAGTAAGTGGGCTAAGTTTAGTAAAGATATATCGGATTTTGCTCAAGTTATTGTGTTAATGGCCGAGCGGAAGGACAGACGGTGGACTGTGTATAAAAACTGGGCGTGGCTTCCACCGATTTCGCCCATTTTCACAGAGAACAGTTACCGTCATAGAATCTATGCTCCTACCAAATTTGAGAAGGATTGGTAAATTTTTGTTCGACTTATGGCAATAAAAGTATTCTAGACAAACTAAATGAAAATGGGCGGAGCCACGCCCATTTTGAAATTTTCTTTTATTTTTGTATTTTGTTGCATCATATCATTACTGGAGTTGAATTTTGACTTAATTTACTTATATACAGTAAAGATATTAAATTTTTTGTTAAAATTTGAATTTAAAAAAATTTTTTTTTAAAAAGCGGGCGTGTTCTTAATCCAATTTTGCTAATTTTTATTTAGCACATATAGAGTAATAGTAGTAACGTTCCTGCCAAATTTCATCATGATATCTTCAACGACTGCCAAATTACAGCTTGCAAAACTTTTAAATTACCTTCTTGTAAAAGTGGGCGGGGCCACGCCCATTGTCCAAAATCTTACTAATTTTCTATTCTGCGTCATAACGTCAACCCATCTACCAAGTTTCGTCGCTTTATCTGTCTTTTGTAATGAGTTATCGCACTTTTTCGGTTTTTCGAAATTTTCGATATCGAAAAAGTGGGCGTGGTTATAGTCCGATATCGTTCATTTTAAATAGCGATCTGAGATGAGTGCATAGGAACCTACATACCAAATTTCATCAAGATACCTCAAAATTTACTCAAGTTATCGTGTTAACGGACGGACGGACGGACGGACGGACATGGCTCAATCAAATTTTTTTTCGATCCTGATTATTTTGATATATGGAAGTCTATATCTATCTCGATTCCTTTATATATGTACAACCAACCGTTATCCAATCAAACTTAATATACTCTGTGAGCTCTGCTCAACTGAGTATAAAAAAACTAGCTCGTTTATAGTGCCAACCATTGGATATGATAACTTTGCCCCTTCACTTGCATTTCACCTTTTACTTCGTAAGCAACCAAGGCTCGTCTGCTATGTATGCCTTCCTTTTCATCCATGTTTGCAATTGAATACTTGGATTGGAGAAGCTACACATTTATTGCGCTTAGCAACGATTTGAATTAAAAGTCAGATCAACTGACAAGGCTTGAGTAGTAAACAAACTATATATACACCTTTTCAAGTTTAAGTTCAGAAATTTACAATTCAAGTTCAGATTTTCCAATTCAAGTTCAGAAAATTACAATTCAAGTTCAGAAAATTAAAATTCAACTTCGGAATTTTCAATTTAAGTTTAAAAATTTACAATTCAAGTTCAGAGTTTCCAATTGAAGTTCAGAAAATTCCAATTAAAGTTCAGAAATTTCAATTTAAATTCAGAAAAATAAAATTCAAGTTCAGAATTTTCATTTCAAGTTCAGAAATTTACAATTCGTATTCAGGAAATTACGATTCAATTTCAGTAAGGGTAGTAAAGTTCAAAATTGGAAAATTTGAGAAAAAAACCACAAAACGCCGTTCACAAATGAAATTAACGGCCTCATTTTCTATTACAAAACGAACGTTCGTTTCGCCTCAGACACGAATTGCTAGTGTATTTGCACTGTGTTAAACGATGACAACATGTCATTTGACACTTGCCTTCGCCTTCTTTTTTGCCACAAAATAAGAAACGTAAAATCCGAACGAAAATAATAGGGAATACCATTGCTAGACGAAATCGTTTGGAGGCGAATCGTTCGTCTGAGCTATCGTTCGCAATACAGAATGAAGCCCTAAATTGATTTAAAACGAAACTTTTGAACATCATCATCATTCATTAATTGGCTCTTAACCGCCTAGGCAATTTTGGCCCTTTCGTATCAAGTCATGCCAGCTATCCCTTTTTAGCAAAAGCTGGCGCCGATTGGGAGCACCAAGGGAAGACAACTCTTGTTCCACCCGCCTCTCCAAACTTAGTGGAGGTCTCCCTATTCCAAACTGCGGTATCCACTGAAAAATGTTTTTGGCCGGAGTGTCTTCTTTCATTCGCATAACATGATCTAGCCTGTGAAACCTTTGGGTTTCAATTCGCTGCATTATCGTCATATCTGCATAAAGCTTACAGCTCATCATTATAGCTCTTTCGATACACGCCATCGGCACCATAAATCTTCCGGGGAACTTTTGTCTCGGGTAATAAAAACATCACTTAACGTTTCTTCCCATTCAATCGAGGACTCATTGATACAGTCAATAAAACATGGACTCATCGGTTCTTTCCATACGAAGAAGAAGACAATCCAAGTAATTCAATTAAAAATGGGCACATCATGATATTCAATAAAAGGGGGAGGGAGTGGTGCGTGTATATATGAACTAATCTGCAGATAGGTGCCACCTTTGTCCATCCGTAATGACGGCCTTCGATCAAATGTTAACGATTGAATTGTATCGTATATTCTTGCATAATTTTGGAACTAATTCAGAACTATTTCGTGAACCGTGTAAGTATCATTTGAAACTATTTCAGGGCAAGTTTGGAGCAATTTTAGGATGACATCTAGATTATTTTCGCAATCAGTTGGATATTCAGGACCAATTTGGAACAATTTCAGGCTTACTTTGCAATTCTTTTCGGAAATATTTCGGGCATCATTTCGAGATTGTTTCGGGAAATTTTCGAAACAGTTTTAATGTCGTTTCGTGTTCACTTCGGGACTTTTTTAAAAATTGTTTCATTTTAGTATTTTAGGTATCATTTCGAAAATAATTTTAAGTAATTTCGGAAGAGTTACGGATCACATCTAGACTATATTCGGAATCATTTCGAGTTTATTTCGGGGCCAATTTGGAACAGTTTAATGGCCATTTCAAAATTATTCTGAAAATTTGTCTCGAAGTGATTCAGAAGTTGTGCCGAAATGATACCTAAAATAATCCCGAACTGATCCTGAAATGGTTCCAAGTCTCGAAATGATTCCAGAAATAACCCAGAAATTATCCTTTTAATAATCCTGAAGTTTTCCTGAAGTCATCCCGAAATATTCAGGAAACAACCCCGAAATAGTCCCAAAGTGGTCTAAGAATTTAGGATACAATTTCTTGCCCTTTCACATTTGGTCGAAGTTCGTCAATCCGTTACTATGTACAAAGGCGGCACTTAGCTCAAAATTTGTTGATATACACAAATGACTTTAAACCAAAATTCGATATAGTCTCGAAATAGTTCCGAAAATAATTCTGAAGCGATCATGTTACTCTTCCGAAAAAGTCTTGAAATGATTATGAAATTTTCCCAAAATGATGCCTAAAATAATCCTGAAAAATTGTTCAAAATTGGTTCTGAAATGGTCTCGAAATGATTTCGAAAATAACCCAGAAACACTACTTAAAATAACCCTGGCGTGCTCTTGAAGTCAGCCCGAAAAGTTCTGGGAAAAGTCCCGAATTAGTTCAAATATGGTCTAAGAACATACAATACAATTCCATCCCCTTCCAAGTTCGTCAATCCGTTACGCATGTTGGCACTTAGCACCACACTAGTTCATATGAGCAAGTGACTTTAAACCAAAGTTTCACGAAAACTAGAAGCAAACAGAAATTTTAAATATCTCATTCAGACTCGACGGACGAAAAATCTCAACAGATTCGACATTATAACGAATTCTGGGGAATTCCGCTTATTTTAAACCTTCTTCTAACGTTCGAATCCCTAAACTTTTGAATAAATCACTCGAATATTTAGTATTGCAATATGGTCTTTATTTAGTCTACTTGGGAGTAATACAATTATACTTCAATGTCGCGTACTTCATGACAGCGTGTTTAAATAAAACTGATTATTGATTCCTCAGCTTGCGCTGCTTTTATACTCTTATACTATTGCCTCGTCAGCATATTTCTCCAAAGGTCTAGACGTTTCACATTCTAGAATCTCCTGCTTGGTACATGTATATTTGTAGTTTATGCGTTCATAGTTATATGCGTGTGCATCTGGAGAGCAACTACTTGGGCTGATCAACACATGTTTGTGTGTGAGAGCTCTCTTCGTTGCCTTGTACATAAGTGTTGCTAGCTTTAATGTGTACATGTATATACGAGTGGTTGCTTCATGTTTTATTGTTGCGTGATTATTTACTAACAGCCTAGTGATGGCAACATTCGCCACAATATGTTTGACTACAAAATTTAAGCATGTATGACTCAGCGTCATTTCTTTAAGCATCTGCTCATTCCCTGTCCATGCGGGGTTAGCAACAACACAAATCGACGAAATTAATACGAAGATGCAAGTTCATTTGATCCCAAAATACTCCACTGTGCAGCAAAGTCATGCTGTGATATGGGGCAGCCATATGCCAAGGTCATAACACAGTTTGTTGCTCTAGAAATTAAGTAAGTAAAACATTATGACATTGCATTAGATTTTGATTGTTTAAAAACTAAACATAATACAAAGCTTAAGATTATAATTTTTGTGATTAAGTCTCATTGTTTGGTCTCTGAGTGTTCGGCCTTAGGCTCTTAACTAACTTGACTAAAATTTACTAATTGGTATTTGTTCAAACTGTTATTTTAAGTGTGCACTCTACTCGGGTTAAGGCCACCATCTTCAAATCAGAAGTGGAGTTTCAAGTCGACCTTAATTCTTCACAAACGAGATCACTACTACAAATAAAAATAGCTTATGTTGAACACGATGGTCGCAAGGACCCTACATATACTGAACGTATCCACAGTGCTACCAGTGGTTTATACGACGACTAACCTAATAAGCCCATTAGCAGCCATGATTTATGTCATTCAAAAACTCTGCCTCATTATGAAATTCTAAAAGTTTTCTAGAATCTATTTATTGCTGCCGCGAGATCTAAATAATTATAAGAAATTTGCACAATCTGAGATTGTTAATAGCAAGCTGATGCTATGCGTATAAGTCTATTGTGCCCTCAATCTCCCCTCAGCACCTCGTCCAAACCGAACTCCCTGAGGAAATCTAGAATGCTCGGCTTTCGAGCGTAATGTGCCTTCTTCCAAAGGCTTAGTGTTCTGCAGTCTCATCCTCGCTGTTGCAGAACCGACAGAGGATATTAGACCATATGTAGTTTGTGCATGTTTCCTCCTTTTAGCGCCTTTGCCTGCCCAGTCCTGCATTTTCAAGTCAATATACCTGCCTGAACTCTTTACTTATTGTGTGAGACATTATCGCTATGATGGGCTGGGCTTGGGTCTATAGCCCGTCCGTTTGCTCGTTTCAATCCGCACCTCTGTGACCCGGTACCCAAGCCAAAGAATGATGTTACTTGCTCCTAAACGCTACAGTCTCTCCATGCCCTCAAGGGATGTTGATTATCCAATCTCAACTGAAAATATTGCCTTGAGCGCATACTGTCAGTAGCTTTGTATAACAATTCTCTTATAACCAGACCTACAAGTTTTCCACCGGCTTGTGGAGATAACCTCAGCCTGAAAAATGCTCAGATTATATATGGACATTTTGGTTCTCGGGCGGAAGTTCCCCGCTCCGATATTTTCGAGCCATCGATGTACCATACACGAGTGTGATCTTGTGTAGTGCTTCTAGTCTGGAAGTGTCCCACGTACCTTTTTTCCCAGCTCTATTCTAAAACGCTTTCCAAACTTAATTAGCTTCCTGTTCCCATCCCTGCGAAGCTGGATAAGTTAAATTTGTAAGATTAGACAGTATACCTGCCTTAACTCTTTACTTATTGTGTGAGACAGTCTCTCCACGCCCTCAAGGGATGTTGATTATCCAATCTCAACTGAAAATATTGCCTTGAGCGCATACTGACAGTGGCTTTGTCTAACAATTCTCTTATAACTAGACCTACCAGTCCTCCACCGGCTTGTGGAGATAACCTCGGCCTGAAAAATGCTCGGATTATATATGGACATTTTGGTTCTCGCCGCTCCGATGTTTTCGAGCCATCGATGTACCATACACGAGTGTGATCTTATGTAGTGCTTCCAGTCTGGAAGTGTCCCACGTACCTTTTTTCCCAGCTCTATTCTAAAACGCTTTCCAAATTTAATTAACTTCCTGTTCCCATCCCTGCGAAGCTGGATAAGTTAAATTTGTGTGATTAGACTCTTTATATTCCGGGGCTGTATCATTTCGTCTTTCCTTCGCAAAATTTCATTAGACAAAATTTTGGAAATTTTTTTTCGTTTGCAAACTGGCGTCCCATAAATAAATAATGCCACAGCATGTGAAACCACGTAAAATAATGTTCTGAAATTAATTAACAGAAAAATTTTGCTTGGGTTTTGACCACACACTCCTTTATCGACTTCGAGTCAGTTATGTGATATAATGGAAACGCATTAGACAGCAAATGATTTAAGGGCAGTTTTTAATACCATTAGGTCATTTTGATTTAGGAAATAGGTTCGGGTAAAATTCTTAACTTGACGCTGAGGAAAGTGCCCTTATCCTTTATGTTCGGCGTGACCCTCAAACGTGGATTCCAGTCTGGATCCTGTATTGGATTTTTTTTAGTGAATTCAGACATAAGTCACAGATTCATGGCCTAGTCCCTACACTAACCAACCACACTTGCTGTTATCGTCGCTGTTAAAAGTACTATTTGTGTGCAGCAATGCTTTACATGTCTTCTGGATATCGAAATTCTTGGGTTGAAACTCACTCGGTGAACTCGAAAGACGTATATTAATGGCGTCACGCTCCCATTCCAAAAGTCATCTCAGAGCTGTCTGTGAAAATTCAGATGCCGGTTCTCAGAACGAGTTTACATTTTTCGAATCCTTTCGTGTGAAAAAGGATCCTATATTTTGACCGAAGACTTTTATTTTGAACACATTTGTGGCTCCATTTTGTTGTGCTATAGGAGCAGTTAACATTGAGCATGTACTACAAAATTCCTGAAGTTTAAGATGACGCTTCCTTGAAAGAGGGATCGATCGGTGATATATTCCATATGATGTTTAAAGTTACTGAAGTGCATGATCTAATCGCTCCTGTGATCGGCCCACTGGAAGATCGTTGAACTTACCCTGACTTGTTATTCGTGTACTCCACCTCGATTGCCATCCATACGGTCGTGGACTTTTCTAGTTCGCTATCTCATGTTAAGTTATGCTGTATAACGTAAAGGAAAGGTAAGATATTTTAGGTGAAGGGGAAGGCGCGTCTACCTCCGACGGCCCCCTATTCCGTAAAGACCCTTGATGCCTCATCTGCAATTCGCCGGTATTGTAATTTGAAACTTGAGCGTACATTGAACAAAAAAAAACTGGTAAAATCAACCGAAATAAAGTCATCCATTTGTTTTCTAAAAAAACGTTTCTTAAAGGTCTTAATATTGCCTTTTCCAGGCCTTCAACAAAGGATTTTCGCTGTGGTAGGTGTAGCACGCTACTATCACACCATGGTGGCCGCCTAGCTCTGCTCTGCCGAATTATAAATGGCACCTAAGAATACCAATTAAAACTGTTAAGATAACAGATTTTCATCAACATTGGAATAACAGTAGCTGTGGATAGGACAGCCATTTCTGTGGGACGATAATCATAAAAACAAACTAGTGAGTGCCGTGACTGTAAGCTGTGTAAGTTTCTCTTTAAAATTAACTTGACAGTGGTTCGTTGTTGAAATGACCAATGAAATCAGTTGTTTTAATAGAAACGTCAGTTAGCTTGTTAGGGAATCTGTAATTTTTACAGAAAATTGTTAGCGTGAGACTCTGTTTTTTATGTTGAAATTAAACAATTTTTTTTCTAGCAAAATCCTCGGTTGAATTTACCATAACCGGACCAATTGTACTGAATGGCAAGAACTACCAACCTGATTTGTTAATTTTACACCCAGGAGAAACTGCAGCCTTCGCAGCTGCCATTCTAAACTATAGACGCCTAAAATTTGGAGGGAGAATTTAAAGTTTGACAAGAAGGACTGCCCTAATTTCGCTGGAGTCTGGCAGCAAGGCAGAATTCTTTGTCATTTTTGTTATCAGCAAATTGGAGCAAGAGTAGCTGTTAAATGGGGACAGTGGTCTCAGAGTCATCCCTTCGAAAACGGAAATGGTTTTATTTACCAGGCCCTACGAACTACCTCTTTTTAAGCCGCCTTTGTTAAATAAATTGAGCGTCAATTTTCAACGAAGGTAAAATACCTCGGCGTCATCTTGGACAGTATTCTACGGCATCACAGTATAGTGGCCGGTACTTGAAAGGAACAGCTTAGTTTCGAGGATGACCAGGTTGCAGCGGTCAGCAGCAATTCTCATTTCAGGGGCACTCCCGTCCACACCCAAAAAGGCCCTAGAAGTCATGCTCAACCTCCTTCCGATAGACCTGTATGGCAAACTCCAAGCAAGCTGCAATGCAGTTAGGCTGAACGCTATCCTGCCCTGGGGGGACATCAGATTCACCATGCCAGCATTTTGGAAACCATCCCCGAAAACTTACGTCAACTAGATTAGATACACCACATCGACCCTCTCTATAGAAAACAAGTTCTCAATCAGAATCCCAGAGAGGCACGCATGGGATAACGCCACTAACCTAGACCCATAGTGCACGACCATCTTCACGGATGGATAATGGTAACGTGGGTAGTGGAATCTATTCAGAGGATCTTTCACTTTCCCTAAGCATGGGGATGCCAAGCCACTGTAGCGTCTTCCAGGCGGAATTAACTGCCGCCCATTGGCTGTTATATAAGAATCCCATCAGAAGAAAATTGCAGTCAAGCGGCAATAAAAGCCCTCCAAGGCAAGAACACTTCATTGAAATTAGGATGCAGACAGACCATACGCGAACTTACATCGCGGTGCGAGACAGCTGTTGTATGGTCCACAGGTCACAGCGGTGTACCCGGGAACTGTGCTGCCGATGAACTAGCGAAGAAGGCTACTGAACAGACAGAGCTAAGCCAGCTGAAGGACATTGCTCCCCTCTTGCTGCGTGCAAGTATTTTTTAATAGGAAGGCAAATTCCAGATGGACGCTGGAACCTACATGCGAGGTGTGCATAAATGAAAATCGAACTAGATTCCTCATTAACCTCAACCGTCTCTCCTTAGATCCACTGATCGGGATACTAACGGGCCACTGCCTGATGGGAATGCACGGCGAGCTGCAGGGATGAAGAGGAGATAGAAAACGTCGAGCACTCCCTCTGTAGATGCCCTGATCTGGCCAGTATACGTATGTAATGTCTGAATAAGTATTTCGTCGACTGTTTAGCAAAACGTGACTGCGGAAATCGAAAATATTCTACGCTACATCAGAAGGACAAATTGGTTCAAATTCTTACACATCTAAAGGAGGAAAGGGTATACCCCACACAGTGGTATTACAAGGGGCCAGCCGACCTAAGTGTATCCCTCACATTGCTAGGGGGCATCTACTTTAACCTAACCTAACCTAACTGTTAAATTCGGGTTCGAACCGACCGGTTCATGAACCGAACCAACCGCTATTTTGGGGCTTTCAAACGAACCACGAACGGAACCGTTTTTTTTATTTCTTAACTCCAAAAACTGAACCGAAAACCACCCAAAAAAATGGTTCGGCTCGGTTCAAAATAAAGTTTCAACAAAATTAACTTACCTTATTTAATGCACCTTAATTCTGCTTGAAAATAAAACTCAAAGATAAAATTGCATACATTTTTTCTCGATGGCAACGCCGTGAGTTGTCACTTTTGGTAGTAATAGCGTCTACTGTTTGCGCCTGTGGTCAAAAGCTTGTGAAACAAGTAAGGAAGGCTAAGTTCGGGTGTAACCGAACATTACATACTCAGTTGAAAGCTGTGGAGACAAAGTAAGGGAAATCACCATGTTGTAAAAGGAACCTAGGGTAATCCTGGAATGTGTTATGTGTATGACATGTGTATCAAATGGAAGGTATTAAAGAGTATTTTAAGAGGAAGTGGGCCATAGATCTATAGATGGACGCCATTTAGGGATATCGCCATAAAGGTGGACCAGGCCTGACTCGAGAATTTGTTTGTACGATATGGGTATCAAATGAAATGTGTTAATGATAATTTTAAAAGGGAGTGGGCCTAAGTTCTATAGATGTACGCCTTTTCGAGATATTGCCATAAAGATGGACCAGGGGTGACTCTAGAATTTGTTTGTACGATATGAGTATCAAATGAAACATGTTAATGAGTATTTTAAGAGGGCGTGGGCCTTAGTTCTATATGTGAACGCCTTTTCGAGATAACGCCATAAACGTGGACCAGGGGTGACTCTAGAATTTGTTTGTACTATATGGGTATCAAATGAAAGGTGTTAATGAGTATTTTAAAAGGGAGTGGGCCTAAGTTCTATAGGTGGACGCATTTCGGAATATCGTTATAAAAGTGGACCAGGGGTGACTCTAGAATGCGTTTGTACAATATGGGTATCAAATGAAAGGTGCTAATGAGTATTTTAATAGGGTGCGGGCCTTAGTTCTATAGGTGGATGCCTTTTCGAGATATCGCCATAAAGGTGGGCCAGGGGTGACAATAGAATTTGTTTGTACGATATGGGTATCAAATTAAAGGTATTAATGAGGGTTTTAAAAGGGAGTGGCCCTTAGTTGTATATGTGAAGGCGTTTTCGAGATATCTACCAAAATGTGGACCAGGGTGATCCAGAACATCATCTGTCGAGTACCGCTAATTTATTTATATATTTAATACCACGTACAGTATTCCTTCCAAGATTCCAAGGGCTTTTGATTTCGCCCTGCAAAACTTTTTCATTTTCTTCTACTTAATATGGTAGGTGTCACACCCATTTTACCAAGTTTTTTTCTAAAGTTATATTTTGCGTCAATAGACCAATACAATTACCATGTTTCATTCCTTTTTTCGTATTTGGTATATAATTATGGCATTTTTTTCATTTTTCGTAATTTTCGATATCGAAAAAGTGGGCGTGGTCATAGTCGTATTTCGGCCATTTTTTACACCAATACAAAGTGAGTTCAGAAGATAAGTACGTGAACTAAGTTTAGTAAAGATATATCGATTTTTGCTCAAGCTATCGTGTTAATGGCCGAGCGGAAGGACAGACGGTCGACTGTGTATAAAAACTGGGCGTGGCTTCAACCGATTTCGCCCTTTTTCACATAAAACAGTTATCGTCCTAGGAGCTAAGCCTCTACCAAATTTCACAAGGATTGGTTAATTTTTGTTCGAATTATGGCATTAAAAGCATCCTAAATAAATTAAATGAAAAAGGGCGGAGCCGCGCCCATTTTGAAATTTTCTTTTATTTTTGTATTTTGTTGCACCAAATCATTACTGGAGATGAATGTTGGCATAATTTACTTATATGCTGTAAAGATATTAACTTTTCTTTTAAAATTTGAATTTAAACAAAAAAATTTTTTTAAAAGTGGGCGTGGTCGTTTTCCGATTTTGCTAATTTTTATTAAGCAGACATAAAGTAATAAGAGTAACGTTCCTGCCAAATTTCATCATGATATCTTCAACGACTGCCAAATTACAGCTTGCAAAACTTTTAAACTACCTTCATTTAAAAGTGGGCGGTGCCACGCCCATTGTCCAAAATTTTACTAGTTTTCTATTCTGCGTCATAAGCTCAACTCACCTACCAAGTTTCATCGCATAATGCGTATTTGGTAATGAATTATCGCACTTTTTCGATTTTTCGAAATTTTCGATATCGAAAAAGTGGGCGTGGTTATTGTCCGATATCGTTCATTTTAAATAGCAATCTGAGATGAGTGCCCAGGAACCTACATACCAAATTTCATCAAGATACCTCAAAATTTACTCAAGTTATCGTGTTAACGGACAGACGGACGGACGGACGGACGGACGGACATGGCTCAATCGAATTTTTTTTCGATACTGATGATTTTGATATATGGAAGTCTATATCTATCTCGATTCCTTTATACCTGTACAACCAACCGTTATGCAATCAAAGTTAATATACTCTGTGAGCTCTGCTCAACTGAGTATAAAAACAAGTAAGGAAGGTTAAGTTCGGGTGTAACCGAACATTACATACTCAGTTGAGAGCTATGGTGACAACATAAGGGAAAATAACCATGTAGGAAAATGAACAGAGGGAAACCCTGGAATGTGTATCAAATGAAAGGCATTAAAGAGTATTTTATGAGGGAGTGGGCCATAGTTCTATAGGTGGACGCCATTTAGGGATATAGCCATAAAGGTGGATCAGGGTTGACTCTAGAATGCGTTTGTACGATATGGTTATCAAATGAAAGGTGTTAATGAGCATTTTAAAAGCGAGTAATCCTTAGTTCCATAGGTGGACGCCGTTTCGAGATATCGCCATAAAGGTGGGCCAGGGGTGACTCTAGAATTCGTTTGTGCAATATGGGTATCAAACGAAAGGAGTTAATGAGTATTTTAAGAGGGAGTGGGCCTTTCTGGACCAGGGGTGACTCTAGACTTTGTTTGTACGATATGGGTATCAAATTAAAGGTATTAATGAGAGTTTTAAAAGGGAGTGGTGGTAGTTGTATATGTGAAGGCGTTTTACAGATATCGACCAAAATGTGGACCAGGGTGACCCAGAACATCATCTGTTGGATACCGCTAATTTATTTATATATGTAATACCTGCCAAGATTTTAAGGGTTTTTTATTTCGCCCTGCAGAACTTTTTCATTTTCTTCTACTTAATATGGTAGGTGTCACAACCATTTTATAAAGTTTTTTCTAAAGTTATATTTCGCGTCAATAAAACAATCCAATTACCTTACCATATTTCATCCCTTTTTTCGTTTTTGGTATAGAATTATGGCATTTTTTTCATTTCTCGTAATTTTTGATATCGAAAAAGTGGGCGTGGTCATTGTCGGATTTCGTTCATTTTTCATACCAAGATAAAGTGAGTTCAGATAAGTACGTGAACTGAGTTTAGTAAAGATATATCGATTTTTGCTCAAGTTATCGTGTTGACGGCCATGCGGAAGGACAGACGGACGATTGTGTATAAAAACTGGGCGTGGCATCAACCGATTTCGCCCATTTTCACAGAAAACAGTTAACGCCATAAAATCTATACCCCTACCAAATTTCAAAAGGATTGGTTAATTTTTGTTCGACTTATGGCGTTAAAAGTATCCTAGACAAATTAAATGAAAAAGGGCGGAGCCACGCCCATTTTTAAATTTTCTTTTATTTTTGTATTTTGTTGCACCATATCATTACTGCAGTTGAATCTTGACATAATTTACTTATATACTGTCAAGATATTAAATTTTTTGTTAAAATTTTACTTTAAACAAAATTTTTTTTTAAAAGTGGGCGTGGTCCTTCTCCGATTTTGCTAATTTTCATTAAGCGTACATATAGTAATACGAGTAACGTTCCTGCCAAATTTCATCAGGATATCTTCAACGACTGCCAAATTACTGCTTGCAAACCTTTTAAATTACCTTCTTTTAAAAGTGGGCGGTGCCACGCCCATTGTCCAAAATTTTAATAATTTTCTATTTTGCGTCATAAGTTCAACTCATCTACCAAGTTTCGTCGCTTTATCGGTCTTTTGTAATGAATTATCGCACTTTTTCGGTTTTTCGAAATTTTCGATATCGAAAAAGTGGGCGTGGTTATAGTCCGATATCGTTCATTTTAAATAGCGATCTGAGATGAGTCCTCAGGAACCTACATACAAAATTTCATCAAGATACCTCAAAATTTACTCAAGTTATCGTGTTAACGGACGGACGGACGGACGGACGGGCTCAATCAAATTTTTTTTCGATCCTGATTATTTTGATATATGGAAGTCTATATCTATCTCGATTCCTTTATATATGTACAACCAACCGTTATCCAATCAAACTTAATATACTCTGTGAGCTCTGCTCAACTGAGTATAATAAATAAATTTACAAAATGAGTTCAAACCCCGTGCATAACAACTTTGTATATGAAAGAGCTTTTTCATTTTTATACTTAGTTGAGCAGAGCTCACAGAGTATATTAAGTTTGATTGGATAACGGTTGGTTGTACATATATAAAGGAATCGAGATAGATATAGACTTCCATATATCAAAATAATCAGGATCGAAAAAAAATTTGATTGAGCCATGTCCGTCCGTCCGTCCGTCCGTCCGTCCGTCCGTTAACACGATAACTTGAGTAAATTTTGAGGTATCTTGATGAAATTTGGTATGTAGGTTCCTGAGCACTCATCTCAGATCGCTATTTAAAATGAACGATATCGGACTATAACCACGCCCACTTTTTCGATATCGAAAATTTCGAAAAACCGAAAAAGTGCGATAACTCATTACAAAAGACAGATAAAGCGACGAAACTTGGTAGATGGGTTGAAGTTATGACGCAGAATAGAAAATTAGTAAGATTTTGGACAATGGGCGTGGCACCGCCCACTTTTACAAGAAGGTAATTTAAAAGTTTTGCAAGCTGTAATTTGGCAGCCGTTGAAGATATCATGATGAAATTTGGCAGGAACGTTACTACTATTACTCTATATGTGCTAAATAAAAATTAGCAAAATTGGATGAAGAACACGCCCACTTTTTAAAAAAAAAATTTTTTTAATTCAAATTTTAACAAAAAATTTAATATCTTTACTGTATATAAGTAAATTAAGTCAAAATTCAACTCCAGTAATGATATGATGCAACAAAATACAAAAATAAAAGAAAATTTCAAAATGGGCGTGGCTCCGCCCATTTTCATTTAGTTTGTCTAGAATACTTTTATTGCCATAAGTCGAACAAAAATTTACCAATCCTTCTCAAATTTGGTAGGAGCATAGAGTCTATGACGGTAACTGTTCTCTGTGAAAATGGGCGAAATCAGTGGAAGCCACGCCCAGTTTTTATACACAGTCCACCGTCTGTCCTTCCGCTCGGCCATTAACACAATAACTTGAGCAAAATCCGATATATCTTTACTAAACTTAGCCCACGTACCTGAGCTCACTTTTTCTTGGTATAAAAAATGGGCGAAATCTGACCAAAACCACGCCCACTTTATCGATATCGAAAATTACGAAAAATTAAAAAAATGCCATAATTCTATACCAAATACGAAAAAAGTGATGAAACATGGTAACTGGATTGGTTTATTGACGCAAAATATAACTTTGGAAAAAACTTTGTAAAATGGGTGTGACACCTACCATATTAAGTAGAAGAAAATGAAAAAGTTCTACAAGGCGAAATCAACAGCCCTTGGAATCTTGGCAGGAATACTGTTAGTAGTATTGCATATATAAATAAATTAGCAGTACCCGACAGATGATTTTCTGGATCACCTGGTCCACATTTTGGTCGATATCGCGAGAACGCCTTCACATATACATCTAAGGGCCACTCGCTTTTAAAACCCTCATTAATACCTTTAATTTGATATCCATATCGTACAAAAACATACCAGAGTCACCCCTGTCCCACCCTAATGGCGATATCTCGAAAAGGCGTCCACCTATAGACCTAATGCCCCCTCCCTCTTAAAATGCTCAGTAACACCTTTCGTTTGATACCCATATCGTACAAACATTCTAGAGTCACCCCTGGCCCACCCTAATGGCGATATCTCGAAAAGGCGTCCACCTATAGACCTAGTGTCCACTCCCTCTTAAAATGCTCAGTAACACCTTTCGTTTGATACCCATATCGTACAAACATTCTAGAGTCACCCCTGGCCCACCCTAATGGCGATATCTCGAAAAGGCGTCCACCTATAGACCTAATGCCCACTCCCTCTTAAAATGCTCAGTAACACCTTTCGTTTGATACCCATATCGTACAAAAATTCTAGAGTCACCCTTGGTCCACCTTTATGGCGATATCTCGAAAAGGCGTCCACCTATAGAACTAAGGATTACTTCCTTTTAAAATACTCCTTACCACCTTTCATTTGATACCCATATCGTACAAACACATTCTAGAGTCACCCCTGGCCCACCCTAATGGCGATATCTCGAAAAGGCGTCCACCTATAGACCTAATGCCCACTCCCTCTTAAAATGCTCAGTAACACCTTTCGTTTGATACCCATATCGTACAAACATTCTAGAGTCACCCCTGGCCCACCCTAATGGCGATATCTCGAAAGGGCGTCCACCTATAGACCTAATGCCCACTCACTCTTAAAATGCTCAGTAACACCTTTCGTTTGATGCACATATCGTACAAACACATTCTAGAGTCACCCCTGGCCCACCCTAATGACGATATCTCGAAAAGGCGTCCACCTATAGACCTCATGCCCACTCCCTCTTAAAATGCTCAGTAACACCTTTCCTTTGATACCCATACCGTACAAACATTCTAGAGTCACCCCTGGCCCACCCTAATGGCGATATCTCGAAAAGGCGTCCACCTATAGACCTAATGCCCACTCCCTCTTAAAATGCTCAGTAACACCTTTCATTTGATTCCCATATCGTACAAACACATTCTAGAGACACCCCTGGTCCACCTTTATGGCGATATCTCGAAACGGCGTCCACCTATGGAACTAAGGATCACTCCTTTTCAAAATACTCATTAACAGCTTTGATTTGATACCCATATCGTACAAACACATTATAGAATCACCCCTGGTCCACCTTAATGAGGACATCTCGAAAAGGCGTCCACCGATAGACCTAAGGCCCACTCCCTCTTAAAATGCTCAGTAACACCTTTCATTTGATACCCATATCGTACAAACAAATTCTAGAGTCAGCCCTGGTCTACCTTTATGGCGATATCCCTAAATGGCGTTCATCCATAGAACTATGGCCTACTCTCTCTTAAAATACTCTTTAATACCTTTCATTTGATACACATGTTATACAACCACATTCCAGGGTTACCCCAGATTGATTTTCCTTATTTTGTCTCCATAGCTCTCAACTGAGTATGTTATGTTCGGTTACACCCGAACTTAGCCTTCCTTACTTGTTCATTTATAACATAGTCTGAACTATAACAAAAAGCACATACATACATATCGCTCATTTACTTCAATAGTGTTGTAGTCGTCGCGCAAGAATTTTTGCGCTCGAATGTATAGCAATTAGTAACAACAAATAAAAAAACCTTAGAACGGTGTTGTTTTGTACACGATATAATTGGGAATGACAAATCTTTATTGAGAGTTTGTTACAAAATACAATGAGGGTTGCAATGAGAAAAAACTCAAATGTGTAGTAGGTGATGCCACTTGGTTATGCAGTAGCGCTCTGAACATCCTCCCCCCCTTGGCAGGATATACCGCCAACTATGTCGTCATTGACGGGAAGAGCACACAATTTCGCTATAGCTCGTTTACAAATACCACCTTCCGTTTTAACTTCTGCTACACGAACCATGCCATCGTTCCCCTTGTAGACTTGAGTTACTCGACCGAGTGGCCACTTTAGTGGTGGTAGTGATTCATCTTTGATTAGAACCAAGGTTCCTACTGCAACGTTTTGTTTGGTAGATCGCCAACGTGAACGCTGTTGCAGGAGAGATAGATATTCAGAGCTCCACCTTCTCCAGAATACCTGTTGCATGAACTGAACTTGCTGCCAATGGTCAAGTCGACCTACCTTAAGTGTCGAGATGTTGGGTTCTGGTATTGATGTTAGTGGCGCTCCAATCAAAAAATGAGCCGGAGTTAGCACGTCTAAGTCATCGGGGTTCTCTGAAATTGGAAAAAGTGGTCGGGAATTTATTATTGCTGAAATCTGACATACAAGAGTCCTAAGTTCATCAAAAGTGAGCAAAGCAGTTCCAACTGTTCGCCAGAAGTGGAATTTCGCCATTTTGACCGATGCCTCCCAGAGGCCCCCAAAATGCGGAGACCTGGGTGGTATGAATTTCCAATCAATTCCTTCGATGATACATTCTCGATAAACCCTTTCAACGTGTTGCTGCGTAAGGAAACTCTTGTGTAATTCAGCCATCTCGTTTTTTGCCCCAACAAAGTTTGTGGCGTTATCTGACCAAATCACCATAGGTTTGCCACGAGTGGAATAAAATCGTCGCAAAGCCGCTAAAAACGAATCTGTCGACAAATCTTTAACGAGTTCCATGTGCACTGCTTTCGTGGAGAAGCATATGAACAGGCAGATATAACATTTTGTTGCTGGTCTGCCTCTTATTTCAGATCGGTACTGGAACGGTCCACAGTAATCAACGCCGGTGGTGAGAAATGGTCGACTGGGTCGAACGCGCTCTTCGGGTAAGTTTCCCATAATCTGCTCGCACACCTTCGGCTTGAGCCTAAAACATCGTCCGCATTTACTTATGACATGGCTCACCACCTTTTTTCCTCCGATGGGCCAGTATTGTTGTCGTATTGCTGCCAATAATGCTAGAGGGCCAGCATGTAAATTTTTATGGTGGAAGTGTAAAATAATTGAATTTGTTAGAGGATGCCCCTTTGGCAGCAGAATCGGATGTTGTGATTGATAACTTAACAGCGAATTTTTCAAGCGTCCTCCTACTCGTATGAGGCCAAAGGTATCCAAAAATGGTGAGAAAGAAGCCAATGTACTAGACGAGCTTAGCGGTGTATTATTTTTAGGGATTTGTATTCCGAACAAAAATTCACCCTTTGTATCATGCGAAGTAACCACCAAGTTCCTTGTTGTATGTGTGTTGCAGTGAGTGCGCCAGAGCGGTCTCTTTTAAAAAACATGTGTGCGTATCCATATATACGCTGCATTGCTGCAAATGAATTTATGTATTTGCAATTAAGCGAAGTGTCGATCACTGACGTCGATGACAGCAAATTAGACTTTCGTCGTTCCGGCAAAGCTTCAATTTGAGTATTGAATTTCGGCCAATCATATTCTGAGTTGCGAAGAAATGGTGGTCCGTTGGCCCATAACAATGAGTTTGATAGCTCCATCGGCGAAGCACCCCTCGACAAAATGTCTGCTGGGTTGGCACCTGTTGGAACATACCGCCACTCCATACCACTTGTGAGGTGCTGTATGCTTGTTATGCGATTTGCGACGAAAGTATTAAAACATGAGGGCTCTTCTTTAAGCCAAGACAAAACAATGGTTGAGTCTGACCAACAAAAAAATGGACAGTTGAAAATATCTAACTTATCAATAGTACTCACTACTTGCGACAGAAGTGCCGCGGCACAAAGTTCCAGCTTGGGAACCGTGACTGTTTTAAGAGGTGCAACCCTAGATTTGGAACAGAGTAAATTGACTGGAACATCTCCATGTAGGCGGGCCACAATATATATACAAGCGCCGTAAGCTGAAACACTAGCATCGCAGAATGCATGTACCTCCAGATTAGCGGTTGGACTGGCCACGTATCGAGGAAATGCTAACTTGCTTATGGTGCCGAGTTCCCTATAAAGCTGTAGCCAAGCTGTCTCATAAGTCATTGGTAGGCTTTCGTCCCAGTCAAATTTTTCTGTCCACAAGCGTTGAAGAAACATTTTTGCTTTGCATATTATAGGTCCAATTAATCCCAATGGATCATAAAATTGCGCTATTGTTGACAAAACTAATCGTTTATTTATGCCCTTTTTTACATGTGGTGCGATAAACGAAAAAATAAATAAATCCGCTTCAGGATTCCATTGTAGTCCTAGAGTTTTTGTAATGTAGCTGCCATCATCGAACTTGATCAGCTTCTCTCTATCTGCTGCTGGCACTTTGTTAAGCACTTCTGGGGCATTCGAGCACCACTTTCTTATTTTAAAATTCCCTTTGCCTAGTAGCTCAGACGTTTGACGCATTATTTGGCTTACGTGGTCAATGGTATCACCGCCGGTAATGAGGTCATCAACATAAAAATCTCGCAAGACTATTTGAGCACCGAGGGGATAGGATCCTGCTTCATCGGCCGCTAGCTGATGCATGGAAACAACTGCCAAGAAGGGTGCGGACTTTGTGCCGTACGTTACCGTATCGAGTTTGAACATTTGGATATCATCTCTTGGATCGTCTCTCCAAATAATGCACTGCAAATAGTTATCCGGTTCAGTGACTCGGATGCATCTATACATTTTGCAGATGTCGCCAGTCAGTGCGACCGGATGTGAGCGGAAACGAATGAGAGTGTCAGATAGCTTTGGTTGTATTGTTGGGCCCGTCATCATAACCTCGTTTAACGAATAGCCAGTTGATGTCATTGCTGAGCCGTCAAAGACGACTCTCAACTTAGTGGTTGTGCTATCGTTTTTAAACACGCAATGATGGGGCATAAAATAGGTAGGTACTGTTGACGGAAGTTTTGATATAGGGGACATATGGCCAAGGTCTAGATACCCCTTCATGAATGATGTGTATTGTAATTTCACTTCATCATTGCGCCCTAGGCGTCTTTCAAGAGCGAGGAACCTTCGCAAGGCTTGCTGATAGGAATCCCCAAGTAGGTTTACGCTGGACCGCAAAGGTAGACGCACTGAGTACTCACCAGTTTCCATGCGGCTGTAGTTCGCATTAAAATGAGCCTCGCATTCGATTTCCTCCTTTGTAGCCCTTCGTATTGGTTCGAAACAATTTTCTATCTCCCAGAATGAACGCACCATTTCGTTTGTTGACTGGTGTTCTGAACTACATTCAGGTGAATTTATTGGTGTAGTTAAGTAAGATGATAGCTTAGACGAAGTGTTACGACCGCCAGACACGACCCAGCCAAAGCGAGTTTTTTGTAAGATGTGATTATTATTTTTTAAATGAATCTGTCCAACGCAAAGTAACTCAAAGAATATACTTGCACCGATGAGGAGATCTACATGTTGAGGCTTATGGAATTCAGGGTCCGCGAGATTAATGTTTACTGGAATATCCCAATGAGTGATGTCAAGTGGATAACTTGGTTGACAATCAGTAATTGTAGGAGTTACGGCTGAAGTTAAGGTCGTGGCGAAGTTGTTGTATACCGATTGAATGGTGATGTTTACGCTAGAGCTGACAACGAGTTCTGAGTCTCCAATACCAGAGACCGCTATAGATGATTTAGATTTTTTCAATTGCAAATAATTAGCGAGTTTTGTTGTAATAAAATTAATTTGTGAAGCTGAGTCTAAAATAGCGCGACATGGGACAAGAGCACCTACGGAATTACGAACTAAAACAACAGCCGTTGCAAGGAGCACACATTGGTTTAAATTGAAATTTGGATGAGCAATAATTGAATCGGTTGTTGTTGTCCTGGCAACCAGCGCTGCTGGCTGCGTTGCTCCCGGGGAGCTTTCAGTTATACTGGGATTTGTCTGATCTTTATAAATAAAATGTAGTAGCGTGTGGTGCATTAGCGAGCAGCGGCGACATGCTGACGACTTGCATTGTTGCACCTGATGACCTGGTTTGAGGCAGTTAATACATAACTGAGCCCTTTTGGCTTCTTTCCACCGGTCATTCGGCGTTAGATTGGCGAAGGTTGGGCAAGAATATACAATGTGATCAAGCTTATGACAGATAGCACAGGTTTTTTGAGTAGGCGTTGAAACGACAAATGCATTTTTACGATACTTAACATTGCTCACCTGGGTGCTAGGTGTTTTCGTTACCATAGCATGATCCACATTTTCTATAGTTTGACATCTCCTTTGCAAAAAGCTCACCATGTCCTGCCACGTTGGCAGCTTATCGGCAGAAACTCGTTCTTCCCATTTTGTGTGAGTAGTAGAATCCAATTTCTGAGCAGTAATATGTTGAAGTAAGCAATCGGCTATTTGCTCGTTAGTGCCTAGCGACTGCAACGCTCGTACATGCGATACTACCTTGTCTACAAGTGAACGTAGCTCTGTTGATTTTCTATCAGCACTCACCTTTTGCAGCTGAAACAGCTCATGAATGTGTGCCTGAAAAATTAATCGGCGATTATCAAATCGTTCAACAAGTAAGTTTAAAGCAATTGTGTAGTTTTGATCACGCATCTCAAGTGATTGAATGGTGTCTAGCGCGGCACCTTTCAAACATGAGCGCAAATGCTGGAACTTTTCCAGGTTAGACAGCTCGGAGTCAGTGTGAACAATAGTTTGAAACATTCCGTAAAAATCCGGCCACTCTGTATACGCTCCTTCAAACGATGGCAACTTTAATTCGGGCAGGCGGGATCTTTGCTGTTTTACCACAACAAAGGATTGGTGCTCTTGAAGCTGCGAGTTTCTGGTTGATGACATTATCTGTGAGTCCATCTTATTTATCTCCCTGGTGTATGCTGTCTTTGCTTTTATAAATGACGCAGTAAATTGATCGCGAGTACTGGGCTTCAATCTCACCGGGGTCTTCCTCTTCCAGTTGAGACTGTGTTGACTCGAAATGATCCTGGGTACGGTTAAGCTGTTCCAATCTCACCGATAGCTCAGCATGGTCCATGGACTGCAATTCATCTGCATCAACTTGTATCAAGCTTATCTGGCGAAGAAGTGCTTCGCTTTTCTTTTTTAAGAACGACATTTCTTAAATAGCGCGTTGATTTTCCCAAGTTATCGAGCGAATATTGTGATTTAGTAAGTTGAGTCCAACTGATTGCAATGCACAACTAGTTTTGCATACCAAAAACGAAAATTAGATGATCCAACTCAACTTAACTGTTGAATCGCGTGATTTGTACAGTTACAATGTATGTATGTACGAAAGTTATGCACTAACAAGCAAACAAAAAGAACACATAAGCGAATAGCGGTGCCTATGTGATCACGTCGGGGTCACCAAAAAATGTAGTCGTCGCGCAAGAATTTTTGCGCTCGAATGATTTGAATTGCTAGCAATGAGAAACAACAAATAAAAAAACCTTAGAACGGTGTTGTTTTGTACACGATATAATTGCGAATGACAAATCTTTATTGAGAGTTTGTTACAAAATACAATGAGGGTTGCAATGAGAAAAAACTCAAATGTGTAGTAGGTGATGCCACTTGGTTATGCAGCTCTGAACAAATGTCATAACGAAAAAAACATGACTTTTGAGTTAATAACATATAGACGTACCCAATAACATGATCTATGTTGTATAAAAAATTCTTTGTGACCGTTAAAAATTTACCACGTGCTATATAAATGAAAATATGCCTTTATATGTGCAACATATGACAGTTAAAATCTTTGAATGGCTCTCCTGGAAAATTTTGTTCTATGAGTTATGACACTATTGAAGTAAATGAGCGATATATATAATTATAAAAATTTTTAAGGTTAATTAATCAACTCCCACTCCCGGGAGAAAAGGATTTGAAGAGATTTAAAAAAGGTATAATCGAAAAAGCTGTCGCCTTGTCCGTCTTGATGTCACGTTGTTTAAATTTTTCCCAAATTATTATATTAAATTAATCAAATTTTTTTGAATTTTCGAAACTTTTTATGAATAGTTTTTAGAAAATTTCTGAATGTGCAGTCTTGAAGCTCATTCAGTTGTAGTGTAATAGTGTGCAAGTTTCAAGTAGATGAGAAGTACGGTTAATTTTTTTAAATTTTTTCCCCGAGGGTGTTGCCCATATCTTCCATATAAAAACAAATTTTGTTCATTCGGTGTATGGAAAAAATGCGAACAACCTCTTGAAACTTGCACATTATTACACTAAAGTTAGATGAGCTACAAAACTGCACACTCAGACATTTTTTGAAAGTTTTTAATAAGTCCTCGTAACTGATGAAAATTTGATTAATTGTTGGGAGCTTTGTGTAAGCTTCGAAATGTATATATATATATGTATATATAGTTGTGTTATAGTTAGAACGATATTTTAAATTGGAATTATTAAAACCTAATAAATAGAGCTTACGATTTCTCGAACATGTTCGAGAAGGGATTTCGCTCGTGAGATTCTCGAATCTCGAATTACTCGAATCGAGAATCTCGCGAGAAGCCGTGTTCTTGATTTCTCGTTGAAAAATAAAATATTGCGAACAAAATTATATGTATAATAAATATTGTAACGAATTTAGGGAACTCCGCTTATTTTACACCTTGTTCGTATCGCTAAACTGTTGAATAAATAACTTCAATATTCAATAATGCAAAATGGCCTTTATTAAAGTACAATAACACTGATACTTGACAACCAATAGCTTGCTTAAATCAAACTGCTTTCATAATTGCTCAGCTTGGGCTCTTTTATACTCTTCGGTTTCCTCGTTCGCATACTTCTAGGCGTTTCTTCTTCTAGAATTTACTACTTAGTTACCAGCTATAAACTAAACAGGTGCACGTTTATAACTTCTCGCACAGCAATATGCGCGTGTTTATGTCAGTAATGATTGCATACTTTTGTGAGTTATCTCAGATATATGCATGTGTTTGTGCTTGTCTCTCCGCTTCTTGTATGTAAACATGAGTAGACATAATGATTGATTTGTTTATGTAGATACAAGTGACTGCTTATTATCAGCTTAGAGATGATAGTAAACCTTAGTGTTGCTAATATTCGTCAACCAGCCCACCACCTAAGCCCCGATCAGACAAATTTCCTGATCTAAACGCCGCTGGCATCTCCAAATAAACCACCCTTCTATTTCGTGGTTTCCCAATGGATTGTATGCTGTAGAGGGTATCACTGATCTTCTTCACAACTTTGTGCGGGCCTTCCCAACTGCACCCAAAGTTTGGATGGAACACCTCTCCGCCGGTGAGGGTTGTATAGCAGTACCAAATTTCCCTCCCGGAAACCTTCCGATTTTATGTCCTTGTCGTACCTGTGTTTCATCCTAGTACTTATTATCCTGATTCGTTCCCTCACGCTCTGTTGTTTGGCCAATGAACTACTTCGTAGAGCTTGCGCTCGACGGATTGGCTTCGCATAATCAGTACCGTTCCCACGTTTCACAACAGTAGTGCGCCCTGGATTGAAAATACCCTCGCATTTATTCTGGGAAATTCTTTCCTTCGTTTTTGTGCGTTCATTTGGTTTTTTCAATGCCAGTGTTCCTCTCGCAGGTACTTTCGATTTCGCTTTATTTGGCCCATTCGATCCATCAACCTTTACCTTTGACTTTCGTGGTCTTTGTCGAGTCTTCTCCACCAGTACTCGATTACTGCTGAACCCTTTCTCCAAACTGAAGTTAAGTGGCACATCCTGGTTCTTATAACGCATAACCCTTCTCTGGATATCGATTTTGATGTCATGGTCAACTAAGAAGTCTACTCCCAATATGACTTCATCAACAATCTCCGCCACAACGAATTTGTGTAGAACCGTGACCTTATTATATTAAAGTCACAAGTAAACAAGTAACGAAGGTTAAGTTCGGGTGTAACCGAACATTACATACTCAGTTGAGTGCTATGGTGACAGCATAAGGGAAAATAACCATGTAGGAAAATGAACCGAGGGAAACTCTGGAATGTGTTTGTATGACATGTGTATCAAATGAAAGCCATTAAAGAGTATTTTATGAGGGAGTGGGCCATAGTTCTATAGGTGGACGCCATTTAGGGATATAGCCATAAAGGTGTTAATGAGTATTTAAAAGGGAGTAATCCTTAGTTCCATAGGTGGACGCCGTTTCGAAATATCGCCATAAAGGTGGACCAGGGGTGACTCTAGAATGTGCTTGTATGATATGGGTATCAAATTAAAGGTATTAATGAGGGTTTTAAAAGGGAGTGGTGGTTGTTGTATAGGTGGTCGCATTTTCGAGATATCGCCATAAAGGTGAACCAGGGGTGACCCTAGAATTTGTTTGTACAATATGTGTATCAAAAGAAAGGTGTTAATGAGAATTTTAAAAGGGAGTGGGCCTTAGTTCTATAGGTGGACGCCGTTTCGAAATATCGCCATAAAGGTGGACCAGGGGTGACTCTAGAATGTGTTTGTATGATATGGGTATCAAATTAAAGGTATTAGTGAGAGTTTTAAAAGGGAGTGGTGGTTGTTGTATAGGTGGTCGCATTTTCGAGATATCGCCATAAAGGTGTACCAGGGGTGATCCTAGAATTTGTTTGTACAATATGTGTATCAAAAGAAAGGTGTTAATGAGAATTTTAAAAGGGAGTGGGCCTTAGATCCATAGGTGGACGCCGTTTCGAAATATCGCCATAAAGGTGGACCAGGGGTGACTCTAGAATGTGTTTGTATGATATGGGTATCAAATTAAAGGTATTAATGAGAGTTTTAAAAGGGAGTGGTGGTTGTTGTATAGGTGGTCGCATTTTCGAGATATCGCCATAAAGGTGGACCAGGGGTGACCCTAGAATTTGTTTGTACAATATGTGTATCAAAAGAAAGGTGTTAATGAGTATTTTAAAAGGGAGTAATCCTTAGTTCCATAGGTGGACGCCGTTTCGAGATATCGCCATAAAGGTGGAGCAGGGGTGACCCTAGAATTTGTTTGTACAATATGGGTATCAAAAGAAAGGTGTTAATGAGTATTTTAAAAGGGAGTAATCCTTAGTTCCATAGGTGGACGCCGTTTCGAGATACCGCCATAAAGGTGGACCAGGGGTGACTCTAGAATTCGTTTGTGCAATATCGGTATCAAACGAAATTTGTTAATGAGTATTTTAAAAGGGAGCGGGCCTTACTTCTATAGGTGACGCCTTTTCGAGGTATCGCAATAAAGGTAGACCAGGGGTGACTCTAGACTTTGTTTGTACGATATGGGTATCAAATGAAAGGTGTTAATGAATATTTTTAAAAGGGAGTGGTGGTTGTTGTATAGGTGGTCGCATTTTCGAGATATCGCCATAAAGGTGGACCAGGGGTGACCCTAGAATTTGTTTGTACAATATGTGTATCAAAAGAAAGGTGTTAATGAGTATTTTAAAAGGGAGTAATCCTTAGTTCCATAGGTGGACGCCGTTTCGAGACATCGCCATAAAGGTGGACCAGGGGTGACCCTAGAATTTGTTTGTACAATATGGGCATCAAACGAAAGGTGTTAATGAGAATTTTAAAAGGGAGTGGGCCTTAGTTCTATAGGTGGACGCCGTTTCGAAATATCGCCATAAAGGTGGACCAGGGGTGACCCTAGAATGTGTTTGTATGATATGGGTATCAAATTAAAGGTATTAATGAGAGTTTTAAAAGGGAGTGGTGGTTGTTGTATAGGTGGTCGCATTTTCGAGATATCGCCATAAAGGTGGACCAGGGGTGACTTTAGAATATGTTTGTACGATATGGGTATGAAATGAAAGGTGTTAATGAGTATTTTAAAAGGGCGTGAGGCTTAGTTCTATAGGTGGACGCCTTTTCGAGATATCGCCATAAAGATGGACCAGGGGTGACTCTAGAATGTGTTTGTACGATATGGGTATCAAATTAAAGGTATTAATGAGAGTTTTAAAAGGGAGTGGTGGTAGTTGTATATGTGAAGGCGTTTTACAGATATCGACCAAAATGTGGACCAGGGTGACCCAGAACATCATCTGTTGGATACCGCTAATTTATTTATATATGTAATACCTGCCAAGATTTTAAGGGTTTTTTATTTCGCCCTGCAGAACTTTTTCAATTTCTTCTACTTAATATGGTAGGTGTCACAACCATTTTATATAGTTTTTTCTAAAGTTATATTTCGCGTAAATAAACCAATCCAATTACCTCACCATATTTCATCCTTTTTTTCGTATTTGGTATATAATTATGGCATTTTTTCATTTTTCGTAATTTTCGATATCGAAAAAGTGGGAGTGGTCATTGTCGGATTTCGTTCATTTTTCATACCAAAATAAAGTGAGTTCAAGTAAGTACGTGAACTAAGTTCATTAAAGATATGTCGAGTTTTGCTCAAGTTATCGTGTTAACGGCCATGCTGAAGGACAGACGAACAACTGTGTATAAAAACTGGGCGTGGCATCAACCGATTTCGCCCGTTTTCACAGAAAACAGTTAACATCATAAAATCTATCCCCTACCAAATTTCAAAAGGATTGGTTAATTTTTGTTCGACTTATGGCGTTAAAAGTATCCTAGACAAATTAAATGAAAAAGGGCGGAGCCACGCCCATTTTGAAATTTTCTTTTATTTTTGTATTTTATTGCACCATATCATTACTGGAGTTGAATGTTGACATAATTTACTTATATACTGTAAAGACATTAAATTTTTTGTTAAAATTTTTCTTTAAAAAATTTTTTTTTAAAAGTGGGCGTGGTCCTTCTCCGATTTTACTAATTTTTATTAGACGTACATTTAGTAATAGGAGTAACGTCCCTGCCAAATTTCATCATGACATCTTCAACGACTGACAAATTACATTTTACAAATTCTATTCTGCGTCATAAATTCAACTCATTTACCAAGTTTCGTCGCTTTATCTGTATTTGGTAATCAATTATCGCACTTTTTCGGTTTTTCGAAATTTTCGATATCGAAAAAGTGGGCGTGGTTATAGTCCGATATCGTTCATTTTAAATAGCGATCTGAGATGAGTGTTCAGGAACCTGCATACCAAATTTCATCAAGATACCTCAAAATTTACTCAAGTTATCGTGTTAACGGACGGACGGACGGACATGGCTCAATCAAATTTTTTTTCGATCTTGATTATTTTGATATATGGAAGTCTATATCTATCTCGATTCCTTCATATATGTACAACCAACCGTTATCCAATCAAACTTAATATACTCTGTGAGCTCTGCTCAACTGAGTATAAAAAAAAGTGTATAAATACTGGCCATACAGCGATTAAGTAAAAATGTGGAGAAGCTCGCGAGATTTACGAGTACTTCGAGACACGAGAATCTACCGAGAGGTCGAGTTCTCGATTTCTCGGGTCTGGAAAATCTCGCTTGTGCTCGAGAAGAAATCTTAAGCTCTACTAATAAATAAATATAGTTTGGGAACAATACCATTTTAAGGGAGAACATATTATTTTTCACCTAACCGTATATAAACATTTATAAGGTTAAGGCATAAGAAAAGCAAAGAAGACATTTACATTTTCATGAATATCTTTTAGTTTGTGTAGTAATCTCGCATCTAAAATTTAGTAGGTATGTTTTATATGTATATTGAAAGCAGCTAATTGAATAGTTTTTCTTCTCATAAAAATATGTCTACTTTCTTATGTGCCGAACATATGCGTTGTAAATACTCCCTATTCAACAAACCGTTTTGATAAGTTTTAGAAATACACACATACATGGATCTGATCTCAATAACTGTATTTTATTTGTATGCTTAGCAGGTACATATCGATGGTTGGTTACACACAGATCCCAAGTGACGAATTTCAAATTTTGTATACTATCAAAACTTAGTATTAAACGTTTGAACCACCACCTGAACCGAACCGGTTCGGTGGTTCAGAAGTAGCCGAAACCGGTTCACGAACCGATTCAAATTTTGCCGGAGTGGTTGGAACAACTGTACCGAATCGCTTTGATTTTCGAGGCGGTTAGCAGCCCTAGTTAAATTAAGCATGCTAAAGACCTTTCGAAATCTTTTCTACAGCGAACCGTCATGCAAAATTTTATTTAGGTAAAAGCTCGACAATACAGTAGGGTTTTTCTTCACGGCTTTGAGTTAAATGTCAAGCACATACAAATCGTAATTAATGATAATGGTCACTTGTCAATATTTATGCGTGACAAAAGTGATAGCTTGAACGTATTTAAATTAACAACAACAATGTGACACGCTTAACACGAAAGAGTCAAACATTTTGAAAAAATTAGCAAACGCACCAGGAACAATTTCAAGTAAATATAGCATTAAATTTTTTGTTATTTATGCATAAGCAAATTATTTGACAATAATCGTGAAGTTCAATGTCAACCATTTATTGTAGATTCTGATGACAGGCTGAAGTCTACATCAAAACTGAAATTTCGCAACGTAAATAAAGTGCGGTGCGTGTGGGGTACTTTTTTTTATTTATATGAAGCAACAAATCTTGGTTCAAGGCATAATTGTTTATGCGCAAGCTTGCTTGGGTTTTGTTTACATTTATTGACTTTGATTTTGTTTACCATAGACAAATAATTTACTGTATTTACAATTCGTAGCATTAATTGTGTGTGAACTGACATTGCACTAATTTTTTCTTTTATGTTTCACACCTTCAAACTAACGGTTTTTTTTGTTAATTATTTGCGTACGCTGTATAATTGAATTGTCGCCTTAATAATATTGGTAAACCAGAGTGAATGGCGTCGGTCTAAGTTCGTGTGTAGTTCGTCAGATATTGTGGTCAAATAACTTTTTATATATATTTCTTCTGACTGAACTCCTCCTTTGAAATTTAGTACAGGGGCAGTTCTTTGACTGGCTTGTTATTTGAAAAACTTTTCCTGGACCAGGGGCCACCTTTTCTTAAAAATCGTATTTATGCTGTGATTTGCTTGAGATTTAGTACAGCAGTGCCGCTTTGCTTAGCTTAATTTAGGTGCTTATGAGAAACTTTTCTTTCCTTTCATGATCCGCCCACAACAACTAGGATCCTGGGTTCAATTCCCGGGTAAAGCAACATCAAACATGTTGAGTTATTTCAATTAGGAAACAAAATTTTTCTAAGCCGGGTCGCCCCTCCACAGCGATTTTGCAAATACCCAGAGTATATTTCTGCCATGAAAAGCTTCTCAGTAAAAAGTCGGTTTGTAGATGCCGTTCGTAGTCGGCATAAAACATGGGACCTACATAGCATTATGTCAGTAAATGTTTCCTTCTTTTCAGTTTTTCTCGATAATAACCAAAAATAACAATTGAATAACAATTATCATTTATCGGTGTTAAGTTCATTAATACTATGTACAAACACACACCAAATTGGCAATTTATACCATTTGGGCAATTTATTACGCTATTTATCATATAATAGGTTAGGTTAGGTTGCAAGGGCTGAGCTGAACACTATGGTAACAGTTCACAACTTAGGCCACCAATGGGCCCATTGTAATACCCTATACGGTCTCAAAAGAGGACCCCTACCCTGCCTAAAGCGGGTCAAACCACCTCGTGGCAATTGTAAATTTTGCCAGAGCCTTTACTTCATAGCAAGAGACCTCAGCGAGGTCATGTAGGGAAGGTTTACCAAGGATAGCCATCCTACGCCTACTAAGCGCTGGACAGTGACAGAGAAGGTGCTGGACGCTCTCTTCCTCTTCTGTACATCTGCAGCTGCGACAATAGTCGAAGGTCGTTACCCCCATTCTAGCACCATGCGTGCCTTTTAAGCAATGCCCTGTTAGAACCCTTATCAGGGACGATAGAACTGATTTGTTTAAAATCAGAAGCGCTTCTGTGCGCCCCTTGTCATATGAGGGCCAGGTTTGTCTGGATGTCTCACACGGTGATATGGCTGACCATAGTCCATTTGCGATTCTTATAGTGCTTGTGTTCACACGAAGCCTGAAAGGGGCCACGGGTACGCCTACCGAATCATTTCCCGGAAGGATCATATAATAAGTTGTAATAATAAATTGCCAGTTTAAAAAAAATTGGGTAATAAATTGTTTCAAACTGAAAATGCAACCTTGTAAAGTGTGTTTATTGAGTAAATTTAAACGTCAGTTACGCATGGTTCAACTATATGGTTGGCTCATCTCATCAGCTGATTTTATTTTCTTCATTTCACTGGAGTAGGGATTGTCAAGACAATATGGCAAACTCAAAATGAAACCAAAACATTGAACACATTTTCTTACAACACACAAAAATTTCAAAGTTTTATGTTTTCATTCCATTCCATTCGCCTAATACCAACACGCACATTTTCACTGTCCAAAGTTTCCTGACTAGAGACGGTCCATGAACGATACACTTTTTTGTGTCACCTGAGGCTACGTTTGACCTACATAGTATTTTACGAAGCCTTTATGCCACAATTGTTGTCAACAGGTTCTCACAGTATTATTCAAATTTTTTTTTTTTATTATTTTCCTTCCTAAAGCAGTTTTTGTATTTGTTAAAGTAACATCTGTAGGCATCCCAGTCCTCTTCAAGTCTGCGATGTTTCGCTTCGACTTTTCTTGAAGTGGTATCCGAAGGGGGAATTTTATTGTTATTGGAAGTAGGAATCGGAGTAGGATTGGGAGTGCGATCGGGAGTGGCAGGCAGACTGGGAGCGGGAATTAGAGTCGATACACATCGCCTTTTTTCGTGTGCCATAAAAAAATGTTGCAGAAACAAATTTTAAAATACTCCACTTTAAATTACTTATTTATGTAAGTTAAGTAATAAAATGCAGTGCAAATTAGTTCGTTTGAAATAAATTGCCATTAAAATTTCCATTGCTTAATTATTTGTTATTTGTTTATTAGTTCGTGTGCCGTGGGCAGACTCACAAGTTCAACGTGCCCTGTGAACAAATTTTCACAAACAAAATTTAATGAACGTAAAAAAAGTTTGTCCACAATGGCTTAAACCATTATCGAATGGACAAATTTTGTCTTCAAGCACTGCCCTATATTTAGTTAATTGAGTTATTTTTACTTGGCAGTCAATGCATAATTTCAATGTAACACCACAAATTTAATTTGCTACGAATTTGACAAAATCGGCAGCTTAAAATTTAAAATTGTTTTTTTTTTTTTTTTTAGCTGACTAGAATTTACAATGAAAAGCCGAAATATGTAAGAAGGGGGACCTCACAAGGACTGAATGAGCTCGTAGTGTTACTAGAAGTTTATATAACGACCAAACTGAAAACCCCTATCAAAAACCAGGACCCATGTTATAACATAACTCCGTCCTCTTGGCAAATAAAACAAGATTTCTAGGATCTATGCCACTTGCTGGTTCTAGATCTGACAGCTGTATCACTTCTAACAGCTGGAGTTTAAACCTAAAATAAACGTGCTCGATCGTTTCCTCCTCCAACCCGCACTTCCTACAGCTGCTATCACTGACCAAGCCTACTTTAGAGGCATGCGACGCTAGAATGCAGTATCCAGTCAGAATAGCCGTCATGCGTCTACAGTCCTCTCTTTTTAATCATAGCAGCAACTTTGTTAGTCTAAAGTTGTAAAACCTACCAATAATCTTCGACATATTACCGTCCCGCGCTTGGACCCACGCTTTTACCGCTTGGTCGATCATGTGCACCTCTCGCCTTCTTTTAATCTCGCCCAATCTAATTGGGATGTATACGGTACAAGCTTTTTAGCTGGTTCATCCGCTTTTTCAATCCCAAATACCCTGGGACCCAAAATAGATGTATGCTTTTCCCCGTCCCGATCCTTCCCCGGGATTGCTTACACTCTAACACACTTTTAGATAATGTGATAAGCGAGATTATTGCAGCAGTTTAAGCTATTCTTTTCCAGTGTTTCTACTGTTTTGGTTACGGTTTCCGCTTAGAAAACGATACAGTGATCTAGCAGCTTGTAGGATCTGTTTATTTCTGGATCAGCACAATATACAGCAAACCATACTCCTTCTGCTACTTTAGAACCATCTGTGTACCCATGTATCGCCTCGTCCACCATTTGAGCATCCTTGCGCAAACCACCACCTTTATTGTGGTCCCTCGAAGCGCATATAAAGAATCAGAAAGTCTGTTCGTCCTGTAATTTGTGACGCTATACGAGCATATGGTGTATGGTGTATGGTCTGCGCTCAAGCTGCCCCGTGGTAATGAGCCTCGTTGCAGTTGTTAAGTTTATGCACCAGGTCTACATGTGGAATGTGCAGATTCGCTTATAGTGCAGCTTTCGGGGTTGTTTTCAAAGCTCCGGTAATGCTAAGCCATGATAGCTTGCATATCCCATCTAATTTTTTGAGGTAGGTCCTTTTTGTGTAGCTGTCCACCAAACAAGGGATTGATAGTATCGGATATGCTTAACATTTGCTGTAAATACCTAATGAAAGAAAGAGAGTGTGATAGACCCCAAGTATACCACAGAACTCTTTAACATGCTCCTCCACGTTGAGCTTTTACGACAGTTTACTGTCTAGAATTATTCTTAGATATTTTGTACAATGTTTATCCTGCAGGGTAATCCCTTCAAGCTCAGGCCCCGTCCAACTTGGGACCTTATACCTCTGAGTAAACAAGACCATACCCGTATTTTCTGCGTTGGTATGTACATATATCTTGAAGAGCCTGATCCATCAAAGAGCGAATTATTGGAAAGCACTTTCCTTTTGCGACAACTGCAACGTTATCTGCGTACGCCGTAAGTTTGACGGGTCCCTCGTCGAACCGCCTGAGCAATTGGCTGATAATCAGCGTCCCCATCATGGGTGATAATATCCCTCTGCCCACCATGAACAAAAGCGTTTTATAAAAATAATGCTTTCGCTTTTTTCCACTCCCTTTCCCACTCCAGCGTGACAACGACCAGGCAAAGCAGCGGGTACCCAGTTGCCCGTAGCCGTTCGCCTTCTTCGCTGCTCACTCGCCTATGAATCGATAATCGTGTGTGAAAAGGTACTAGGCGATCAACCAGAGAACACTATTTTCTACAACACTTGAAATGAATGAAGAGATGACGCGTTAATGCGATCATAACGAGGGGAAAATCATAAATTAATCAAAATCAAAACCTCTTGTTTTTCACCAAATTGCCGGAACTAATTTTGTTAAATTAGTATGAAAACAATACTAAACGAATAGATAACAAACAAAAAACAAGTAAGGACGGGACTGTCTTCGGCTGTGCCGAAGACTTCATACCTTTCATGAATGGGGCTGAACAATAATCTTATCCCGTTCGTAATCTCCAAATAATTGGATGTATAAGATAAGAAATATATAGTGAAGAGATGTGCATACCTAAACGATTTTTAAGATAAATATAAAACACAAAATGGCAAAAAACCCCCTGATCTGAACGATCGGTTGAATGGGATATATATTATATATAGCTCCGATCAAACTATTTTCACAGGAAATCTTCTATGATATATTAGAATATATATCACCAAGTTTCACGTTTTTATATTAGAAACTAAGGGAGAAATGGCCCAAAATGTTTCTATCTGAACGATCGGTTGTATGGGATATGTATATAATATATACATATAGCTCCGATCACCAAGTTTAACGTTTTTGTATTGGAAATTAAGGGAGAAATGGCTAAAAATCGTTCTATCTGAACGATCGGTTGTATGGGAGATATATGTTATAGTGGTCTGATCCTACCGGATCCGACAAATGTCTAATATAATACAAAAATACATCCTTGTGCCAAATTTCATTGAGATACCTCAAAATTTGAGGGACTAGTTTGCGTTCAAACAGACAGACGGACGGACAGACGGATGGACAGACGGACATGGCTATTTCAACTCAGTTCGTCGCCCTGATCAATTCGGTATACTTAATGGTGAGTCTGTCTTCTATATTTCTCAACGTTACAAATATCGGACCAAAGTTAATATACCATTTCATGTTCATGAAAGGTATAAAAAGTAAACGCTCTAAGCGATGATACGTGACTATCTTTGCGGCCTATTTTATGGTCAACTTACTACACAAAAACAAAAACAACCTGATAAACATGTTTTAAGGTACATATTGGTTTGCTTGTGTAAAATTGATATAATTTCTGTGATTAAGAGTGAGAGCGAGGTGATAGGAGTAAGTAATAAAAGATTTGAAAAAGAAATAAGAAGTGACAATACTTCGTTTTTATTAAGTTATAACCCGCTGCCGTTTTTGGGCAAATCAAAAATTGGACTCCCATAAAATTACTTTTATGAAATATCTGAGCATATAGCTTCGTCGATCTGATTTCATTTGACTTCTGACTTGTTATCGTCAAGATTATGAAACATAAGGCTCAGGAAAAGAGATTGCTGTACTTTGTCGGCGTCTCTTCTCAAAACAGCTGCCTGCTGAGGTGCCACAAAACAGAACAGAAAGAGATTAATATATGAGGTACCTTCAAGAATTTTACGTTTGTTAAAAGTCGTTAAAAAAGTGTCACCGACGAGAGAAATCAGTAACTAGTCATACGAATTTCTGGTTCAGAACTCTAAGTATCAAATAAGTACTGGTTCGATGGTAACTAGAATTTCTCTAGTTAATAGTCGTTAAAAAAGTGTCACCGACGAGGGAAATCAGTAACTAGTCATACGAATTTCTGGTTCAGAACTCTAAGTATCAAATAAGTACTGGTTCGATAGTATCTAGAATTTCTCTAGTTCAATAATCGACAGTGCGAAATTTTATATTTCGTATTTAAACTCCATAGCATATATGTATATAGATAAGCAAATCGGCAGAAAAAGCTTCCAACAAGGGAGGTTTTTCGCCATACCCTGTGTGATGATTGAAACCACTTTTAATTTTATATATAAAGAAACTTTTATTCAATAAAGAATACGCCTAAATGTATGTGTCAATGTCTTTTTAAAATTTTAAAATTTAAATATTGAAAATTAAAATATTGATAAACATTTTAAAATTACAAAATTCAAAGTAACTAAAATACAAAGTTAATTAAAAATAATAAGAACCCTACACCCTGTAAGGAAAATATCTCAAGTCAAAACTTGTGCATCTCTAGTGCATTCGGAACCCCAACTAGATATCCCTCCATCTCTTTTACATGCTTTCAACTGACGAATTTAACATGATGATGGCCTAGCCGAACTCAAACGAAACTCTACTTTTTATAATCAGCTGAGCAGGGCTCACAGAGTATATTAATTTTGTTCGCATAATGGTAAACCGTAACGGCACAAACTAATCGAGATAGATATAGACTTCTATATATCAAATTGATCTGGGCGAAAAAATAAATTCATTTAGCCATGTCCGTCCGTCCATCCGTCCGTAAATCCGAAAATTTGAGTACATTTTGAGGTATCTTAATGAAATATGGTATGTAAGTTCCTGGGTACTCATCTCAGATCGCTATTTAAAATGAACGAAATCAGACTATAACAACGCCCACTTTTTTGATATCGAAAATTTCGAAAAACCGAGAAAGTGCGATAATTAATTACCAAAGACGGATAAAGCGATGAAACTCGGTAGGTGGGTTGAACTTATGACGCAGAATAGAAAGTTAGTAAAATTTTGGACAATGGGCGTGGCACCGCCCACTTTTAAAAGAAGGTAATTTAAAAGTTTTGCACGCTGTAATTTGGCAGTCGCTGAAGATATCATGATGAAATTTGGCAGGAACGTTACTCCTATCACTATATGTGTGCTGAATAAAACTTAGCGAAATCGGATAACGAACAAGCCCACTTTTAAAAAAAAATTTTTTTAAGTAAAATTTTAACAAAAAATTTATTGGCCCGTAATCATAATCGAAATAAAATAGAGTTTTACTGGTTTAAACATGTATCTAAATTAAATATCATTTTAAGTCTGTTAAGTCCACTTAAACACCATTTTATCTCTAGAAAAGTATTTTAAATTTAAAATGACATGAGCGCGATTTTAATTTTTTAAAATAGATTTTAAGTTGGTCTGCTCTCAAAAGTTGCGTGAAATTAAACAATTTGCTATTTAAAGGCGATGAACTTAAATAGTAATGAAATAAAATAATTAAAAAAAAAATTTTAAGTTAAACGGTTTTATTGAAAACAATACTTACATGAAGTAATAATAATACTGAAAGCTAGAAAATAATTACGTAGGTCCTAGGTTCTAATTATCACACTCCTCATCAATCTATGGCGTTGATCAGACAATTAAATAAAAGCGTTGGGCGCGTCAAATTTCTAAAAATGTGAGGCGTAGCATAACCTGATTAAGGTTCAGTTGGTTTTACTTATGATTATAAATAGAAATTTTACGCGTCAAACGCTTTTATTTAATTGTCTGATCAACGCCCTAGATTGATAAGTAGTGTGATGACTAATATCTCGGACCTACCTAATTATTTTCTAGCTTTTCGTATTATTATTACTTCATGTATGTATTGTTTTCAATAAAACCGTTTATCTTAAAAATTTGTTTTAAATTATTTTATTTTCAAGTTTTTAGTCTTTATTTAATTGCCAATTATTTCTCATTCTATTTAGTTCATTTAGTGACTCATTATTACAAGGACTCTTTCCTGACAATTTGTTACAACTTAAGTCCTCAATACATAATCCTTCCAAAGACTTTACTCGACTCTGCGCTACGTATGCTTGTCCCTCCTCCAAATCCAAAATATTTTGATGTCACTTCTACCGGACTGTATGCAATATTTGTTCCAAAAATGAGCCAAATCGGGCATCATGGGCCGCTTTCTATTCATGTATGTATTATGTGTTCCAAATATGGACCAAATCGGACCACAATTACGATTTGTGTGCATATCTCGATCCTTGCGCCACCTAGCGGCGATTTATTTCAATAGGTCGCTTTCTATTCGTGTATGTATTATTTGTTCCAAACATGAACCAAATCGGACCACAAATACGATTTTTGTGAATATCTCGATCCTTGCGCCACCTAGCGGCGATTTTTTTCACAAGTCGCTTTTTATTCTTGCATGTATTATGTGTTCCAAATATGAGCCAAATCGGACCACAAATACGATTTTTGTGAATATCTCGATCATTGCGCCACCTGGCGGCGAATTTTTTTCATAGGTCGCTTTTTATTCTTGAATGTATTATGTGTTCCAAATATGAGCCAAATCGGACCACAAATGCGTTTTTGCGAATATCTCGTTCCTTGCGCCACCTAGCGGCGATTTTTTTGATAGGTCGATTTTTGCGAATATCTCGATCCTAGCGGCGATTTTTTCTTATTATTGCATTGTAATCGGGTTCTGAACTATATTCCAAGTTTCAAGCTTATAGCTTTTCGAGAAAACATATCGTGTGTGTTTGCCAAAAGTGGTTTCTCTTCGGATATCAGCATTTTCGGTTGTCAGATCTTTCGCGTTCAACGATAACGCGGTGTCAGGATGAAGAAGACTCTCAACCAAATTACTGATGCGAATCGTTACGTTTAAATAACCCTGACTGAGTAAGAGTACACGATTTTTTATATCATGATCCGAATATATTGGGGCATATTCATAATCGAAATAAAAAGTGACCAAGTTAGTTGAAGCATTTTTGACAGAGAGCACATATAAAATTGTGTCAAACAGTGTTAACTAACTTAAAATCATATTTTATTGTGACTTTGCCTATGTCGCGTTCAGTTTACAACTACTAATTGCAGATCTCTGCTCTGTGGGTTAAGTCTGTAAAACAAAATCAAGTGCGCAGGAAATTATGCAACATTGAGGAATAACAGCCAAACTTCTACGTTCGTTGTATACATAAACAAAGCGAAGTTACCTCGTTCTTGAGCCCCTGTAGGTTATAAACCATCCCTCTAAACAAAGGACTTAGGCTTTTATTCCCTTGTGAACACAAATCTTTACCGATAACTCTGTTATCGATTAATTTATCGTATTCTCGCAAAGTAATATTGCCTTGTCATTGGAGTTATACATGTGTACAAAATTTGAGCTCAAGCGGACACCGGGAAGTGTATCAAATTTAACTTGCAAGATTTGATTGCAGGCAACAGCCAAGTGAAAGTAAATAAAAGCTTATAAAATAGAAACGAGCTGAGAACTAAGCTGAGATACAACTGAAGAGATGAAAAAAAAAGCATAAGGCATAGGATTGAAGATGTACAATAGGGAGGACGTACTTATAAAGATATGCTGTTACGGATGTACTTATTGACATCAGTATAGATCTTCAGAAAGATAGGGATATGGGCAGATGGGTTAGTGTGCAGAATTACTGACCTATGGTTGGCTCGACACATGAAGATGATAGGGCAGGTGAAAAAACAGATGCTAAATATGGGTGGAAAGAAGGCAGATGGTCTTAAATACATGGACACAGGCACACAGTCAACGTGCAATCTTTTTACCGCTCGGAGCCGAGTTTCTCGCTTACCCGCATCTGGGTATTAAAAGAAATTCCGCATATGCAAGAAAATCAAGTTAATTACCAAAGTTATGGAGTGGCAAAGAAAACAAGATTTTATAAAACTATGGCAGCAGAGGTCAGCAGCGCGACATTCACCAAAGATAATGAGTATACCTTCACGTGTGACTGTGTGTGTGTTAGTGCATGAGGCACTTGAAGTAAACTTCCTGCCTGCGGCAGATAAACATGCCAAACTCGTATAAGCAATTGCTTTTGTAATAAAATAATTGAAAATAAAAATAAAATTTTAAGTCCCCAAATACATTGGTTAACTTTGTTTTGGGTTACCAACTTGACTGGCTTACAAAGAGGTCCCTCATCACAGAAGATGTGCACAATTTCGTGCAATGCGCAATGAAGTCTTTTATGATGTTTGATCGTGACTGTCGGTTGGCAAAGCATAAATAGTGACACCATGAAATGAATAAATGAATGAATTGAGGAAGCGCTGAGCATCTTCGATGGCCAAAAGACGTTGGCGGCCAAAATGTGATGGCGATGTACTGCACGAAAATAATAAACATTGGCATTCAATGTGTTACATAAGTTTTCGGTCACAGGAGACAAGCCGCCGCGAGTGCAACAAGTTCATATTTATAGTTGTCGATGTTTTACCGTTAAAAACTGAATATCAACAACAAATATAAATGAAATAAAAACATTTTAAGCACTTCCTTTATATAAATGGACAAAAATTAGCGAAAAATGTTTCCTTAAATAAAGACATATTCTTGCTAAACTGTTGTAATGAACATTCACATCACTAAGTGATACTAGCATCCCTAATCCGATACTAAGCAGCCAATTGTATGTACGTAAACAAATCAATCATCATTTACACATGTACATACAAGGTAGCAGAGAGATACCATAAGCCGAAGTAGTACTCACATATACACGCATATGACTACGCGAGAGACTATAAACTACAAATATACATATACATATATGGCTGGTAACCAAGCATGAAGTTGGCGAAGTTACTACACCTTAGGAGAAATGGGTGGATGAGGCAACAGAGAGTATAAAAGCAGCGAAAGCTGAGTAATCAGAATCACTTTCACTTAAGCACGCTATTGGTTGTGAAGTATAAGTGTTATAGTGAAGTAGCCTCAAAGTAGTCTAATAAAGACCATTTTGCACTACTGAATATTGAGTTATTTATTCAACAGTTTAGCGATTCGAACGTTAGCAGAAGGCGGAAAGAGCGGAATCTCCCTAAATTTGCTACACTATGATTTTTAAAAATTTTACATAGAAATTGCAAAAATATTTAAGAGAAGTAACAATATAAAAGTGGAGCACGCATTACTTGGACTGGAAAGTTGGTAGGAAAGGAGATATTATTAGTCAATCATTGCGCTCCACCTTTATATTTTTACTTCTCATAAATGTTTTTGCAATTTGTATGTCAAAATTTAAAATCAAAGTTTAGCAAGAATTGTCTTTATATAAGGAGACATTTTTCGCAGATTTTTGTCCATTTATATAAAGGAAGTGCTTAAGATTTTTTTATTTTAAATTTATTTTCTACTTTTCTTACATTTTCCATTTTTTCGGCGTCTTAACTTATCCGTTAAGTTTTACGCTTTTAGCTCAATGCGAACTTACATAAAAATCAATCTCAAAATTCCCTCCGTTCCGTTTGATTTTTCTAAACATCTTAGTCAGTGCGCCAACTAGCGTAACTTTTTATATTGTGTCATCGGCTGTCATCGACCTCTGAACTAAGCTCTAAATTTTTAGACTCTAGCTCATCGAGAAGTTACTTAATACCGGGTTTCAAATTTCCAAATTATTATAAAATTTTTTCGATCCGTGCGGAACCTAACGGAATTTTTTTCTACTTTTGTTCCTTTGTTACTTTGTGTCTTAACCTGTCTCTGAGGTTTCATGTTTGTAGCTCATTAAGAAGCTACTTTAAAATCGATCTCAAAACACCAAATTTCCAAATTCTTATCTAAATATTTCGATTCGTGCGCCACCTAACGGAATTTTTTTCTCTTTACAATTGTAGGCCAATGAGAACTTACATAAAAATCAATCACAATATTCCCTCCATTTCGTAGGATATTTCTAAATATCTCATCCCCTGCGCTCCCTAGTGAATCTTTTTGTAACGTGTCATCGGCTGTCATCGACCTCTGAATTAAGTTTGAAATTTCAAGTCTCTAGCTCATCCAGAAGTTACTTAAAAGCTGGTTTGAAAATTTTCAAATTCTTATCTAATTATTTCGATCCGTGCGCCACCTAACGGATTTTTTTACCTTTGTTGCATTGTCACAGTGTTCTAACCTATGTTTAAAGTTTCACGTTTGTAGGTCAATGAGAAGTTACTTAAAAATCGAATGCAAGATTTGTATGAAAAGCGGACAAACATTTAACCGATCTAATATAAAGGAAGTAAAAAAGAAAACACAAGATACATTTTTTATGGCAGCGCATTGTTGTTATGCATTATTATTGGACAGAAAAAGATGTTTTTGGTTTTTGTTGTTTCAATGTACTAGTAATCTCTATTTTGGTTTAAATTTTTTGGCCAAAACTTTTAAAAAACCTTAACCGTGACATATTTTTGTGAGTCTTGCAAATTTTGTAGCACAGCAATGATTTTTGCGTAGCCTCGAGCTAATAACTAAAAGAAGAAGAAATTGCACAGTTATTAATTTTCGATTACTACCATAAAGCAGCTCATTTATCGACTCAAAATTCGTTGACTCGCGGGCCTATTAATTAATTTAATTATGGCGCTGATAATTTTTGGAAATACCGTAAGTCAAGACTGCTTGATTTATACATGATATATGATGTCTATATTCATCTTATAACGGTGGTCCTACTGAAAAGTTTTTGCCAAATCTTTAAGCTATTGTGATGATAGGAATAAATATATACGAGCCTGAGCCGTGCGCATCTTGCGTAACCAATATAAAAGTCTCTTATCAAATATGACCAGAAATCAGCTGTTCTATTATATATTGCGCTGCCATTTGGCATATGGGAGCAACTGCCGGTAATGCAGTGCATATATTCACAATAGTGCCATAGTAGAAATAGATTTCTTTGTGTCCTCACAATCGTTTACTTTTAACAAATTATTTTAATAAAATATAGCTAAACAAAAGCACTACGACCAAAATTGCCCAAGGCTCACTAATAGCCCGAATCTCTATCTTTACAACCAAACCTTTGTTTATAGATTTGGATTCCAAATAAGAGCCAAAAAGGGACCCGTACATAAAACAGCAATTAGAAATAATATATATGATGATATTTTTAATATTTTTGGTTATCACCGGTGGTAGGCGAAGGTGGTGGCGATATCAAATCGATATATTTTTAATTACAATTAGCTTTATAATAACAAATCTATATCATGCCGATAACAAATTGATAGCGCCCCGATAAAGAGTTTATAACTTTTTAATACCATATCGATAAAATAAATAAAAAAATAAATAAATGTAAGGCGCGATAACCTCCGAAGAGATCTAAGGCCGAGCTTCTCTTCCCGTTTGCGTCGTTCTCCTCTTGATTTTCCCTACAAATTGGCCGGACGGAACCTACATGTTTTATGCCGACTCCAAACGGAATCTGCAAGGCAGACGAGTTTTCACTGAGAGCTTTTCATGGCAGAAATATACCCGGAGCGCTTGCCAAACACTGCCGAGGGGCGACACCGCTTAGAAAAATTTTCTTCTAAGTGAAAAACCTTATTTCTTAAATTTTGATGTTGCTTTGCCCGGGGTGTGAACCCAAGGCATACGGTGTGGTAGGCGGAGCACGCTACCATCACACCACGGTGGCCGCTGGATAAACTTTCGATTAATAATCAATAGCTTTTCGATAACAAACAGATAACTTTTCGATGGCAAATCTATACCTTTTTGACAGCGAAATGATAACTTTTCGTTAATTTGTTGATAAAATATCAGTAAACCTTGAATAAACAAGGGATAAAAAAAAATAATAATAAATACAAGGCGCAATAACCTATTTACGTCCTTTAATTTTTCCCACACATTAGCGTGACGTGATGTTTTTGTTGTTGTTGTTATATTAACGATAAGGACACTCCCCGAAGATTTTGGGGAGTGTTATCGATGTTGAGGGTTCTTTACCGGATATAGATCCGGAAGGTTCCGGTTACAAAGCACCATTAAAGTACTAGCCCGACCATCTCGGGAACGACTAATATGACCACATTAAACCTTCTAGGCCATCCCGCCTCTATCCCCTTAGTTCCATGAAGAACTAAGGGTCGCCAGAGCCTCGCTGCTAAATATGTGTATTATACATTCATATTTGTAACGGGATTTCCCTCGCGTAGGTTGACAATTGGGTTGCGGAAGCTTTGAACCTATGATGCTTTGCATTGCGCTTATTAACCTCTTGAGTCCCAGCGGGACGGGATGTACATGTTTTGCGCCGACTCCGAATGGCACCGGATGAGTTTTCGCTGAGAAGCTTATCATGGCAGACATACACACGGAATGTTTGCCAAGTCACTGCCGAGGGGCAGACCCGCTTGGAAACACTATTTTCTAATTGAAAAAACTTGTTGCCAAATTTTTGATGTTGCTTTGCTCGGGAATCGAACTCAGGATCATCGGTGTGATAGGCGGAGAACGCTACCACTACACCACGGTGGTATAATCAATCTATGAAGTTTAGATAGTGAAACGATGCCATGTCGCTAAGAAATTACCTTTCCTTTTCTTTTCTTTTCTTTTTTTATTTTCTTTTCTTTTTTTTCTTTTCTTTTCTTTTCTTTTCTTTTCTTTTCTTTTCTTTTCTTTTCTTTTCTTTTCTTTTCTTTTCTTTTCTTTTCTTTTCTTTTCTTTTCTCTTCTTTTATTTTCTTTTCTTTTTCTTTTCTATTATTTTCTTTGTTTTCTTTCCTTTCCTTTCCTTCCATTTCCTTTCCTTTCCTTTCCTTTTCTTCACCATACTTACCTTACATTTTTTAAATTTCCTTTCCTTTCCTTTCCTTGCCTTGATTTGCTACACTTATGCTTATATTCTTTGATTGGCATATACTTGAAAGTAGTGGATTTGATGTTGGCATTTCAGTTCTCGCAGTTTGTTTATAGATGATCACTTCACGGAACAAGCATCGACTACCCTTGGATGACTAGCCACTCCCATCACTTTGGTTCTATTACCAGTGTGCGCCACTTTACGACCACTATCATGTTGTTGTTGTTGTTGTTGTAGCAATGCTCGCCCCACCTAATAGCCGCGACCGATCACAAATTGTCATCAATATCCTCTAACGGGAGTCCAAGGAAACTTGCCGTTTCAACAGGGGTGGACCATAAGGAAAGGGGTGTTAGGAGCGTTGGTTCCACATTACAATTAAAGAGATGGTTGGTGTCATGTGGGGACACATTGCAAGCAGGGCATACATTTTGTATGTCGGGGTTGATTCTGGATAGGTAAGAGTTTAACCTGTTACAGTATCCAGAACGAAGTTGAGCAAGAGTGACACGCGTTTCCCTGGGGAGTATGCGTTCCTCTTCTTCGAGTTCTGGATATTTTTCTTCAAGTACTGAATTCACCGGGCAATTCCCGACATAAAGGTCCGACGCCTGTCTATGGAGTTCACCAAGGACCTGCTTGTGTTTTTCCGCTTCATACGGCTGGGTTCTCAGGTACCGTATTTCCTCAAAATGCTTACGGAGATGACTCCTTAGACCCCTAGGCAGGGCTGCTTCGTCAATCAGATGTCTGTTGGGATGCCCAGGTTTCTGGGTATTCAACAGAAACTGTTTGGTCAGCATCCCATTTCTCTCCCTGATGGGGAGTATTCTCGCCTCATTATGCAGATGGTGTTCTGGGGACATAAGAAGACAGCCAGTGGCAATTCTGAGAGCAGTATTTTGGCAGGCCTGTAGTTTCTTCCAGTGGGTGGTTTTTAGGCTTGGCGACCATATGGGTGACGCGTAGCACGTAATCGGCTGGCTAATTGCTTTGTATGTGGTCAAGAGCGTTTCTTTATCTTTTCCCCAGGTACTGCCAGCAAGGGATTTGAGGATTTTATTACGGCTCTGAATTCTTGGAACAATTGCGGTTGCGTGCGCACCAAAATGTAGATCCTGATCAAACGTCACACCCAAGATTTTGGGGTGTAGGACAGTCGGTAGCGTAGTGCCATAGACATGGATGCTCAATATGGTTGACATTTGGGGCGTCCATGTTGTAAATAAGGTCGCGGAAGATTTAGTCGGTGACAATGCCAGGTTTCACGAGGCGAAAAAACTGGAGAGATCAGGGAGATAGCCGTTTATTTTATTGCATAGCTCATCGATCTTTGGGCCTGGGCCTGTGGCCATTATTGTGCAGTCATCGGCGTAGGAAACGATTGTGACTCGTTCCGGTGGTGAATGTAGCTTAGATATGTAGAAATTAAACAAAAGCGGGGATAGGACACCACCCTGTGGCACCCCTTGTTTAATTCTCCTTTGTTTTGATGTTTCGTTTCTGAATTGCACCGATGCCTGCCGACCACCCAGATAATTTGCGGTCCACCTTTTAAGACATGGGGGAAGGGTGGACCCTTCCAGATCTTGCAGTAACGAGCCATGGTTGACCGTATCAAAAGCTTTTGATAGGTCTAACGCTACGAGTACTGTTCTATGGTGGGTGACAGGTTGAAGACATGCGCTAAATATTTGAAACCCTCTTTCCCTAGGTTTTTAAGCATCGGCATGGCTATGCCGTCTGGGCCCACTGCTTTGGATGGTTTAGCGCGACCAATGACGTCCTCAACCTCTCTAGCGGTGATGGTAATTGGTGACGCGCTGAGTTTGTGTTTATGTGCGTGTCTATTGGCTCTCCGTCTATCTTTGTCGACCGTAGGATGTATTATATATTGTCGGCAGAAAGCGCTCGCGCATTTTTTCGCATCCGACAGCACCTTAACGCCAAAGGCGATGGAAGCTTTGTCTTTGTGCCTAGTCGGATTCGATAGGGATTTTACGGTGGACCAAAGTTTACCTACACCGGTAGAGAGGTTACAACCTCTTAGGTGCTCTTCCCATTTCGCCCGCTTGTGTTCGTCCACAAGCAATCTGATGCGTTGGTTTATATCCCTTATTTGGGGGTCGCCTGGATCAAGCTGTCTTATAAGGTCGCGTTCCCTCGCTAAGCTCGCGGCCTCCGCCGGGAAGTGGGGCCGGATTTCGGGAATTCTCCCCGCGGGAATGAAATGTGCCGAGGCGGATTCAATGACCTTACGGAAGGCACGCTCCCCTTGGCGGGCATCAGTAGGGATAGGGAGGGCAGCAAAGCTGCTGTCTGTTGCAGATTTATATTCTTCCCACTTTCCTTTTTTGAAGTTTATGAAAGTGCGTTTTTCGGTGACGATGAAGTCGGCGGTACGCTCGAACGAAATAAGTATGGGCAGGTGGTCGGATGCCAATGTTACCATCGGCTGCCAGTTGACGCAGTTTACGAGTTCTGCGCTCACGATTGAGATATCTGGCGAGCTATGACAGCTTTCTACCATACGTGTGGGGGCGTCTCCGTTTATTGTGCAGAACGTCGTTTCGTCTATTTGATCCGCCAACATCTCACCCCTACTGTCCGCCCGCAAGTTTGAATGCCATAGGTCGTGATGGGCATTGAAATCGCCTAAGATAATGCGATTGTTGCCAGTGAGTAAGGCCTCGATATTAGGGCGGTATCCACTGGGGCAACAGGTGACAGGAGGGATGTAGATGTTGATGATTTCTAGATTTGCATCGCCTGACCGGACAGATAGGCCTTGACGTTGTAAGACATTGTCACTGCGGTCGATGCCAGGATCAAATATATGATATTGCACAGAGTGGTGTATAATAAACGCGAGGCCGCCTCCATTTCCGCTCTCGCGGTCTTTTCTGTGGACATTATAACCAGAGCAGGTCTGCAATGCAGATCTTGCTGTGAGTTTAGTCTCTTGAATCGCAGCAATGCGGATGTTGTGCCGCTTCATGAAATCGACTATCTCCGTAATCTTCCCAGTTAGTCCATTACAGTTGAACTGCAGAATTCTGAAGTGGATGAGGGTGACGCCGCCACTCTAGGGGTAAGTGAGGGGTGACTACGTCTAGGTTGTGGAAGGCCAGGACGCAATTGCTGTTGTGGCTTTGGGACTGGGCGCCCTTGGGCAAGCATTGGGGTACCCGGATGATTTGGGTTTGCGACCTGGCAACATGGCGCGATGAAACCCGTCGAGGGGTTGCCGTCGCGGAGACCAGAACAGCTAGGAAAGTGGCACCACCCAAGGCAGGAGCTGCATTGAGCGGATGTCGCAAACCTATATATTCTGTGCTGGCAGACGGTGCAAACGGAGGCAGGGACTAAGAGTCTGTTTCCCTGACCTGCACGATTGCTGCCAGAAAAGAGGGGGGGAGAAGAAGACGGGGGCAGGGGCTGATGCTCAGCATTGCTACCAGCTCTACTACGAAGGTAGTAGTTATGAGTGGTATCAGCTGTTTGAGTTGTTGGCGCCGTGGGGCGCGAGCAGCAGCGGGTACTTGTTGTGGCTTGCTGAGCAGCGAAGCTGCTGGAAGGTAGTGGGGATACGCTTAGGCGTAGACTACGGGACGCCCTTGGGCGCGAGCAGCAAGGAGCCACAAAAGATTTATAAAAGTTACGTGGACGTCGGGTTTTGGGATCAAGCCCAGAACAACCTGTCCGATGCAACCATCCCTTGCACGAGACACACTGAACAGAGTATGACCGTCCTAAAAAGATTCTTTTCTGGCAAATGCAGCAAAACCATTTCTCAGGACCGGGGTCAGGAGACGGACCCGGATTGGGTTCGATACCTTCCCGGAGTAAGAGAAGGAGCTGCTGGGAGGATGACAATTTGTGGGAGGGACGAAACAAATTAAATGGGGTCACACTGAAATGACAGTGCTTGTTCGGGAAAAATCCCGAGTCGCTCCGGTACATAGAACCGACTGCCTTGGGAAGCGGACCACTATCATATCTTCGCTTAGCTTTTGGCCAATTGTTGTGCCCCGTTAATACCCGCTTCTTTATCTGAGTCTTGGTCACTGTAACAGTAATCTCCTACACCATTCGACACTAACGACCCTTCTATTCTCGTTAGGTCGCGAGTTGTGCATTTTGGGGGGACGGAGTGGTGCTATACGCTGTATTGACCATATGCTACCACAGCCTTCGACAAAACCCACCTCATACGAATTTAAAGCTCTGTCAAAGAAGTGACTTTCATTAGATAGTTGAAATATTCAGCCAAAATGACAACGTTGTCATAGACGGCAGACATGGCGCAAGCGTCCTAGATGTACGCACTCCCCGCGGTCCAAATATTGACCAATAGAAATTGTTCACGGAATAGTCTGTTGTAGCGATTTCAGGATAAAAGACAACTGACAGTAGGCACGTCGCACCATAATAAAATTCTCTGTCTACACGGCTGATTGTAAACTTTGTCGTGACGCGAAGACGGAAGTTATTTGCCTGGTTAGAGAAAAATGCTAGCGTGGGTTTGAATAGGTTCGCATTTCTGGTTGATAGGAGTGATGTCGGAATATTCTATCAAATGAGCCAAATGTTTGGCGATTCTAATATAACTACAGGAACCATAATTGTGATCTAGAAACCGATAGACAGAGCAAACTTAGGTCATTGCTAAATAGAGCTAACAATATCCAAATATTTACGAACGTGTGACCGACTTGAATAGTTTTTGGCTGCATAGAAATCAGATACGCTCCGATAGTAGTACCTATTAACTCGAAGGTCGCATGCACACTTTGTTTAACTCTGTCGCACATTTGAGCTATCTCACCTTACTTACCTGTTCCAGTTGAGTTTCTCACCAGAAAACTTGAAAATTTGCTGTCGGTTTGAGTGTGAAGGGGTTGAGCATGCTAGTGCTAGTTGAGCAGAGCTCACAGAGTATATTAACTTTGATTGGATAACGGTTGGTTGTACAGGTATAAAGGAATAAAGATAGATGTAGACTTCCATATATCAAAATCATCAGTATCGAAAAAAAATGTGATTGCGCCATGTCCGTCCGTCCGTTAACACGATAGCTTGAGTAAATTTTAAGGTATCTTGATGAAATTTGGTATGTGTATGTAGGTTCTTGGCCACTCATTTGAGATCGCTATTTAAAATAAACGATATCGGAATATAACCACGCCCACTTTTTCGATATCGAAAATTTCTAAAAACCGAAAAAGTGCGATAATTCATTACCAAAGACGGATAATGAGATGAAACTTGGTACGTGAGTTGAACTTATGACGCAGAATAGAAAATTGGTAAAATTATGGACAATGGGCGTGGCACCGCCCACTTTTAAAAGAAGGTAATTTAAAAGTTTTGCAAGCTGTAATTTGGCAGTCGTTGAAGATAACATGATGAAATTTGGCAGGAACGTTACTCCTGTTACTGTATGTATGATTAGTAAAAATTAGTAAAATCGGAGAACGACCACGCCCACTTAAAAAAAAATTTTTTTTTAAGTAAAATTTTAACAAAAAATTAATATCTTTACGGTATATAAGTAAATTATGCCAACATTCAACTCCAGTAATGATATGGTGAAATAGAATTCAAAAATAAAAGAAAATTTCAAAATGGGCGTGACTCCGCCTTTTTTCATTTAATTTGTCTAGAATACTTTTCATGCCATAAGTCGAACAAAAATTTACCAAACCTTGTGAAATTTGTTAGGGGCGTAGGTTCTATGACGATAACTGTTTTTTGGGAAAATGGGAGAAACCGGTTGAAGCCACGCCCAGTTTTTATACACAGTCGACCGTCTGTCCTTCCGCTCGGCAGTTAACACGATAAATTGAGTAAAAATCGATATATCTTTACTAAACTCAGTTCACGTACTTATCTGGGCTCACTTTGTATTGGTGCAAAAAATGGCCCAAATCCGACTATGACCACGCCCACTTTTTTGATATCGAAAATTACGAAAAATTAAAAAAATGCCATAATTCTATACCAAATACGAAAAAAGGGACTAAACATGATGATTTGATTGGTTTTTTGACACAAAATATAACTTTAGAAAAAACTTTTGTAAAATGGGTGTGACATCTACTATATTAAGTAGAAGAAAATGAAAAAGTTCTACAGGGCGAAATCAAAAGTCTTTGGAATCTTGGCAGGAATACTGTTCGTGGTATTACATATATAAATAAATTAGCGGTACCCGACAGATGATGTTCTGGGTCACCCTGGACAACATTTTGTTCGATATCTCGAAAACGCCTTCACATATACAACTACCACCACTCCCTTTTAAAACCCCCATTAATACCTTTATTTGATACCCGTATCGTACAAACACATTATAGAGTCACCCCTGGTCCACCTTTATGGCGATATCTCGAAAAGGCGTCCACCTATAGAACTAAGGCCCACTCCCTTTTAAAATACTCATTAACACTTTTCATTTGATACCCATATCGTACAAACAAATTCTAGAGTCACCCCTGGTCCACGTTTATAGCGATATCTCGAAAAGGCGTCCACCTATAGAACTAAAACCCACGCCCTTTTAAAATACTCATTAACACCTTTCATTTGATACCCATATCGTACAAACAAATTCTAAAGCCACCCCTGGTCCACCTTTATGGCGATATCTCGAAAAGGCGTCCACCTATAGAACTAAGGCCCACTCCCTTTTAAAATACTCATTAACACTTTTCATTTGATACCCATATCGTACAAACAAATTCTAGAGTCACCCCTGGTCCACGTTTATAGCGATATCTCGAAAAGGCGTCCACCTATAGAACTAAGACTCACGCCCTTCTAAAATACTCATTAACACCTTTCATTTGATACCCATATCGTACAAACAAATTCTAGAGCCACCCCTAGTCCACCTTTATTGCGATATCTCGAAAAGGCGTCCACCTATAGAACTAAGACCCACTCCCTTTTAAAATGCTCATTAACACCTTTCATTTGATACCCATATCGTACAAACAAATTCTAGAGTCACCCCTTGGTCCACCTTTATGGCGATATCTCGAAAAGGCGTCCACCTATAGAACTAAGACCCACGCCCTTTTAAAATACTCATTAACACCTTTCGTTTGATACCCATATCGTACAAACAAATTCTAGAGTCACCCCTGGTCCACATTTTGGTCGATATATCGAAAACGCCCTCACATATACAACTACCACTTCCTGTTGAAACCCTCATTAAGACCTTTAATTTGATACCCATATCGTATAAACAAATTCTAGAGTCACCCCTGGTCCACCTTTATGGCGATATCTTGAAAAGGTGTCCACCTATAGAACTAAGGCCCACTCCCTTTTAAAATACTCATTAACACTTTTCATTTGATACCCATATCGTACAAACAAATTCTAGAGTCACCCCTGGTCCACGTTTATAGCGATATCTCGAAAAGGCGTCCACCTATTGAACTAGGACCCACGCCCTTTTAAAATACTCATTAACACCTTTAATTTGATACCCATATCGTACAAACAAATTCTAGAGTCACCCCTGGTCCACCTTTATGGCGATATCTCGAAAAGGCGTTCACCTATAGAACTAAGACCCACGCCCTTCTAAAATACTCATTAACACCTTTAATTTGATACCCATATCGTACAAACAATTTCTAGAGTCACCCCTGGTCCACCTTTATGGCGATATCTCGAAAAGGCGTCCACCTATAGAACTAAGACCCACGCCCTTTTAAAATACTCATTAACACCTTTCATTTGATACCCATATCGTACAAAGAAATTCTAGAGTCACCCCTGGTCCACCTTTATTGCGATATCTCGAAAAGGCGTCCACCTATAGAACTAAGGCCCACTCCCTTTTAAAATGCTCATTAACACCTTTCATTTGATACCCATATCGTACAAACAAATTCTAGAGTCACCCCTGGTCCACCTTTATTGCGATATCTCGAAAAGGCGTCCACCTATTGAACTAGGGCCCACGCCATTTTAAAACACTCATTAGCACCTTTCATTTGATACCCATATCGTACAAACAAATTCTAGAGTCACCCCTGGTCCACCTTTATGGCGATATCTCGAAAAGGCGTCCACCTATAGAACTAAGGCCCACTCCCTTTTAAAATGCTCATTAACACCTTTCATTTGATACCCATATCGTACAAACAAATTCTAGAGTCAGCCCTGGTCCACCTTTATGGCGATATCTCGAAAAGGCGTCCACCTCTAGAACTAAGGCCCACTCCCTTTTAAAATGCTCATTAACACCTTTCATTTGATACCCGTATCGTACAAACAAATTCTAGAGTCACCCCTGGTCCACCTTTATTGCGATATCTCGAAAAGGCGTCCACCTATTGAACTAGGGCCCACGCCATTTTAAAACACTCATTAGCACCTTTCATTTGATACCCATATTGTACAAACAAATTCTAGAGTCAGCCCTGGTCCACCTTTATGGCGATATCTCGAAAAGGCGTCCACCTATAGAACTAAGGCCCACTCCCTTTTAAAATGCTCATTAGCACCTTTCATTTGATACCAATATCGTACAAACAAATTCTAGAGTCAGCCCTGGTCCACCTTTATGGCGATATCTCGAAAAGGCGTCCACCTATAGAACTAAGGCCCACTCCCTTTTAAAATGCTCATTAACACCTTTCATTTGATAACCATATCGTACAAACAAATTCTAGAGTCACCCCTGGTCCACCTTTATTGCGATATCTCGAAAAGGCGTCCACCTATAGAACTAAGGCCCACTCCCTTTTAAAATGCTCATTAACACCTTTCATTTGATACCCATATCGTACAAACAAATTTTAGAGTCACCCCTGGTCCACCTTTATTGCGATATCTCGAAAAGGCGTCCACCTATAGAACTAAGGCCCACTCCCTTTTAAAATGCTCATTAACACCTTTCATTTGATACCCATATCGTACAAACAAATTCTAGAGTCACCCCTGGTCCACCTTTATGGCGATATCTCGAAAAGGTGTCCACCTATAGAACTAAGGCCCCCTCCCTTTTAAAATACTCATTAACACCTTTCATTTGATACCCATATCGTACAAACAAATTCTAGAGTCAGCCCTGGTCCACCTTTATGGCGATATCCCTAAATGGCGTCCACCTATAGACCTATGGCCCACTCCCTCTTAAAATACTCTCTAATACCTTCCATTTGATAGACATGTTATACAAACACATTCCAGGATTACCCTAGGTTCATTTTCCAACATGGTGATTTTCCCTTATTTTGTCTCCATAGCTCTCAGCTGAGTATGTAATGTTCGGTTACACCCGAACTTAGCCTTCCTTCTTGTTTTTAATTTGGTTTATTCATGTGTGAAAATTCCGATCACTGATGTAAAGATTTAGCTACCAGAGAGACTGTTCAGCAACTGGTCCTTTTTAAATATATTTAAGCAATTTCCCTTTAGAATTGGCTGAAAGTTTATCTTCTTTTTCTAGCTTACGAAAGACGTTTTGCAGAATTTTTCATCCAACTCAAAAAAAGTTATGTATTAAAAAAAAAACACCGTTTTTGTTTTTAAAATGCTATAAATTTTTCAAAAATTGACCGTTTGGGATCTTTTTTTTTTTTAAAAAAATTTGTTTTTAAATGTACTTTTCGGAAAAAATACAAAAAAAATTTTTAAAGTTTTTTTTCAATTAAATAACAAAAAAAAAAAAATAATAACAATAAGCGGCCCACTCCGGGATTAGTGGGGATGATTGCAGAATTGATTGAAGTTTTTTATAAGAAAAAAATAAATGGCGAAATTCGAAAAATCTCGAAAAACTGAAAAATTACATAAAAAAAAACTTTAAAAATTGTTTTGTATTTTTTCCGAAAAGTACATTTAAAAACAAATTCAAAAAAAAAAAGATCCCAAACGGTCAATTTTTGAAAAAGTTATAGCATGTTGAAAACAAAAACGGTGTTTTTTTATAAAATTCATAACTTTTTTTGAATTGGATGAAAAAATTTGAAAAAATTCTGAAAAACGTCTTTCATAAGCTAGAAAAAGAAGAACAACTTTCAGCCAATTCTAAACGGGTCGGGTTCAAAATTGATCGAAATGGGATGGAATACCCCATGTAGATTCCAAATATTCTTGATTACCCGCTCCAAAATGCTGCTTTATAACACAAGTTTTTTATATAATTGCAACCACTTAAGATAAACTAAACTGAAAGCTCAACGTTGATGATAATAGCCGCCCCACCACACAGTTAAGCCCAACAAATGTAGGATCATCTTTGAAGATCACATAATCGAACAGCAATCATCGACACTTTAACGTATTAACTTGGTCCAATGAAATACATATGTATGTGTAGGTGTGTATGTTTGCTTGTATGTAATATAAATATGGGAACGATTATGCAGCAAACAACAACAGCTACCGGTTCAGCCTCGACTCGTCGTCCAATTTGCGGTAGTACGCGATGGCATCTTCACATCACAATGTTACTTTTCACTTTTATTTATAGCTTTAATTCTTCTTGTTGTTATTGCAGCGGCGCATCACCACCATCATATGTATGTAATAACTGTTTATGTTGTTGTTGCCATCGTTAGCAAGTTGTTTGTTGCATAATACTTACGCTACAATTGCTTGCAACTTATTTACATTTTATGTTGCAAGTGGCAGATGTTGATGATGACCAAAAACTTTTCCATGGATTTGTATTTATCAAGCAGTTGTTGGTGTTTTTGGTTTTGGTTTTTAGTGAATTCGCGCTATTTTTTATTCAATATTCGCATATACATACTAATATTGTGTAAATTTGTAAATGTGCAAGATCGCAATGCAACTGTAGTTGTACAAACACAAATATTCCTTTGTGCGGTAAAATACAAGACACCCTGCCTAGATCTCTAATAATAAAAGAATAAAAACAAGTAAGGAAAGCTAAGTTCGGGTGTAACCAAACATTACATACTCAGCTGCCAAACTACAGCTTGCAAAACTTTTAAGTTCCCTTCTTTTAAAAGTGGGCGGTACCACACCCATTGTTTTAAATTTTACTAATTTTATATTCTGCATCATAAGGCCAACACACCTACCAAGTTTCATTGCTTTATTCGTCTTTGGTAATGAATTATCGCACTTTTTCGGTTTATCGAAGTTTTCGATATCGAAAAAGTGGGCGTGTTTATAATCCTATTTCGTTCATTTTAAATAGCGATCTGAGATGAGTGCCCAGAAACTTACGTACCAAATTTCATTTAGATAGCTCTAAATTTACTCAAGTTATCGTGTTCACGGACAGATGGATGAACGGGCGGACGGACGGACATGGCTAAATAAATTTCTTTTTTCGCCCAGATCATTTTGATATATAGAAGTCTACATCTATATCGAGTAGTTTATGCCGTTACGGGTACCGTTATGGAAACAAAATTAATATACTCTGTGAGCTCTGCTCATCTGAGTATAAAAATTGCACGACCCACTGTTGGTAAGCGGTGTACAGTGGGGTGCTTTGGAAATAATTTGGTAAAAATTTCTATTTATTGGTATCGAAAATAATAGGAAATCAAAATAAAAAAATTTGCACTCTTGGAAAATTTTCCGTAGTTGTACACCAGATTGGCTGTCCCAATCGAAATCCATGCAATCAGATCGACCATGTTATGATAGACGGGAAGACCTAACGCACACTTCTGCGCGGCTAAGCGCAAGGAACAAAAAACACAAGGAAATATAGACGTCGAAAGGCTGAAATCACAACAAACTGTTGAAGATTTCGCAACTCGACTCTCACATCTGCTCTCTGAGACGAAATGCAGGAGCTGCGGGAGCATATCTCTTAAGCACTTCGTAGTGCCACCGAAGAAAAAATTGGTTACTGGCGATCACGGAAAAACTGGTATGATAAAGAATGCCGCTTTGCAACCGCAAGAGAAAACGCTATCTACCGGGCTAAGAACTTGATCTGCTAGCCACCAGGAGTAACGCCCTCAAATTTTAGCAAAAATATCGGTGACAGACGGCGACCTTGTCACCGATGCCAACAGAGTACATAGATTATGATGGAATCTAAGCAGAATCGTTAGGCTGCCACAATGTTGATAGACCGTTGGAGTAGAAAATTGAAATATCAACTTTAGAAAATTCAGTAACTAGTGATATAAATTTCTGGCTCATAACTAGACTTAAAGTACGAAATAGTTCTTATTCGATAACAGCTAGATTTTCACTAGCTTGGAACAATGGAAAAGGTATTGCAGTGGGCGACAATTTTCACCGCCCAGGACGTGGCCATGTCGAATTCGCCATCTGAATGCATATACAAGATATTCAAGGCGAGCTTGTAATGGTTCCGAATGCGCAAGAAGTGTACAAACTCAAAACAAGATATTTTCCATATAGGAGTAGTACACTTCTTGTTCATTGGATGTGTGAGATCTCTAAAACAAGCCATTTCGTTGTGGCCTATGTTGGTCCTGCGTTGCTTTGACATACATCGGCCTACTACTTCTCAAACAACCTCCCGATTAAAACTTGAGGATAATATCGAGGGATTCATTAAGGGTTCGGGAGGAGGTTTGAATCGAATAAGAGTCTCATCTCGTTTTTGGAGATGCCATTTCAAGCTGTGCAGCGCATCATTTCACATACAGATGCTTACTTTATATCTAAACTATTTAACGTTTGACTCAAAAATAATAGTCTATGTAAGAGAGAAGAAAGGAAGAGAAAGAAAGTAAAGAAGTGTTTTCATTGAAAAGTGGAAGCCGCAAGTGTGGTATGTTGTTACAAACAATTGCACTTAGCTTTTACCATGACCAAATGTTTTGTTTTAATAAATGCATAGATACGAGCATAAATATACATCAATGTGTGTGAGCGAGCACTTCAGTAGCAATTTCGTTGTGTGTGTGCATGTATTTGTGTTGTTATGTCAATCGCATTGAAATCCCACGCTGAAGTGCATCTCACTTTTGGCAAGTGTCACAAGTTCTCCACTTCAATACCACGAATAAATTTTGTTGTTGCGCTACATGGAGTGAAGTTTTATACATTTGTTGTTGCTTTTGTTGTAATTTTCATTGCAATGCTATGGGCATTGCGGGCTGTGCGCATTGATTTCCGCTTCCTTATTTGTATTTTGGCATTTTGATATTTTTGGCGATTTGGGCGCAGCTGCATCGCAGAAAAGAAATTTGGTAAAAAATATGCGAAAGTATCCTCTTGCAGTAAAAAATAAAGCAAATTGTGGAGAAGTGTGATTAGTAAGACAAATGCGCCAAAGATAAATATTGTGACGAATATTAGTATCATTAAGCGATACTGCCATCTCTAAGCCGATACTAAGCAGCCACTCGTAAACAAATAAATCACCATCTACACACATACATACAAGGCAACGGAGAGATACTCATAAACACATGTAATAATCAGCCGAAGTAGTACTCACATATACACACGCATATGCTAGAGGCTATAAACTACAAATACACACGCATATAGCTGGTAACCAAGTAGAAGATTCTAGAAGGAGAAACGTCTAGACATTTGAAGAAATATGCGGACAAAGCAACAGAGAGTATAAAAGCTGAGCAAGCTGAGCAGTCAGTAATCAGTTGACTTAAACACGTTATCAGTTGCGAAGTGAAGTATAATTATGAAGTATAATTGGACTACTCCCAAAATAATCTACACTGAAAGAAATGGTGCTAGTAAAATCAACAAATCGGATCTGTTGTTCTTTACTTAACGGAGATTCGGTGAAATTGATCGAATTATTGTTAATTCGACCGAGTTCTTTTCAAAGCGAACAAATTACTTTAGTCATTTCAACAGAAGAGAAATTGTCGCTCTTAGATTAACAAAATTCTGTAAAATTAACAGATTCCTAATCAATCTAACTGATTTTCTGTTAACACAACTGATCTCACTGGTCATTCCAACAGCGATCAACAGTCAATACATGAGCAAATTTCAAAGAGAATTTTACGCTCACTGCGCTCTCTACTATATACTTATGACGAAGGGGCCACTTGTTTAAAAAAAGCACCAAAATAAGAAAACCACCAAATCGAAAAACACACAAAATGGGAAAACAACAAAAAACTAGTTTATCAGTTATCAATACAAAATGAAAAACCTTTTTTTTTGAATTTACTGTGTACAAAATTATGAGATACCGGGACACCTATTTATCGGCTACAATTTTGCACCTACTCCACCAAGCGAAATGCAAAATTGCGCCCTCTTGCTGCAAAAGTTTTGTTTGAACGAACAGGATTTTTCCAAAGTAATTAACATTTTGTTCAAGTTTTTACGAATTTTCACTCACGCCAACGAATCTAATCTAATATATAAAATTCTTCTGTCACGGTTTTAGAGGCTGAACTCCTCCGAAACGGCTGAACCGATTCTCATGAAATTTTGTGAGCATATTGGGTAGGTCTGAGAATCGGCCAACGTCTACCTTTTTTTCGCTACGTGCCTAGGGTCTTGAGATCAAAACGTGGACCCGGGTACCCCCAGAATGTGTTTATACAATATGGATATCAAATGAAAGCCGTTGATGAGTGCTATAGTACAGGATAATTTTCATACCCCTGGGTGACTAGGGTCTCAAGATATAGGCCAAAACGTGGACCCGGGTACCCCTAGAATGTGTTTATACAATATGGATACCAAATGAAAGCTGTTGATAAGTGCGATAGTATAGGATAATTTTCATACTCCTGGGTGACTAGGGTCTCGAGATATAGCCCAAAACGTGGACCCAGGTACCCCTATAATGTGTTTATACAATATGGATATCAAATGAAAACTGTTGATGAGTGCTATAGGAAAGGATTATTTTCATACAACTGGGAGGCTAGGGTCTCGAGATATAGCCCAACACGTGGACCCGGATACACATTGAATGTGTTTTTACATTATGGGTATCAAATTGAAGCTGTTGATGTATGCTTTAGTACAGAGTAAGTTTTACACCGCTGGGTGACTACGGTCTCGAGATATAGGCCAAAACATGGACCTGGATACCCCTAGAATGTGTGTGTATTATGGATAACAAATGAAAGCTGTTGCTGAGAGCTTTAAAGTAATTTTCATTGTGATATTCGATTTAGTCGCATCAACCTGGCAAAACTGATAAATATGCATGCGAAGCCGAAATAAAGACATGAATTAATAATACCCACATACCTATTTACATACGTCCTGTTCGATTTGACTGAAATTTGGTATATAAATTTGCCTATATTAGTATTTACGATGCTTTTTTCCGGGAAGTATACCAGGGACGGACTGGGACTGGGATTAGGACTATGACTGGGAATGAGACTGGACTCGGAGCGGGACTGGGACTGGAACAAAATACATACCACCCTCTGGGACTGGCAATAAGAGATGAATAAGAAGGAGAAAAACTTGAGAGAAGAGAAAAGAGAGAAGGAGACTGGGAAGAGATAGAATGAGACGAAGATGGAGATGAAGCGAAAAAGACGGAGGGAGGAGTGAATAAAAAATTAGGAAAAAGTGTAGAGGGGTAGGGCAGAGTTAGACGGAAAAAGCTTATTAAAATGTATGCAGATAGGCCAAATTTAGGGCAGAACAATGTCTGCCGGGTCTGCTAGTAAGCTAATAAAAATCATCCTTTTTTAATGTTGATGTTTCCGACAACATAAAAGTTTGATTTGGTTTGGAATCGTTTCAACTTAAAGTGTTACGAAAATTAAACTTGCCGAATTACATGTAAAGTTACTCCAGTGGTAAATTACCTTCTTGCGATTTGATTCCTTACTTCTCTATAACTTTCAAGTTCTCTATTTAATACATTTTTACTACAAGTTTTGTTCAGAACAATCAAATGTGGCAACTACATGCGAGAGAAAAAATTGAGATTGAGTTGAGCTGCAACTGAAATAATTGAGAATCAGTTTTGTGACTACTATTTTCATTTCTATTTGCAAAGCGAAGTTCAAAACTATAAATTAAATAAATTTTAAAATATAAAATTTGGTGAAAGTGTGTTTAATAAAACAAAATAATAAAGTGTATAATGTTTAAGGTGTGACAGCATATTTGATGTACGCCCACTTGAAGGTCGGTTAGTAAGTGCGTACATATGTATGTATACGTAGCAAGCATGCGTATTTATGTATTCACATATTTACGTATGTATGTATATGGCAACGTAGGTACTTTCGTACAAAGCTGTCGCAACAACTTTTTTTGTTCATTTGACTACTAAAACGGTCAATTACGAATACACGATTTGTGCGCAGTTGATTCAACATCTTGTTGCGACGGATAAAAATTGACAGAAATTTCAGTTGAACTGACCCGTATTTCGGCTGATTTTACAAGTCTTTTTCTTTCAGTGTAATAAAGACTATTTTGCATTACTGAATATTGGAGTTATTTATTCAACAATTTAGCCATTCGAACGCTTGCAGAAGGTGTAAAATAAGCGGAGTTTTCCTAAATTTGTTACAATATTTATTTTTTTTTAATTTGCTTTATGGGTGGAAAAAAAATATCTCAGATATAATACCTACCATTGCATCAGTAACCGGATGCAAAGAGACTAAAAACGTGCCCAATTTCATAACAGTGTCCGGCCCCGATACCGCTCGCCCACTACTTCAAGGTGGCCCAGCATGTTTCTTATTTTTACGAACTTTGTATTGTCCATGCGTCCACATCCAGCTCTTTTGGCCCGAGTGTAGTTTCCACGTAGCAGTTGATTTTCGTCATCCAAACGGAGAACTCTGGTTCCGAAGGCAGCCATCCAGTTTCCAATTTGATTAGTAAATCAAAAGGAAAAGTTCCTCTGCTTAATTTATTTTTAGTTTTTTCACAAGCTCTCTAGTTATTTATACACAAATCATCAGGAAATATATATCCTTAATTTTGTTGCGGCTTCAATATTCTGTCAGTGAGGCATAGGAAAACCAAAATTATTTCATGCGTTGGGCTGCGGCTTTGGACCATAGAACTCTGCTAAGCCACCCTTCTTGGCTAGATAGTCGGCTTGTTCATTACCATCATATCCCTGTTGCCTGGGAACCCATCCTACCTGAACCTTGTTTTTGGCTTTCAGCTCATTTAGGACTCCAAATCTTTCACCTAGCTTAGAAAGGCACGTAAGGCTGTTGTCATAATGAGGATACTCCTCCAGGATAAGCCTCTTCGTAAACATTCTCTATCACGAACTTCTATTGCATGGATTTCTGCCTGAAAAAAGTGAGATAGCATCCCACTGGCAGCGATTTCTTGAAGTTGGGCCCATAGATGTAAAATTTGTATCCCTAAGTGAGATAGGGTCCAAATATGGATTCCCTGTTTCTAAAAGATTCCTATCCTCAATGGACACATCAGAATTCCGTGAGTTATCCCTACACTCATTGCATCACGTTGTAAGAAACCAATAACGTGGAATTAAAAGAATTAAATCAAAACGACCTCATTTAAGATCGCTGACATTAACAATTCCCCTTCCACGAATAAAATATATGATTTTACGACTGCTTAAGCATTTCAAGAGATTTTTAAGGCCAAACAAAAGGAGGAGACTTTTAACAAAAGTCAGCATTAAATCATATTAAGCGTTTACGAAAATTTGTTAATAATTGTCATGCCATTGACGGATTATTTTTTTTTAAGAGAGTAAAAGCATGCAAGAAGATTTTATACTTTGAAATTTTCATTTTGGTTTGTTGTAGAGACGCGAACAACAATTTCCTACTTGTTGATCCAGCCAGCATTTTTTGAAAATTTTGATAAAAAAATATTCAAATATCATACCCTAAGATGATTAAAAACGTTCAAATTTAAAAGCATTTTCTGTTCGAAAATTAACGTATCGCCGGGAGAAAAATGTACTATAAATGTGATTATTCTTGAATAATCATTTATGATTCATATTTCGGAACACTTTTTATTCATCTTTTTATAGCACTTGATATTACTGGAAGATTGTACTTTACTTCTTTTGGAATAACATTTGATTACTTTTCACAGTCATTTTTTGATCACATTTAAGAACAATTTTCAATCATATTATATGATGGTTTGGAATCATTTGTGAATAAGATTGTGATTCATTTTTCCATCATATTTAATACATAACTAAATACTATATAAAGATCATATTTCATCAGGGGGTGAAAGCATCTGGAAGCTCGGAAGTAAGCTTTTTGAACCGCAGGTAGTAATTAACTTGACCGTTGTACACACACACGACTACAACATCCAACATCATCTATGATCATCATCTTAGATCATGGTAATGATGTCACTTTAAAAATCAAGATTTTACTATGTCTCATATCATTCTTTAAATATAACTAGATGTTTTCGACAATCATAGCTCATGGAGGATGTTGAAGCCGGGTCCAGGCGTGTCGATCAAGCTTAACTTACCAGCGGTTAAACAGCTTACAACTTCCGTACATCGGTTCCATCAAGTATGTCTTTTCTGAGAAGCCGCATCTAGAGAAATGCTAGAAGACATCTTAGGTTAGCAGCAGCACTTATATTACTTTTAGTCTTGAATATGTGTTGTATATTTGTAATTTTTTTGGGTTTCATGATTGAAAAATTGTGAGCTAATGAAGAAAAATCAAATTTTCAATGAGAAGTATAGTTTTAACAAGTAAAAAATTCATCATTTATTCAAGAAAGGTAGTCTGCAAATATTAAGAAAGTTTATTGAAAAATGATTTTAAATTTTTCATCACCGAAGTTAAAGAAATTAAATTCAAAAATGATTCCAAATTGTGATTGAAAAATTGTTCTCAGTTATTGATCATCAAAAGCAAACAAGTTGTATTATTCTCTATGTTCATTTTTATAAAATCTTAAAATTTATTCATAAAAGTTATTCGAAAATTATTTCAAAAAGTGATCGAAATATAATTTTCAGTTTTTGATCATTAAAAGTAATCTTATTTTATTATTTATTTTGTTCAACTGTATGAAAACTCAGTATTTATTCGCAAGGAGTAGTCAAATTGTATTGATATGAAGAAAAGTTAAAAAATTTATCATCTAAATGCTGTGTGGGTGTGAGTAATGTGCATGTATATGTAGCATCTATACAAATATGCATATGTGTATGTGTTTCAAAGTACAATCAAATTCAATGAAAAAAAAAAAATGTAAGGCGCGATAACCTCCGAAGAGATCTAAGGCCGAGCTTCTCTTCCAATTTGCGTCGTGCTCCTCTTGATTTTTCCCTACAAATTAGCCGGACGGGACCTACATGTTTTATGCCGACTCCGAACGGCATCTGCAAGGCAGATGAGTTTTCACTGAGAGCTTTTCATGGCAGAAATACAATCGGAGCGCTTGCCAGACACTGCCGAGGGGCGACCCCGCTTAGAAAAATTTTCTTCTAATTGAAAAATCTTGTTTCTAAAATTTTGATGTTGCTTTTCCCGGGAGTTGAACGCAGGGCATACGGTGTGATAGGCGGAGCACGCTACCATCACACCACGGTGGCCGCCTCAAATTCAATGCGCAGCACAAAAAGTGATTCACACGCAATATAAGAAAGACTTAAGACACGAACTTGCTGTATCCGCATTTGTCACTTAATTTTTTTTAGCTGCAGCATTGTTCGTTTTTATACCTTTCATGAAAATGAAATGGTATATTAATTTCGTCACGAAACCGAAAATTGTAAGTCCTTAAAGGAAACTAGATAGACCCACCATTAAGTATACCGAAATAATCAGGTTGAAGAGCTGCGTTGATTTAGCCATGTCCGTCTGTCCGTCTGTCCGTCTGTCTGTTTGTATGCAATCTAGTCCCTCAATTTTTGAGATATCTTGATAAAATTTGGTGAGCGGGTGTATTTGGGTGTCCGATTAGACATTTGTCGGAACCGACCGGATCGGACCACTATAGCATATATCCTCCATACAACCGATTTTTCAGAAAAAGAGGATTTTTGTAATATCTTACCCAATTTAACAGATTGAAGCTTCAAACTTCACCATATACTTTCGTATATTGCACATATTGTTGCCTGAAAAAATTGATGAGATCGGTCGTATATATAGTATATATCCCCCACAACCGATTGTTCAGATAAGGAACTTTACGTAATTACTGCCCCATTTTAAGAGCTAGAGGCTTCAAATTTCAACGAATGCTTAGGTATATAGCATATATTGTTGTCTGAAAAAATCATAAAGATCGGTGGTATATATAGTATATATATGGTGGTATATAAAGTATATATATAGTATATATATATATATATTTTCGCAAATTTTAGCCCCATTTTAACAGCTAGAAGCTTCAAATTTCACCGAATACTTACGTATATAGCATATATTGTTGTCTGAAAAAATCATAGAGATCGGTTGTATATATAGTATATATCTCATACAACCGATTGTTCAGATAAGAAACTTTTCGCAATTTCTACCCCATTTTAACAGCTATAAGCTTCAAATTTCACCGATTGCTTACGTATATAGCATATATTATTGTCTGGAAAAATCATAGAGATCGGTTGTATATATAGTATATATCTCATACAACCGATTGTTCAGATAAGAAACTTTTCGCAATTTCTACCCCATTTTAACAGCTATAAGCTTCAAATTTCACCGATTGCTTACGTATATAGCATATATTGTTGTCTGAAAAAATCATAGAGATCGGTTGTATATATATTATATATCTCATACAACCGATTGTTCAGATAAGAAACTTTGCGCAATTTCTGCCCCGTTTTAACGGCTAGAAGCTTCAAATTTCACAAAATGCTTACGTATATAGCATATATTGTTGTCTGAAAAAATCATAGAGATCGGTGGTATATATATTATATACTTCATATAAACTCTCAATTTTGCCCCTTTTTTACGGCTAGAAGCTTCAAAATTCATCAAATTTCATCTAATAGTTACGTTTACGTCATATATTTTTGAAATACGTGATTCGTAGTCATAGTTTTTACATGCAGACCACAAAAAAAGTGAAGCTTTGCATACTCACACAGATTACCTACCTATTTTTTATTTTATATTTATCTTAAAAATCGTTTAGATATGTTCAAATTTCACTAAATGCTTACGTGTATAGCATATATTTTTGTCTGAGAAAATCATAGATACCGGTGGTATATATAGTATATATCCCATACAACCGATTGTTCAGATAAGAAACTTTGCGCAATTTCTTCCCCATTTTAACAGCTAGAAGCTTCAACTTTCACTAAATGCTTACGTGTATAGCATATATTGTTGTCTGAGAAAATCATAGATACCGGTGGTATATATAGTATATATCCCATACAACCGATTGTTCAGATAAGAAACTTTGCGCAATTTCTTCCCCATTTTAACAGCTAGAAGCTTCAAATTTCACCAAATGCTTACGTCTATAGCATATATTGTTGTCTGAAAAAATCATAGAGATCGGTGGTATATATATTATATACCCCATATAAACTCAATTTTTGCCCCCTTTTTACGGCTAGAAGCTTCAAAATTCATCCAATTTCATCAAATAGTTACGTTTACGTCATATATTGTTGAAATACGTGATTCGCAGTCATAGTTTTTACACCCAGACCACAAAAAACCAGAAACTTTGCATCCTCACACAAAGTACCTACCTGTTTTTTATTTTATATTTATCTTAAAAATCGTTAAGGTATGCAGATCTGTTCACTATATATTTCTTATCTTATACATCCGATTATTCGGAGATTACGAACGGGATAAGATTATTGTTCAGCCCCATTCATGAAAGGTATGAAGTCTTCGGCATAGCCGAAGACAGTCCCGTTCTTACTTGTTTTTTTTGTGTTGTGCACGCATTTTTGTACTGCAAGCATGAATTGCGCAATGTTGTTGATATATTTGTATTTGGGTTTATTTATTTATAATTTTTGTTATTTTGCTATTGGCATAGTGCACTTTAACTTCAGAAAACAATTCCTTATTCCGCTTCAAAATAATGAAGTTTCTGTGTTAAAAATTGTATTACTTTGATAGAAATTATAAAGAAATTAAGGCATACTTTAATATAAATACTTACATATTGTATGAGTTATTGTGTTGCAAATGTATCTGTTTTTTTGTCATGTACACCTGCCTATTAATTAAAAGAAAGTATTAATTAACGACAAATAATTTACTCCAAGGCATCTGAAGTGTTACCATACACACTCTGACTTATGTATACCCTGCAGTGAAACGAACTGTTTGCAACTTAACTCATAAGTTAAAGGTTGTGCGGTTAAGTTAAAGGTATGCGGTCATATAACCCTAGAGACATGTGGGGGTATATTAATTTGCAGCATATAAAATGCGAATCTGAAAGTCCTAAGAAAATCCGCATCAGCGAACACAACAACAAAATCAGTTGCATCCAAGAGCCCTGAGTCTATAATCAATAGGTTTTGTTACTAAACCTCAGCACAAACAATCTGACCTACAGGAAAAATGAAAAAGCTAAGAACATACATTTACATACAGCCCCTGAGGTTACTAGAATATTCAGCGAAACGTTAGGCAAAAGGTGAAGTTATCGTTTCATTTGCACCAATATAAATTAGATCAGAATATCCTACGAATCATATATATTATTTCTAATTGCTGTTTTCATGTACGGGTCCCTTTGTCGCCCGTATTTGAAATCAAAATCTATAAATAAAGTTTTGGTTGTAAAGATGGAGATTTGGGATATTAGCGAGCTTTGGGAAATTTTGGTCGTGGTGCTTTTGTTTAGCTATATTTTATTAAAATAATTTGTTGTTGTGAGCACACAAAGAAATCTATTTGTACTATGGCACTATTGTGCATATTTGAATTGATTTACCGGCAGTTGCTTCCATACGCCAGATGGCAGCACAAGCTGTAAGTTTTAATTGATTGATAGAACAGCTGATTTCTTTTGACATTTTATAAGAGACTTTCAAATTGGTTGCGCAAGATGCGCACGGTTCCAGGGCGTCATATTAAATAAAAGAAGAAGTATAATTGCTTTCTGATAAAGATAGACACTGACTTTATACCGTTAGTCTTTTTACTATTAACCAACCGGACCAATAAAAAAACTGTCACGAAAATAGTATGGCTATTGATTGCAACGCAATACCTTGAACGTTTGGAAGACTTTTAACTAATCATAGAAGCGGTCCTTTATACACAACATCTTAACTTTTAATCTTACCTACCTTTATTGTCTAAGATTGATTTAAGGACTGGGATGAAGTCTTAATTGTCAGCCTATTAACGGTAGAAAATATTCGGTAGTAGACAAGTAAGGGTGTCTGCCAGAGCTTCCCTTTTAGATCATCGCTGTGTCTTATTCAACCTTCACACCATCGATTCAGAAACCTGCATACCCCCAGACGGGTAGGCGAACACACAAAAATACCAGGGACTGTAGACCAATTTGCCTCCGAGTCTTCATTCTAAATGCTCCTGAAAGACTGTTAGACAAATACATAAAAAAAAAATTAAAAAATAAACCTTTCTAAGGCTCACATGCGTATATGAAGTTCAGCTCAACATATCTCCCTCCTACCTACAAAAAAAAAAAAAAGCAGCATCCTATTTTCGAGACATATTCTTGTTGTTATAGCTGAAATAGAAGCTCTTCAAAACGATAAGTGATACCATCGAGACTGTACTTTGTTGGTTATCTTCTTGGATTGCAATAAGTGATCTTAATGTTTACCCAGGCAAAATAGAACGTCCGCCATTCAATAACAAAACCACATTCCAACAATTTTGACTATGCTCACTGAGGAATATCGAGCTCACGCTCAGCGAGGACTAACGAACAAATGAGCCTGAGGCCCTATACCGAGGGTAATATTGTGGTTTCATGTAGCTCGTATACTACACATAGCCATGTATGCAAGGCCACCTTGCCGGTTTGCCCTAGACAAACATGACATTATCAAAAAATTTAATTTCAAAAGTAACTAAGGCCAGACAGAACAGAGGCAACCGGACAGCTAAGGCCTTATCCACAGAAGCACCAAACCTGGACCAGTTACCTATGAATCTTTGTATTCCGTATTCCGGTAACAGCAATTTAGCAGACATAAGACCAGGAAAGTGTGGACATTGGAACGGGAAGCAATATGAACGAAGTGGAATTCCAAGTATGCAGTCTGAAAACCAAGTACCGCTTATGGCACTTATTTTTCCGAGTACATCCTCTGTCTTCCTGCTTACAAGTATATTGATGGCAACGAACATGTGTTTGACTGGATAATAAATATATTGGCTGAAAGGCGACACAGCAATCAATCAACCATTATGTTGATGTGAATTAGGAATTACTTATTCCAAGCCTTCAAGGTATACAACTGTTTAAGGAAATTTACGTAAACCATGTGCAGCAAAAATGTCGTTCAGCCCCAGATATTTGTATGGTTTGATAGAATTAGAAAGGCGACAGGAAATAATTATTCAAACTCTAACAGATTCATTTAAACCTTCCACGTTTCTTTGACATGAATATGATTTGAATTTCCTAATCTCAGGGCCATGGATATTCAACCGTGCTTTGTAGAGCACACAGTATGCTCTTTTGAAAAACTGTTCACTTCCAACTGTTAAAATTAAAATAAATACAATACGCGATATGCCTCCGAGGATTGGAGTTAACATTTTCCAACGTTATTCATTACAAAGTCGCCAATCGAATTTAGAGGTTCCTTCTCCATTCTATAAGACAGGCAATCGACAGAAGCTACATTTATTGGTACGGGTCCTCCTACGGACTCCTCCATCTTTGCGAGGAGCGCAATACATGCCGTTATACATCTACATATTGTAAGGAATTTTGGGAAATTCTGCTCATTCCAAACCTTCTGCTAACGTTCGAATCGCTAAACTGTTGAATAAATTACTCTAATATTCAATTTTGCAATATGGTCTATATTTAGTCTACTTGGGAGTAGTACAATTATACTTAAATATTGCGTACTTCACAACAGCGTATTTAAATCAAACTGATTAGTCATTCCTCAGCTTGCGCTGCTTTTGTACTCTCTGTTGCCTCGTCAGCATATTTCTCCAAAGGTCTAGACGTTTCACCTTCTAGAATCTCCTGCTTGGTTACCAGCGATATGCATGTATATTTGTAGTTTATGCGTTTCTCATGTGTGTATGTGCAACTACTTCGGCTGATGACCACAAGTGTGTGCGTGAAATATCTCTTCGTTGCCTTCTATATATGTGTGTATATGATGATTGATGTGTTCATGTACACATATGTGGCTCGATTTAATGTTTTTGTTGTTGCGTGATTATTTACAAATAGTTTTTGAGATAGTAAATTCAGTGTCTTAACGCGCTCGACAACATTTTCCAAAAGCTTCGAATATTGTCTTCATCGCTACTTCAAGAACCCACTCGCTCATGGCCATAGGGAAAAGTTTCCTGGTATTCGAAACAGGAACAAAAAATTCAAAATCTGCAAGAATCATCACTTGACGAGGTAAGCTACTCTCCAGTTATATGCCCAAGAGATCGGGAATTTTCTCAAGTTCTGGCCAAACGGCAAGAAACGTCATGAAACGTTCTTGACATGCTTAGCGGACTCTTTAAACTTTAACCACACTTTGCCTGGTTCGGTTTTTCACTGATGGGTATAAATAAAATATAAAATTGCTGCATATATGAATGTTAATGGAACAACAGTAAAAAGTGCAAAGTCACGCTATCTGTCGTCAGTTTTATAATGATGAAATAGCATTCCTTTCGTTTTTAAATTATTAAAAAAATTCAAGTAAAAAAAATGTCTTATGTTTCTTTGACAAAGCGTCACTTCCAAGTGTAAGTACTTTCTTTTACGTAACACATTTGCTCGTAATTATTTTTTGTAAAAAATTATCTTTCCCGTCGAATCGCTATATACATATATATAAGCAAGTGAAATGTGCAATTCATTTATAAATACTTTCCTGAATATTTTTTACTTTGCTTCAGCTGACGCACTGCCCGAGCAGTGGAATGTATGTGGTCTGGGTCTTGGGCGTTTAGGCTTTGCTGTCCTGTGCTTCACCTTTAAAGCAATGAATAAGATATATCCTGAGGTTCAAAGCACTCTCTGGCGGCCGCCCTGGTCCTGGCTTCAAGTCCCGACAAGGGCAGCATCAAAATATTTAAAGAAACAGTTTTTCAAATAGAAAAAGGTTTTCTTTCCGCGGTCGCCCCCCCCCCCCCCCCCCCTCTTACAGTGATAGTGATTTTACCATTTCACACACAACACGAAGGTAAAACAGTGAGGTACATGAACAACCCAAAACCGTATAGAGACATAAGTTTGTAGAAATTGTTGATCTGTAGAACTATAAAATGCCTCGCAACTCAAGGTTTTAAACCGAAGAATGAAATGTACGTGATGTACGATTTCAAACGATCACTTGATAATCGCGAAATGTTATTAAAAACACCATTCAAAATGTTGCCTAGCTAGTTCTAAAAAGATTCAGATATAGTTTCGCAATGATCCAGAAATATCTTCGTAATAATCCCGAAGTAACCCGGAAACGCTCCCAAATTAGTCAAGTTATCTTATGAGCAATCCCGAAATGCTTCCGAAATTATATACAATCCGAAAATAAAACCGAAATTGTTATGAAATTATCTCAAACACATTTCCGAAATGATCGCGAAGACAAATTATGAATGAATTGGTTCAGAGCGCTAACCCGAAAGCGTCTCCAACTTAGACCTGAATGAGACTGAAAATTATCCCAAAAATATCCCGAAAACAGGCCGAAATTATTCTTAATAATACCACGTAGTCCAGAAAAAGTGCCAAAACTATCCCGATATAGTTCCAAAAAATGTCCAATATCCCGAGTGAACCTGAAAATAAGCCAAAAAATACCAATAAAGGTCCGAAATTATTAAAAATCCCAAGTATTCTGGAACAACTGCCGAAAATGATTACGAACTAATTCAGAAGCTTTCTCAAAAAACACCTCAAATGATACAGAAAGGACACCGAAATGTTCTCAAACTATCTCTGAATATTCCTGAGCTAGTCTCGGATTTGATTCCGGTGTGATTTTTAAAACTATCTCGCAATGATTCCAAAAAGTTCCTGCAATAGACAAAAAAAAAAAAAAAATCAAGAAAACACTGAGTCCTGAAAAAATAGTACCGAAATGATTTGGAAATAGTTTCCCAAACAAATTTTCGAAATTATCCCGGATACAGATCCAGTATGATCCGAAGATGTAACTCAAATGACCCAGAATGCAGTCCCGAATATACCTGCAAATAGCCCGAAAAACTCACGAAAATGTCCTTAATGTTCCCAAGTAGTCTGTAAAAAGTGGCGAAACAATCCCGAAAAAGATACGAAATGTTTCTAAATTATCTCGAAAGATGCAAATATGATCCCAAAATGTTCTCAAATACCATCCCGAAATTGTTTCGAGTTAGTCCCGAACTGATACCGAAATAAGCTTTACATGAGCTTTAAAAAATCCCGTATTGGTCTCAAAATGTACCTGGAATAGCACTTAAAGGATCAAAAAAAATAGTTCCAAAATAATTTCTGTAGGGGCCTGAAAATGGTTTCTTTACAAAAATGTTTCCTTTACTGGCCGGTTAATAAAGACCTCAGATAAACTGAATATGCCCAAAGTAGTAGCAAAATTTCGTGCAAATTCGTGTGCTTCACAAGGAAATCCTACCAATACCACGAGTATATGATTGATGATTATACATTTAACCAAGTCATTGGCGTCGTAGACCTTGGCGTTAAGATGGACCCTAAAGTTGACTTTAAATTGCAAATAGAAGGTTGCGTGAACAGAGCTAAAGAAACCTTGGCGTTCGTCAACCGATGGTCTAAAGAATTCGATGATCCATATATTACTAAAACTCTCTTTATATCTTTGGTGAGACCAATATTGGAATACGCTTCGATAATCTGGAACCCTCGTTATCAAACCCACTGCGACAAATAAGACCCGATTCAAAAGCAATTGCTTCTTTTTGCACTAAGGGGCTTACCGTGGGAACCAAGGATTCTTCCTCCCTACTCCTGCCGTTTAAAACTTATTCAGCTCTATACGTTACAGAGTCGTAATGAGATGGTAGGTATGTTATTTTTAGTTAAAGTTGTTAAAGAGATGGTAAATATTTTTTTATTTAATGTTCCCTTTGGACCATCTAGACATTTTCAACCGCTTCATATAAGCAAATGCAGATCGAATTTTAAAATACACGAACCTCTTCGTTGTATGTGTACTGATTTCAATAAGCATTGCAAAAACATTGATAAATATGACTCACTCCTCGTAACAAAAAAATATCTACCTACTACTTTAAATATGCAATTATTTAGGTAGGTGGCTTGGAATCACGTACTTTTCAAACTACCACGCTTATCGCCAGCTCCAGCAATTTTGGACAGGTGGCTTGGAATAACGTCCTTTCCAACCTCCCACACATTGCATCCTTACTTATTGTGTGTTAAATATGCATCAACTGTTCGAAATTATGTCCATTCCGACAGCAGTAATAATCAATTACCATGGCGCGGCATCACAGTCCATCCCGACAACTGATTTAATAATATATGTACAGTAGGGTGGGTCGATATGTATGGACGAAAGTTAATCGATATAGCTTCATCGATTTTTCGATAGGCTATGTGCTCAGGAAAAAAAGTTCCACTACGCATACCCAAAAAAATAATTTTCGAGCCTGCGAAATTTGTTTCCTGTTTGATTTTTAAGTTTTTTTCATGTCCTACTAAAAAATTTTCATTTTATTGTAAAACTTTCATGTATAACCTGTCCGACCCAAAAATGTCCGCTAGAAGCGATGGCGATAACAGTTTTTGAAAAAAAAAAAAAAAATTCATTTTTATTTTTAGTGGACATTTTTGGGTCCGACAGGGTATACATTAGAGCGGGTCAAATTTATTGTTGAAAAGGCACATCCAGTTTATGAATGAACCATAGGTCTGAAATGGATTTCAAGCCTCCCTAATTTTGTTAGAAAATTTTATATCCCAATCCGAATCCGAATTTGACATTTATTTTCATGTATGTACATATTTTATTTGTGGGAGCCGCTATTCGGATTGGGATATAAAATTTTCTAACAAAATTAGGGAGGCTCGAAATTCATTTCAGACCTATGGTCCCATGGACAATATTACTCAGTATGACCATTAGATTCAGAAACTCAATGTGCACCTGAAGTTTATTCATTTTTCCCCAAACAATTTGACCAGCCCTATGCATATGAAAATTTTTTTAGTAGGTCATGCAAAAAAACCTTAAAAATCAAAGTCGAAAAACAGTAAAAAAAAAATGAAATTTCGCAGGCTCGAAAATTATTTTTTTGGGCATGCGTAGTGGAGCTTTTCCCGAGCACAAATCCTATCGAAAAATCAATGGCGCGATATCAGTTAACTTTCGTCCATACAAATCGACCCACCCTAATGTATATACATACTTTATTATATAAATTTTATTCACCTTTAAGCACCTTGAATTTGTACCGTAAACCCGTAACTATATTTAAAAAAAAAAAAAAAAATTTGTAGACTAATAAATGAATAAATATGTACAACATCCTGACAACATCCGAAATCATTATTTGTAAAATTTTCATTTTCAACATCATTAAGCCACTGGTCAGTTACTCAAAAATACTTCTATTTATTAAAACGATTATTTTAATTCTCACTTCGCCATCCACTCCCACTTTCACTTCACATTGACGGATCTCCAAGTAAAAAAATGGTTTGTTGCAACATCGATGTAAAAGGTCTAAGTCTTAGTCCTCCTTCCACTTCCACTTACACTCACAAACCCACACCCATTAACACTGCCATTTCCACTACCAATAACACTCTCAATAACGCTCCCACTTCCACTCTCTTTTACACTCTCACTATCAGACTCAGTTCAACTCCCACTCTTTTTCCACACCACACCCCTACTGCCACCTCTTTCGAACTCTCACTCACTCTCCCACTCCGGTTCTCACTCCCACTCCATCTACGTCTTTAATGAAAATCTATCAAGACGTTTAGCAGGAGATAAACGACATACATATGCACACAGGAAATATATTGTAACGAATTTAGGGAAATTCCGCTTATTTCAAACCTTCTGCTAACGTTGGAATCGCTAAACTGTTGCATAAATCACTCCAATATTCTTTATTGCAAAATGATCTTTATTAGCCTACGTTGGGAGTAGTACAATTATACTTCACTTCGCAGCTAGTAGCGTGTTTAAATCAAACTGATTTCTGATTATTCAGCTTGCGCTGCTTTTATACTCTCCGTTGCTTCATTTGCATATTTCTACTAAAGTCTAGACATTTCGCCTTCTAGAACTGCTGTATCTCCTGCTTGGTAATTGAGCTACATATATGCGTGTGTATGTGTTAGCAACTAACTTCGGCTGATAACAACATAGGTGTGCGTAAGTTATTCTTCGTAACCTTTTATGTACGTGTGTAATGGATTAAATTCATGTAGTCATGTACATTGTTGCTTGTTGCTTGCTTTATTGTTTTTGTGCCTTTATTTACAGTGATGCTAAAATTCGCCGCAATATATATAAAGATTTACACCAATTTTCCCGCAGGGTCTCACAGTGATAGGCCTAAAAATGCATTTATGAAACTGTCCATGTACGAATATTTATATGTTGCTAATACAAAATACTCGTTATTTCGATTGAATAACCAATACCATGCACCAGCAAGTACACCTAAATACTAACTGTACACTAAGTCAGTAGGCAATTCGTATTATGAGTCCATAAGGCTGCTAGTACTAAAACATGGTAAATGGTGCCATCATCACCAAATAACGTCGAATTGCAAAAAAAGGAATGAAAAACAGAATAAAAGAAAAAAAAAAAACAATTGTACTTTTAGGTGAAGTCGTAAGAGGCAATCATCCACAGGAATCACACAGTCCCGCTACAAATGGAGCAGATAAAAGCTTTGTCATGTATTCGACCAAATATGTAAGGAACTCTCAGCAAAAGACGCAAAAAGATGCGACGTAATGAAATTTATTGGAAGGTTTAAAGTGGCAACCACACAACAACCAAACCAGATAAAAAGACACCTGTGCGACTTTGGGTTGTGATAGTAGGAAAGCTGCTGGAAGTAGTGGCTGAATGTTGGCTGATCGGGAGTCGTGTTTGTATGATGTTTAGTATGAACTGGTTCGTCTGAAGAGGGGAAAAACAAGTTACATCCTGGCGCACAATTATACAAAAATACAAATACACTCGAACGTTTAAGCAGTGATTAATTATTTACGAAATTTATGATTAATTAAATGTTATTGCCTGCAATTAAATAACACATTTTTCTTGCTCGATGCTTATGTAATTGTCACTTTGTACATTTGTTGAAGCTGTTTAACATTTGCGTGCATGTATTCAGTATTAAGTGTAGTTGATTCAATGGAAAAGATTTGAGAAATCCACTGAGAGAAATATCGAAATATTTTTAAAAGTTAAAGAACGCTGGCCGGTGAAAAGGGGAAATCTTTAACAACCTTCGTTTGGAACTAGGCCAATATTTGTAACGGATGGGCTACATGCCATTTAGAGATAAAGGTGTATGTAATTGTGAGAAAGTGGGTGGTACCACGCCCCTTCAGAAAAAAATCTAATTCGTATACCAATTCTACATACAACCATCTTAAGCGGAAGGGGAAAAGAGATGGAAATGAGAATTAGATGGAAAAAATTTAGTAGCGGGGAAGGGAGACGAGAGTGAAGATGAATTATAGCGACAAATAAGGCAGCGGGGTAGAGGGAGCTGAGAGAGAAGATGAAACGGGAAAAAGAGTAGAAGAGGGAAAGGCAAAAAAGGGATATAAAGAAAATTGGAACAAAGAGAAACTACGATTAGGAAAAGGGATAGTGGAAAGGTAGAGATGGAGAGAGAGAAAGGGAAGATTGAAACCAACAGAAGAAAAAAAAACTAAAGGCAAAAAGTTGTATAGGAATGAAATAGAATGCTGAGATCAAAAGCAGTGGAAGATAAGGAAAAAGGAGATGAATGTTAGGTTGCGGACAAAGGAGAAGAAAAATAAGAGAAATTTTGTAAGAAAGGTTAGAGGAAAGACAAGGGGAAGTGGTAGTAAGAGCGCATATATTAAGAGTAAGGCATGGGAGGACGGAGACCTAGAAGAGGACGGAAAACCTGGATGAGGAAAAAACTGAAGGAGTGATCGAAAAGGAGTATATAATAATAAAAAGGAAATGGCATGGTTGCTTGTTGGTGTCAAACTACCCTGCATTCAAAAGCCAAAGTAGTCAGCAAACATTCTAGTTCATTAACGAGAATTTTGTGGGTTTATTCATACTAGTCATCTTTTCAATAGTTCATTGACTATAATTTTGTGGTGTTATTCATACTGGCCAGTTGTAGAATGGTTCATTGACTTTAATTTTGTGGTGTTATTAATACTAGTTAGTATTTAAATAATTCATTTGACTAGAATTTCGTCTGTCGGCTCGAGGAAATGCGCGAGTGCCTTTTGTAGCCAATTTGCAATGCATACTTCAGTTAACAATGCTAGATATCGTCCAAATCAACGGGCACATAAACACGAGCATGACAGGTCAACCCTCACCGTTACCTCAACAGAGGTTAAAGAAGTTATTGAAAATGCCAAGCCTTCCATATCAATAGTTCCAGACGGAAGACCTATACCGATGCCAAAACACCTTGGCCATGAGGGCATCAGTAGCCTAGGACATTTTTTCTACTTGTCGTTAAAAGCCTATGCCTTTCCAGAATAACAGAGACCCAGCCAGTATCTACCGATATTATCCCTTTAGTCAGTAACGAAAACGTTTAAAGCCGTTATGATTCCCTCAATTAAATGAAATTGTTCCATTATCCAGCCATAAGCATGACTTCTGTAAAGTGCATATCACTACCAACCTTCTGAACTCCATTAACACTCATAACAGGACGGCGCTAGTGCAGCTTGACCTGTTTTTACACAGTTAACCACTACTGGTTCGTTCCTTCTCCGTTAGATAGATAGATAATTTCTTGAGGATTGCACTGAAACCTTTGGTCAGCACCTCATCCCATCCGACTTCCATGATGAACCCTAGCAGTTCTCTTGGCTTGAGGGATTTAATGTGGGAATATTCTGGCCATGGTGAACCCATAAACTTAGCCCTGCGTCTTGAGAATGCGTCACATTCGTGTGTTATTCCGTTACTTTTTAGTTTTCATATATATGTACGTATTTTTTTTTAAATTTATTCCAAAGTATAATGTATTGAAGTGATAAATTTTAAAGTTATATACATATGTATATATATACATACCTTTTATATATGTGAAATATATTGAATAACATAAATTTGAGCTAATTTATCAATTTTCAAGTAATTTTTCAACCCAACTGAGACTAGTATATTAAACAGTAGGATGCTGATGCAAATATCGACTAGTATGTCAACAGTTATTACATTGATGCATAGACTGAGTATTATGCCAACTGGTATGTTGATGTTGAATACACTGACTAGTATGTCAATTGGTATGATATTGGTGTATATAATAACTAGTATGCCATCTGGTATAATGCTGGCGCAAAGGCTGACTAGTATGTTAATTGGTATGATGCTGATGCAGAGGCTGGCAATTGATATTTCGTAGGACATCGCCGTGTTAAAAATACCAGTTGGTAATACGGAAAAAAGACAGAACTCATGCTAGTTGAAATTTTTGGCAAACTAGTATTCTTCTAGTATACAACTAGTTGGTTTGACTGTAGGGTAATTATTGTCTTTATTAAAGAAGGTTCCTTAGTATTTAAACACAATTATTATTACATATTTAAATATTACATATTTAAATTAATACATACTTACATACTAAGTATACAGTGTTTGTGGTGAGCAATTAGTCAGCTTTAAATTGAAATAGAATAAGCTTCAAGTTACGAGGCAGTAGACTGTCGTAGCGCGTGTCGGAATATATGTATGTACAAATGAATGAAAATGTATGTAAGAATCAATGTATCTTAAAACATACTAAAACGAGTCGAAATATATATTTGTACAAATGAATGAATGACTAAATTAATGAGTGAATGAATGAATGCTACAAGTAAAAGGATTCCGCAACCCACTTGCCAACCTCACCTACCCGAGAAGGAAAGCAAACGAAAAAGGAAAGGAAAGAATGCGCTCTGAGCCGTAAGTTGCCGCGCCTTACGTAACCGGAAATTTTCGAAAACTCCTGCCTCTTTTATGTTCCGGTAGTAGGAAGGGAAAGAAAGGAAAGGAAATCAAACGAAAGAAATGAACGATAGCGAAAGGAAAGATTATAAGTCAAAACCGTAAACGGACGGCGTGTTATCAATTTATTACAGTTTGCTTACAAAAAATTATTCATTATTTGTGGAAAAATTACACAGGCCAATAGCATCTCAGACCCAGAAACCGTACTATATGTTTTCGAAAGATTTTGATGCGATGAAGAAATCTGGCCTCAAAATTTATCTATCAGCTCTGGTTTTCGAGATATCCAAACCTAAAAGCGCAAAAGTCACCGGTTTTGTCCATATTTGAGGTTATGTAGCCTTGCAGATGTTTTCTTTCACAAAAATTAAGGGATGGCTTCTTTAAATTGAAGTCTTCTTCTTTTCAAATGGGATTGAGTTTGCTTAAATATTATTTTTTTTTCGCTGAGATATCGCATTTTGAAATTTTCATGTTTCTACATTTTCCTACACCTGAAAATCGATTGAGATAATATAGACATGATATAGTCGATTACTAGTTTTCTTGAATTGAGTCTTATTTTTCTTAATTTTTGTCTCACACCATAAGTATGCTAACTCACCACACCCCTACAATATCACCCCTACAATACCGAGTCACACACAGCCCTAACCCCTAGAAACCACCCCTATCATACCGCAAGCAGGCTAACCCACCTAACCTTGGGAACAGCGAGCTTAGTCACATATTTTTCTTGAAATAAGTATTATTTTTGTTGATATTGAGTACTACAAGTGGGCTAATTTACTTAACTTTTAGCCCCCACGAACCCCCAAACACCCAGAAACTACCCCTACTACATGAAAATTTGAAAATGCGATATCTCAGCGAAAAAAAAAATATTTGAGCAAAGTCAACGCCATTTGAAAGAAGAAGACATGTGATTGAAGATGCCATTCAGATTTGGCTGCAGCGCAACATAAACCTTCGGAAATATATAGTCTGGGTTCTGGGTCTGAATGTTGGTTAAATTTTGTCGGCCTGTGTTATCGACATGTTATCAGAAAGCTATAGATTTATTATCGAAATAGTGTATATTTGTTATCGCAATGTTATCGATTTGTTATCAATAAATTATCTATATGCTAGCAAAAAGATATCGATTCGTTATCGATTTGCTATCGAAGGTTTAGCAATTTGTTATCGGAAAGTTACCGAGATGTTGGCGAAAAGATATCGATTTCGTATCAGAGTTTTGCCAATTCATTATCGATGTGTTATCGACGACTCTTCAGCTTGTTATGAAACAGACACCAATAAAACTTTAAAATAAAATCGATGAAACCAATAAGGAACTGGTCATTCGGCTATTTCAAGCTGACAACAAATCGATTACTCGACCAGAATAATTTGCTATTGATAAAATGCCGATAATAAAACAATAACTTTACGATATTGGTTGTCACGGATAAGAAGCCGACAAAGCTCTTCTCAAAAATCCTGAAATTATTTGTTTGCGGCAAATTGTACGTTTCACATTGAACGTCACAACTATTTGGTACTCTCTTAAGAGAATACTCTCAAATGCGGAAAATCGTCAAGGTCAGCCATAAAAATATTTAAGCGTACTTCATTCCATTTTCCTTTGGTTGAGTCCCAGCGGGTTAGGGGGCTTAGAATAGCCGTAAGAGGCGACTAAAATACCAAACTGATTCTATGGGTTGCGTAGCGCAAACCCTTCAAGTGGTCGCCAGCGCAATTTATAGTTTATCAAACCCAAATGTGAACCTCACTTACCCGTGGCGAATCTTGTTTCCCTAGCAGACGAGGCTCTAGCGATCCCAAGTTCCTCATAGATCTGAAATTATTTATTTGTGGCAAATTGTACGTTTCACATCGAACGTCACAACTATTTGGTACTCTCTGAACAGAATACTCTGAAATGCGGAAAATCGTCAAGGTCAGCCATAAAAATAATTAAGCCTACTTCATTCCACTTTCCTTTGTTTGACCTCCAGCGGGTTAGGGGGCTTAGAATAGCCGTAAGAGGCGACTAAAATACCAAACTGATTGAAGGGTTATGTAGCACAATCCTTTCAAGTGATTGCCAGCGCAATTTATAGTTTCTCAAACCCAAACGTTTAGCAGCCGAGGGTCTGGCGATCCCCAGTTCCTCATAGATCTAGGGGGTGGGTGGACGGTATAGTCTAGAAGGTTTCATGTGGTCATACTAAAACATTCTCTAGATGGTAGGGATAGTGCCTTAATCGTGCCTGTTATCGGAACGTTGCGGATCTATATCCGGTAAGGAACCATATACATCGCTAACACTCGCCAAAACCTTCGGGGAGTGTAATTATCGCTACAACAACAACATCAGAATTGATAAACAATATTTTCCAAAAGCCATTATTAAATTTAGATTGTAATACTAAATACCCTTTTTATTGTATTTTCAAATTCCAAAGCTACGAAATGAGTCTCTCATTATTTTTGCCACATACTCTTAAAAGTTTTTTAACGGTCATTTTCCTGCATTTAGCCCAATTAAGGGCAACATTGAATATACATTGCATTCATTTCTTACCTTTTAACTTACCTCACTTCCTCCTTTCATCTTTATACCGCATCTTAACTCTCGATTTTATTTCAATGCTGTCAATTATAATCCGACAGACAATGCCCAGTCGGTGGTAATAAAACAATTTTCCACCTGCAACCAGCAATTCAAATAATGCACCTTCATATTGCAAGTATCATATGATGATAAATATATGTGAAGGGGCTGCAATAATAATAAAAATAATAATAATAAATGACAGTCAACTATTGAAGGGGTCAGTGTTGTGTGGAGTTTAAATCCAAAGAAAAAAAAAAAAACAAATAATAAAATGAGGCTTAATAGCGAATCGCGTTCAATGAGTATGGGTGACCTACATTTTGATGTTGTGCTGCTCTCATTCCAAAAAATGTTGCATGCTGTGCTCGTTATGTTTGTGTTGTTGTTATTGCTGCTGCTTCTGCAAGTGATGATTTGCTGTTTCTGTTATTTCAGTTTTTTTGTTGGGACTGTGGCCAAAACCTTTGTTGTATGTTTGTTGTTTTTGTAAAAACACTGCAATAAAGGTCGCTGCAACAGAAGACGAAAGTAATGACATACTGTACAAAATACTTCTTCGCCCTTATAATGTTTTCAAGGAACAACTGTGCAAACAGGGATCGCCAGAAAAACTGTGATATTTGTACATACTGTAACGAATTTTAGGAAATTCCGCTTATTTGAAACCTGCTGCTAACGTCCGAATCGCTAAATTGTCGAATAAATAACTCCAATATTCAGTAATGAAAAATGGTCTTTGAGTATTTCACAATAACTTTTACTTCACAATTAATTGCGTGTTTAAATCAAACTGATTACTGTTTACTCAGCTGTGCTGCTTTTATACTCTCCGTTGCTTCATTCGCATATTTCTACTAAAGTCTAGACGTTTCGCCTTCTATAACTGCTGTATCTCCTGCTTGGTAATTGAGCTACATATATGCGTGTGTATGTGTGAGTAACAACTTCGGCTGATGACTACATCTGTGTGTGATCTATCTCTTCGTTGTCTTTTACATACGAGTGGCTGCTTTATTATTGTTGTGCATTCATTCAGTAGCAGCTTAGTGGTGCTAATATTCGCCACAATACTCTTAGATAATAAAAACAAAGGCATCGCCATCTCACCTCGACCGCAGACTAGGACGAAACGCCCTATCTCAGCAAACACTATTTCTCAGCATAAATTCAGTACAGTACCACTCTAGAAATTCGAATTTGGGCATTCCTAGTATTTAGAGTTTTCAAGTAGTATATTCTTCAGAAGTTTGATAGGACGTTTTCGGAAATGCAGCTCACATAGGATGATCTTTTACTACGTCAGAGTAATTCATTGAGTATTTTTCAACAGTTATCTCAGAGCTGCCCTTGATTTTATTATTTCTGCCCCTCGCACTATTTCGAAGCAACGGTTATTGTATTGAAACGATGAGTTTATGCCATATTATGAGCGTAGTGCAATATTTTTCATGAGCAAACATCTTTGCTCACGGTATGGGTAATCCAGAGGTAAGCATAAGTCAACTCTACCTGAAAGCGTAATGCGGGAAAGTGGTATACAGTGTGGGTGAATACAGATAGTAAGTGTAGGGAAAGTGTAGCCGCAATATGTGGGAGCAGTGGGAGGAAAGGAAAGGAAAGAGCACAAATCAAAACCGAGACCGAAATCAGATGGCGTGCTAAAATTTTTTTCTGGAAGTATTAACAGTTTGCTATCGATAAAAACTGTTATCGACAAGTTACCATATTATTATGCAATTAATATCGATTTTTTATCGGCATTTTATCGCAAATATATAAAAAAAAGAGTTATCGGTTTGTTAAAAAATTGTCACAAATTTGGTATAAATGACGAATGTTATTAATGAGATTGTCATCGAAAAGCTATCGATTTGATATTGGAAAGATGTAAGCTTTTAAACGAAAAGCTATCGATTTGTTACCGAAAAATGTCGATTTCTTATCAAAGTACCTATTATCGATTTGTTTTGTTCGGAGTGCTACTTATATTATATCCGCTTTTAATAGGCATATTATCGATTTGTGGTCGAAGAGTTATCGAAGTGTTCTCTCTGTTAAATTATGCTGGTAAGTCGAAATTTGCGAAAGAACCTATTCGATAAAATCTTATTTATGGTGCTATTGGCTTGAGCTCAGGTAGAACGGTAGCAGAATGTGTTCAATAAGGCTCATCTATTAATGGTCTGCTGAGTTTCGGTAGCACACTCTCCAAGAAGAATTCATGCGGACGTCTTTATAAGCTGGAAACTCCATCCTGCTGCAGCTGTATCAAGCATGATATGGTGAAATCATGGAGTAACTTCTTGCTTGACTGTCCAGCTTTCGCCAGAGCTAGGCGAAAGTATTACGGTTGCGATTAACTGTGATCTCCGGAGGATTTATATAAGGTTGAGATCGGTCTCATTCGAACCAATATTGCTGCAACGCAACCGCTCTCTAAGTAGCTGCAGCTTGAGTCATCATTATTGTATGTGGTATGACAACGCACTTCCATGCTGTCCAAGTGAGTTTCTAATACCGGAGCAGCTACCATCTAAACTAACCTAACCTAGGTAAGTGTTTTTTCTGAGTAAATACTGAGTTTAGAGACGCAGCTGGAGGAAGGCTTGATCTTCCTTGGTGGTGTCAGTTTTCTAGAAGCAGGTACAACTGGCGTGCTTTTTACACAAAGGCCCAAATCGCTTAAGTGGCTAAGTGCCAATTGTTGTTGCTGCTGATGTGGGAAAGAAAGTAAAAGAGATAATAAAAGGGCAAAAGAAAATTCTTAATTATTATTTTAAAATAGGCAGTTTAACAAAGTGTTTCCAGGGCAACGTCTGCCTGTATGAAGTTCTTCGAAAGATTTATGGATCACTACGCGTTGACGATTACCGAAAAAGATTTAATTATGAGCTGTACGAGCTTTACGCAGACATCAACACAGTCTAGCGAGTTAAAACGCTGCGGCTGTGCTGGCTAGGCCATGTTTGCGAATGAAAGATGACGCTCCTGCTAAGAAAGTGCTTTTATCAGAGGAAGAGGGCGGCCCCCACTCCGTTGGAAGGAACGGCTGGAAAACGATTTAAACTCCTTTGGTGTGACCAATTGTCGCCAGTTGACAGAGCGAAGAAGCGACTGGCGCGCCTTGTTGGACGGCCATAACCGTTTAAACAGTAAAGCGTCAATTAAGTAAGTAAGCATTATTACTGTATAGATATCGTTTTTTATTGTCTTGTTATCCATGGGTTACAGATGTGTCATCGATTTTATGTGAAAGTTTTATCAGTATATGTTTCATAAAAAACCGATAAGAAGGTAACAGTCCAAGAAGAAATCGGTAACTTTTCGATACCAAATTTAATATTTTTGATAACAAATCCATAACTTTTCGAAAGCTGTTCGATGAAAAATTGATAACAAGGTGATAAAAAATTGGTAGTACTGACATTAACATGTCGTTAGCTCTTTGATAACAAATCGATAACGTTTTGATAGCGTGACGATATCTTTTCGATAAATAATCGATGATAAATAGATCATTATTTAAAAACGTATCGCTAATTTTTGGATAGTAATTCGATAACAAATCGATAACTTCTTGACAACACACTGATAACTTCTCGATAGCACGTCGGTAACAAACGGCCCCATTCTGATACCAAACTCATAACTTTTCGATAATTTTTCGATTTTATAACATTCTTGATTCTTCCACACCGCGAGTACGTGACAAATGTATCCCATGAAATAAAAATAATATTACAATCAAGGATGAAATCATTTTAAACTTTCTGCTAACGTTCCAATCGCCGAACTGTCGAATAAAAAACTCCAATATTCAGTATTGCAATAGTCTACTTGGGAGTAGTACAATTATATTTCAATATCATGTACTTCACAACAGCGTATTTAAATCAAACTAATTAGTCATTCCTCAGCTTGGGCTGCTTTTATATTCTCTGCTGAATCGTTCGTATATTTCTCCTAAGGTCTAGACTTTTCACGAACACGGAACAGTTTTATCGCATACTTTGTTATTTAGCTATATGCGTGTTTATGTGTGAGTAAAACTTCGGCTGATGACTACATGTGTGTATGTGCTGGTTATGTGTGGAATATTCTGCGTTGCTTTGTACGTAGGTGTGGCTGCTTGCTGTTTTTGTTGTTGTGATTATTTACTATCAGTACAATGATGTCAACATTCGTCACAATATGTTGTTCGCCAAGATAATACTAATGGCGGACCCTATATACACATACCGTTTATTTGGGCACTTCCATAAATTTTATATTTTAAGTAATGCTTACTACTTTTCTTCTCCTACAGATGTAATTAAATTATGTAATAGGTTTGGCAGAAATGAAATCGAGCCTTAATTTGATGGCTCATTTTAGTATGGAAACGAAATCACAACTAAAGTACGCCCAAAAGCACGATAAGCAAAGTGCCTTGACTCACTAATTCATATCAATTTCATTGCAACATTAATTACTTGTTAGGCCTTTTTGATGCGCCCAGTTTTTGTTTTGGCTTTTTCATCATTATTGTACTTAAAGTTAAATTTAAAGAAGAAGAAATATTCAAATATCTTTGTTTATCAAATTTGGAATTTCGTTAGAGATTGCATCAGCGCTAATGATGGATTGCATGCAATAATGTGCAATGGAAGGGAAGTGCATAATCCCCATAGGTATGGTGCTAAGACAAGCTCGTCATGCTTGATTTGATTTTAGTTTGCAGATGGATTTTTTTTTATTGCTGAAATTATTATTTTTCATATATCGACTGATTGTAAAATTATAACGACGCAATGAGTATGCGATAACAGAGCACATCTTTACTATATTTTCATTATAATGTCAGATTTTTGGTGCCTGATTCCTCAACAATGTTACGCGAATGAAAGATGGCGCTCCGGCCAAAATAGAATTTTTATCAGAACCCGCCTATGAAAGCAGAGGAAGAGAGCACTTGCCATTTCTGAAATAAGATACAATTAGATACTTAACACTCAATTTTAATTAATCAACTTTTCATAAAATTTTTTTGTTGATTTTGAAAATCTAGTTGTGTAAAAGGGTCGTAAAACAATTTCATGAACAAAGTTGGTAAAGTGCCAGCTTTGGAATCTTCTTCGTCAGAAGTGCGGGTTTAAGTTCCAGTTCCTGGAGAAATATTTACAGGGTGAACTCGAGGCAGCTGTCGCCATGTCCGTCCTGATGTCGCGTTTCAAAATTTGACTCCTTTTTATTAAACTTAAAGACAGTTAAACTTAAAAAAGTAATTACGAAACGTCTAGAGTATATTGAGTAAAGATTTCAGTGCAATTGCAGGCCGAGAAGATTTAAATATGTGCAATGGTCTAAATTATTGTTTTTTGAAAAGATGCCTAGTCAGCGAATTTTTGTTGTAAGAGCAAAAGTTTCATCAACATTTAAAAACAAGTAAGGACGGGCCTGTCTTCGGCTGTGCCGAAGACTTCATACCTTTCATGAATGGGGCTGACCAATAATCTTATCCCGTTCGTAATCTCCAAATAATCGTAGGTATAAGATATGAAATATATAGTGAAAAGAGGTACATACCTAAACGATTTTAAGATAAATATAAAATAAACAAGTAAGGAATGCTAAGTCCGGGTGTAACCGAACATTACATACTCAGCTGAGAGCTTTGGAGACAAAATAAGGGGAAATCACCATTTAGGAAAATGAACCTAGGGTAACCCTGGAGTGTGTTTGTATGACATGGGTATCAAATGGAAGGTATTAAAGATTTTTATAAAAGGGAGTGGGTCATAGTTCTATAGGTGGACGCCATTTCGGGATATCGCCATAAAAGTGGACCAGGCGTGACTCTGGAATCTCTTTCTACGATATGGGTATCAAAAGAAAGGTGTTAAAGAGTATTTTAAAAGGGAGTGGCCCTTAGTTCTATAAGTGGACGCCTTTTCGAGATATCGCCATAAAGGTGGGGCAGAGGTGACTCTAGAATGTTTTTGTACGATATGGGTATCAAATTAAAGGTATTAATGAGGGCTTTAAAAGGAGTGGCCCTTAGTTTTATACGTGAAGGCGTTTTCGAGATATCGACCAAAATCTGGACAAGGTGACCCAGAACATAATCTGTTCGGTACCGCTAATTTATTTATATATTTAATACCACGAACAGTATTCCTGCCAAGATTCTAAAGGCTTTTGATTTCGCCCTGAATAACTTTTTCATTTTCTTCTACTTTATAAGGTAGGTGTCACACCCATTTTACAAAGTTTTTTCTAAAGTTATATTTTCCGTCAATAAAACAAACCAATTACCAGGTTTCATCCCTTTTTTCATATTTGATATAGAATTATGTCATTTTTTAATTTTTTGTAATTTTCGATATCGAAAAAGTGGGCGTGTTCATAGTCCGATTTCGGCCATTTTTTATACCAATACAAAGTGAGTTCAGATAAGTACGTGAACTAAGTCTAGTAAAGATATATCGATTTTTGCTAACGGCCAAGCGGAAGGACAGGCGGTCGACTGTGTATAAAAACTGGGCGTGGCTTCAATCGATTTCGCCCATTTTCACAGAAAACAGTTATAGAATCTAAGCCCCTACCAAATTTCACAAGGATTGGTAAATTTTTGTTCAACTTATGGAATTAAAAGTATTCTAGACGAATTATATGAAAAAGGGCGGAGTCACGCCCATTTTGAAAATTTCTTTTATTTTTGGATTTTTTTTTGCACCATATCATTACTGTAGTTGAATGTTGGCATAATTTACTTATATACTGTAAAGATATAAAATTTTTTGTTAAAATTTGACTTAAACAAAATTTTTTTTTTAAGTGGGCGTGTTCGTCATCCGATTTTGCTAATTTTTATTTAGCACATAAATAGTAATAGGAGTAACGCTCTTGCCAAATTTCATTATGATATCTTCAATTATTGCCAAATTACAGCTTGCAAAACTTTTAAATTATCTTCTTTTAAAAGTGGGGGTACCACGCCCATTGTCCAAAATTTTACTAATTTTCTATTCTGCGTCATAAGGCCAACCCACCTACCAAGTTTCATCGCTTTATCCGTCTTTGGTAATGAATTATCGCACTTTTTCTGTTTTTCGAAATTTTCGATATCGAAAAAGTGGGCGTGGTTGCAGTCCGATTTCGTTCATTTTAAATGCCGATCTGAGATGAGCGCCCGGAAACCCACATACCAAATTTCATCAAGATACCTCAAAATTTACTTAAGTTATCGTGTTTACGGACGGACGGGCGGACGGACATGGCAAAATTAATTTCTTTTTCGCCCAGATCATTTTGATATATAGAAGTCTATATCTATCTCGATAAGTTTATGCCGTTACGGATTGCCGTTATGCGAAAAAAGTTAATATACTCTGTGAGCTCTGCTCAGCTGAGTATAAAAATAGGTAGGTACTTTGTGTGAGGATGCAAAGTTTCACGTTTTTTGTGGTCTGCATGTAAAAACTGTGACTACGAATCTCGTATTTCAACAATATATGACAAAAACGTAAGTATTTGATGAAATTTGAGGCTTCTAGCCGTAAAAAAGGGGCAAAAATGACAGTTTATATGGGGTATATAATATATATACCACCGATCTCTATGATTTTTTCAGACAACAATATATGCTATATACGTAAGCATTCGTTGAAATTTGAAGCTTCTAGCTCTTAAAAATAGGGCAGTAATTACGAAACGTTTCTTATCTGAACAATCGGTTGTGGGAGATATATACTATATATACATCAATATGTGGAATATACGAAAGTATATGGTAAGGTTTGAAGCTTCAATCTGATAAATTGAGGAAGATATGAAAAAAATCCTCCTTTTCTGAAACATCGGTTGTATGGAGGATATATGCTATAGCGGTCCGATCTAGCCGGTTCCGGCAATTGTCTAATCGGACACCTAAATACACTCGCTCACCAAATTTTATCAAGATATCTCACAAATTGGGGGACTAGTTTGCATACAAACAGACAGACGGACAGACCGACATGGCTAAATCAACTCAGCTCTTCATCCTGATTATTTCGGTATACTTAATGGTCTATCTAGTTTGCTTTAAGGACTTACAATTTTGAGATTCGTGCCAAAGTTAATATACCATTTCATTTTCATTAAAGGTATAAAAATGTTCATCAAATTAGGGAAAACGGGTCGCGAGCTATGAATTTTTCTTTCAAAAACTACATCATTTTTATCATTTGAAATAAAACCAAAACAAAGCGGAATTTTAAAAATTCGTTCAAAATGTGGTTTTGTTTTGTCATTAGCTTTAAGCAATTGATTTAATTTTCCAGAAAATCAGTGAAAATTCCTTGATGCATATTGTAACGATTTTTCGTTATCCATGGTCAAATTCTTAGTGCAATTTTGCGTTCGGAGAGTCGTTCCAATATATATCAATTATCCACCCTTTTGGAAAGTCAACGAAATGAAATTAATCAGCAAATTAATTGACTTAGTTGGCAAGGTTTGTTTTTGTTGTTAAGGGAGAATTGCAGATTTGGCTAGTCCCTTACCGAATATGAATCTCCTTTGCTCCGTTACTGACACCTTCTGTTGCTTGACTTTCTTGGGAACGATAAATTTGATTAAAAAGTTGTTTTAGAATTGATTTCAATATTGATTTGAGAAAGTTGACTCAATCGCTAAAATCTGAGTAAACGATCTTAATCAATTTTTGAATCAACTTCTCATGAGATGATAACTGGTTCTAAGCTTGATCGTGATTTTTGAATTAAATTTTCGGCTTTCGTGAGCGTTTACTACAAAGGAGTCTATGGTCGTCGAATTTTCAAATCCGTGGGTTAATTCATATTCATACTCATAAGAGTTTGTTCTCCTTTATTTCGGATCAGTGTCTTGGCTTTTTTCGTAGTTATATCGTGGTCATTTCGGGATTATCTTCGTATGTTTTTGAGAGTATTCTAAGACAGTTCGACAATAATATCGGAAGGATTGCCACGGAATATGTTTGAATCTAAAAAAATAAATACTTTTATGCTTAACTTTTCTTTCAACTTGCGCCGTGCTCCGTTTTATTTTTTTCTAGAAATTGGCAGAACGAGACCTACTTTTTTTATGCCGACAGATGAATTTGTACACTTTTCAGGGCAGAAATACATTCGGAGCGTTTGCCAAACCATTGCTTAGGGGCGACCTCGTTAAGAAACACTTTTTTCCAAATGTTTGATGTTGCTTTGTCCGGAACAATACCCCCTACATCACGGCCATCGCCGAGTAGTTTCGATATTGTTTACGGAATTGTTTTAGGACCGGTTAAAGATAACTTTGAAAAAAAGTATTTCCGGGGGCTATTGGGTGGGGCCCAAAAAAAAAGTTTATCTTTTCTTCTATCACTGCGACCTTTATTTAGTTCTATTATGCTTCAGCTTTAAGCCTATTACTACATGTGGAGGCTTTTAATGTATTTAAGTACCTCCTCAAGTTTTTAACTTTTCATCACGGAGGGATTAAGAACTACGCCAACTAGATGAAAGAATAGCTGCCTTGCCAGAGCAACTTATTCGGAGAGAATCTGCACAAGAGTTTTATCCTCCAGCTCACAAAAGCTACAAATATGTGTATCGGTTAGATTTAACTTACTTAGATGCTATCGTAGGCTACAATGTCCCGTAGGTCCCAGTGAGAGCTAGAAAGTCCTCTCTGCTTAGATTAATAAGTGTGGCTTATATTCTCGTTGCTAGGAGTATAAACAGTTTGGCCTATATTTGCCCTAGACATTCAATCCAGTGTTGCCTCAACTGTTTTGTTTCCCATTTACTAATGGCTTCTTTAGTGTGCCTTTTTGAGTCCACAGAAGGGCTTTGGACTATAAAATACAATTTTAGCACCCTGCTTGGCTACCCTCCGTTAGGCGGTACGTTAGATCGGTACATTGTGTGAGGATATAAAGTTTTACGTTTCTTGTGGTCTGCATGAGATTTATATAACCATATATCAATAATCTAGACAATATATGACGTATACGTAAGTATTTGATGAAATTTGAAGCTTCTACCTGTTGAAATGGGGCAGAAATGGCGAAAAACTCCTTATCTGATCAATCGGTTTGTATAGGGTATATACTTTAGATATGACCGATCTCTACAAAATTTTCAGACTACAATATATAACATACACGTAATCGTTTGGTGAAGTTTTAAGTTTCTAGCAGCTAAAATGGGGCAGAAATTACGAAAAATTTCTTATCTGAACAATCGGTTGTATGGGATACATACCATATATACTGACACGAATATTAGCATCACTAAGCTGCTACTAAATAAATGCACAACAGCAATAAAGCAGCCACTCTTATGTAGAAGGCGACGAAAAGATATCTCACCTCATACATACAAATGTGTAGTCATCAGCCGAAGTAGTTACTCACACATACACACGCATATATGGCTGGTAACCAAGCATGTATTTCGTACTAGACCTTAGGAGAAATAAGTGAACGAGTAAACCGAGAGTATAAAAGTAGCGCAAGCTGAGTAATAAGTAATCAGCTTGATTTAAACACGCTATCAGTTGCGAAGTGAAGTATAATTATGAAGTATAATTGTACTACCCCAATGTAGTCTAATAAAGACCATTTTGCAATACAGAATATTGGAGTGATTTATTCAACAGTTTAGCGATTCGAACGTTATCAGAAGGTTTCAAATAAGCGGAATTTTCTTAAACTCGTTACAATACGGCCGATCTGCATGATTTTTTCAAGCAACAATATATGCTATATACGAAAGCATTTTGTGAAATTTGAAGCTTCTGAATAATAAATTGAGGAATATATTATAAAAACTACCGCTGACGAAATTCCAACAAGATATCTCAACAACGGGGGGACTAGTTTGCGTTCAAACAGGCAGACGTACGAACGGACATAACTAAATCAACTCAGATCGTCGTCCCGATAAATTCGTTATATTTATTGGAGGATATTTTTCTTCCCCTTTAAGGACTTACTATTTGATTTCCTGAAAAGCTTAATATACCATTTCATTTTCATGAAAGGTATAAAAAATAGTTGGTCAAGTTATTTACGATGTCAATTATGCCATCAGGCTTAATTTTTTTAGTAATTTATTTTGATTTATTTTTTTCTTCTTGATTTTGTTTATGGCACATTAATTGAAATATATGACCCAATGAAAAACAACTTTCTGTTTCACCTGTTAATTAGTAATAATAAGTAACTGTGCTGGTAACTGGTCAAGTTCGTTTATAAACCCGCAGGTGACCTTTCATTACAAGACAGGCATCGGGCAGTCGAGCGTAACGCCGAAATTATACGCTCATTGTAGTCATCACTCGTGCAATAATGATGAATGCGTGTTTATTGACTTTTTCGAAAACTTGTATTGTATTCTCTTTTTTGGCTACTTGCAGATAAGCGTTTGTTGCATTTAGTATGCACTCATGTAGTAGGAAGATATGTGCGATGTTCCGTCTTCAAAGTTTCAAAATTCAAGCAGCCTATTAAGCAGCTAAGCTCCTCCTAGTAAACGAAATTGCATAATTTTGTTTAGGAAAACAAAATATCAATATTTTAAGTCTAAATAAATTATTTATATGAGATTATAATATTTATGTAAGTTGAAAGAAACATCATTAATCAAATTATTTAAAACTTTACTGGATTGATGATAACCAAAAAACGTTTTATAAAATATGCCAGCATCAAAAGTAATTGATTTCATTTAATACATTAAATGCTACACCCTAAGCAAAATTTAATTAATTTATTAACACTTGCTTTTATCAATTTGTCGGTATAAACAAAACTTTTGTTCAAACCTATTTATTATAACTGTAATCAAATAAACTTGAGTGATACAAGTTATGCAATTATAATAATATAATGCCATTTGCGCTTGACGTGTGAATAATTTTGTTGATGAAGATTTTATCTATATTAATTGTAATCATATGTATTTAATTATATATATATATTATTGGCGGCCACCGTGGTGTGATGGTAGCGTGCTCCGCCTACCACACCGTATGCCCTGGGTTCGCTCCCCGGGCAAAGCAACATCAAAATTTTAGAAATAAGGTTTTTAAATTAGAATAAAATTTTTCTAAGCGGTGTCGCCCCTCGGCAGTGTTTGGCAAGCGCTGCGGGTGTATTTCTGCCATGAAAAGCTCTCAGTGAAAACCCATCTGCCTTGCAGATGCCGTTCGTAGTCGGCTTAAAACATGTAGGTCCCGTTGTTGTTGTTGTTGTTGTAGCGATAAGGTTGCTCCCCGAAGGCTTTGGGGAGTGTTATCGATGTGATGGTCCTTTGCCGGATACAAATCCGGTACGCTCCGGTACCATAGCATCATTAAGGTGCTAGCCCGACCATCTCGGGAACGATTTATGTGGCCACATTAAACCTTCAGGCCATTCCCTCCCTCCCTACCCCCAAGTTCCATGAGGGCTTGGGGTCGCCAGAGCCTCGTCTGTTAATGAAACAGGATTCGCCGCGGATAGGTGAGGTTGACAATTGGGTTTGGAGAAGCTATATATGTATTGCGCTGGCAACCTGAAAGGTTGCGCTACACAGCCCCTTGAATCTGGTATTTTAGTCGCCTCTTACGACAGGCATACCTACCGCGGGTATATTCTGATCCCCTAACCCGCTGGGGGAATGTAGGTCCCGTCCGGCCAATTTGTAGGGAAAATCAAGAGGAGCAGACGCAAATTGGAAGAGAAGCTCGGCCTTAGATCTCTTCGGAGGTTATCGCGCCTTACATTTATTTTTTTTTATATCTATATATATTAATTATATTGTAACGAATTCTGGGGATTTCTCATATTTTTGCACCTTCTACTAACGGACGAATCGCTAAACTGTTGAATACATCACTCCAATATTCTCTATTGCAAACTGGTATTTATTTAGATAACTTTGGGAGTAATACTTCATAACCAATAGCATGTTCAAATCAAAACTGATTACTGATTACTCAGCTTGCGCTGCTTTTATACTCTCTGTTGCCTCGTCCTCATGTTTCTACTAAAGTCTAGACGTTTCGCCTTCTAGAACTGTTGTATCTCCTGCTTGGTAATTGAGCTACATATATGCGTGTGTATGTGTGAGTAACAACTTCGGCTGATGACTACATGTGTGTGTGTGAGATATCTCTTCACTTTGCGCTGCTGGTTATGTGTGTAAATCTATATAAAGCTGCAGACGTTGGTGCTTTATCGGTAACCGTATCGGTAACCTTATAACAGCTGATTCGACCAACCTTATGGGAATCAATGCAATCGATTATTGGTGCCGCTAAGGTCGTAACCGTATCGTAGCTAACCAATTGGTTTTTGGTTTACCGTCGTAACGATAAACAGCTGATTACGTTAGGGATACGACTACAGCGATACGACATACGGCACCAAATGCTTACTGTATTTGTTGTTGTTGATAATTTACTAACACCCTAGTGATACCAACATTCGCCACAATATTAATAATTAAAAGTGCCACAAGTCAGATAGCCAATGGTTGGACCGAATTCCATAAAATATTCAGTATATACAGCTTATATTCAACGACTTGACTATGAAAAGCTTTCAAAAGCTACTTAAGAAAGGAGTTATAGGGCTAGAAGGATCTTTGAAATCTGCTTGAGGACTTGAAGTGAAATACCATCATTAATTCACGTTTAACCTCCTAAGCGAATTTGGCTGTTTCATAACAAGTCATGCCAGCTATCCCCGTTTCGCGTTAACTCACGCCAATTGCGAGCACCAAGGGTGGTCAAGTCTTCTTCCACCTGCCTCTCCCAACTCAGTGGAGGTCCCCCCTCTTTCTGCTTACAAAGTGCGGTGTCGACTGAAATAATTTCTTGCGTCTTCATCCATTTGCCTAACACGACCTAGCCAGCGAAGCCTTTAGGGTTTTATTCGCTGCGATATCGTCATATCTGCGTAAAGCTCATATAGATCATTAATATTCTTCTTTCGATACTCGCTGTCGGCATCACGTACAGGACAATACATCTTCTGAGAGACGTTTCTCTCGAACACTCCAAGAGCCATCTCATCTTCTCTCGACAGCGTACATGTTTCCGAGCCATACATCAGGACAGGTATGATGAGCGACTTGTGGAGCGTGATTTTTGGTCATAGAGAGAGGACTTTACTTTTCAATTTCCTACTCAGTTTAAACTAGCACTTGTTGCAAGAGTTATTCTCCGATTGATTTCTAAGCTGACACTGTTTTGCTAATTTCCAAATAGACGACATCTTTCGCAGCCTATTGCAGTTTCAAATATTTCAAAAAGAAGACTAAGAATATACCCCACTCTTTCAATTATCAATTGCCATCCACAAATGATAGGCGTCAGTCTTTCTTCATTTAACCAGCAAGGTTCCAACAATATCACCAAACAAAATTTAGGGGTGTGCATCTCAACCTTTTTTCTGAACCTCCGCAAAACAATCAACTGAAAAAATTTATGCATAGCTTAGATTAGCAAAAAGGCCGCTTCGCTCTTGGCGACGTTACTTCGAAGGGAAAGCTTTATTGTCAACTTTTTTAACAAAGATACCGCATGTTAACTTTGAGAGCCGAAAAGACCGCACAGCTTCGAAGAGAATGCTATTTTGTCAACTTCAATGAAAAAAAATACCGCACAGCTCCATTGGGAATGCTTTATTGTGAAACTCTGCAAAATTAAATTTTTTTTGAGGTGAAATCGAAGTCTCTGCGATTCGCCCAATAGGGAGCCGAACCTTTGGACAAGAGATGAGACCTCTGTACAATACAATACGGTATTGTATGGTATATGGTACAGTTTTTAACGACCTTTATGTGGTCGCGAGGGTGTTATGCTTCAGTGATATAACAGCAGCTCAGGTAGGGCAATATAACACTCAGCAGTCGGTCTTCAAGAAACGTAGGCGTGATCACATATTGGCGTGAATTGAAACAAAAACATATCTAAACAACATAAATAAATAAATGTAAAGCGCGATGACCTCCGAAGAGATTTTAGGCCGAGCTTCTCTACCAATTTGCGTCGTGCTCCTTTTATTTTTTCCTACAAATTGGCGGGACAGGGCCTACTTGTTTTATGCCGGCTCCGAACGGCATCTGCAAGGCAATTGAGTTTTCACATATACATAAACATATACATAGACACAAACAAAAATATAAACAAAACTTAAAAATAAAAATAAACATAAACATAAACAAAAGCCTAAACATAAACATAAACAAAAGCATAAACATAAACTTAAAAATAAACATAAACATAAATATAAACATAAACATAAACATAACCATAAACTTAAACAAAAACGTAAACATAAACATAAACATAAACATGAACACGGAACATAAAGACAAACATAAACATAAACAAAAGCATAAACATAAACATAAACATAAACAAAAGCAAAAACGTAAACTTAAAAATAAACATAAACATAAATATAAACATAAACATAACCATAAACTTAAACATAAACGTAAACATAAACATAAATATAAACATAAACATCAACATAAACATGAACATAAACATAAACGTAAACAAAAACATAAATATAATCATAAACATAAACATAAACATAACCATAGACATAAACATAAACAAAAACATAAAATTAAACAAACATAAACATAAACATATACATAAACATAAACACACACATAAACATAAACATAAACATATACATAAACATAAACATAACATAAACATAAACAGAAAAAGAAACATACACATAAACATAAACATAACCATAAACATAGACGTAGACATAAACAAAAACAGAGAAATAAACAAAAGCATAAACATAGACATAAACTTAAAAATGAACATAAGCATAAGCATAAACACAAAATAAACATAAACATTAACATAACAAACAGTGAATATGAAAATTAAATGTTTTTTGCTTCTCCTTTAAAATTTTAAATTTGTTGGTTAACGCAGAGTAACTTCCAGATCTAAACAAATGAACATTGCACATACATTACTTAGGTTACACACATCCTTCATACTGCAGTCTCAATTAAATTTAGTACGCTTAAAGCATTGGAAAACTTAAAATTCCATTTCAGTACAATGCTTGTACGGGAATAAATAGAGGAAATTATCAAGTAGTTATGAAATTACGCGTGATTTCTCTTGTGTAGATATATATTGTGACGAATATTAGCATCACTAAGTGATACTCACATCCCTAAGGTTATTAAATAAAGACACAACAACAAATCAATCATCATTTACTCACATACATACAAGGCAACGGAAAGATACGCACAAATACACGTAATCATCAGCCGAAATAGTACTCACATATACTCACGCATATGGTTACAAACTACAAGTATACCTGTATATGGCTGGTAACCAAGCATGAAGTTCGAGAAAATACTAGACCTTAGTAGCGGCGCCGTGGTGTGATGGTAGCGTGCTCCGCCTATCACACCGTATGCCCTGGGTTCAACTCCCGGGCAAAGCAACATCAAAATTTTAGAAATAAGATTTTTCAATTAGAAGAAAATTTTTCTAAGCGGGGTCGCCCCTCGGCAGTGTCTGGCAAGCGCTCCGATTGTATTTCTGCCATGAAAAGCTCTCAGTGAAAACTCATCTGCCTTGCAGATGCCGTTCGGAGTCGGCATAAAACATGTAGGTCCCGTCCGGCCGATTTGTAGGGAAAAATCAAGAGGAGCACGACGCAAATTGGAAGAGAAGCTCGGCCTTAGATCTCTTCGGAGGTTATCGCGCCTTACATTTATTTATTTTTATTTTTAGTAGAAATATGCGAACGAAGCAACGGGGAGTATAAAAGCAGTGCAAGCAGAGTAGTCAGAATCAGTTTTGATATAAGCACGCTATTGGTTGTGAATTATAAGTGTTATTGTGAAGTACTTTAAAAGTAGTCTAATAAAGGCCATTTTGCATTATTGAATATTGGAGTTATTTATTCAACAGTTTAGCAGAAGGTTTGGAATAAGCTAAATTCCCAACAATTCGTTACAATATGATTTAATTCACCGCGTCAATTATGAAAGTTATGTATGGCCACATTATGAAATTGTTTACTTCGTTAATTGGTGCACAACCGTCTAAGCGATTTTGGGCGTTGCTTAGCAAGTTACACAAATCATTCGAGCTTTACGAAGAAGGTGGAGAACAATAAATAACCTTCTAAAATTCGTTACAATATAAAAAATCGGTCGCGTCTAGATCATATACCTAAAAGAGATCATGCACTTTTGACTAAGAATTCCATTCAGCTGAGGATACATTACCTTTAGGAAGTCGATATAAAGTTTTGACTTAAAACATGATTTTAGCTAACACATTCCTTGAGGCTATAACTGCCTCTGATCCCGGTAAGAGTGAGTTAGCTATGTGGTCTTTCTATTCATAAATTGTCTAACGATTGCGTCAGCTCTCTTCTTTTTGTCAAATGTAAACTAAAAAGGATCCTAAAACCTATTTCCGTGAGAGGAATTTGATTGGGGCGAAGAACTGTTAACACATGAACAACAACAACTAATCCGACGACTAAGATGAATATTATTCGAAATAGCAATGTTTTGATTTGCCAAGCCTTTGAGCGCGTGCGCTATAAATTTATTTATTTATTTGTACTTGTTTTCACTACACAACACTTATTTACACTTGGATCCATTTAATTGGCAATGCCAACAAATTCAATTTACCTTAAACATTTTTGCAAGAATCGCTAACGTATTTTAAATCAATAAACGTCATATGCCATTATGCGGCCAAGTGGCAACTACTTAATACAGTGGCGTTAAATACAGTACAGAAAATATATGTATGTATGTATGTATTAGGCCGGGTCTATTTGTGGGGAGGCAAAAAAATCGCCCATTGCTCTGTGAAAATCATATTCTAGGGATCAAAATAAGAAACTTTTCCGAAGAAACCATACCTCTAAAACGAATTCTGATGTCCCCCCTTTGGGTCGAACTTGCAAATTTTGAAAAATCCCACTTTAAAATGCCTATGTTTTTATACCTTTCATGATTAATTTCATGATATTAATTTCGTCACGAAACCGAAAATTTTAAGTCCTTAAAGGAAAATAGATAGACCCACCATTAAGTATACCGAAATAATCAGGTTGAAGAGCTGAGTTGTTTTAGCCATGTCCGTCTGTCCGTCTGTCCGTCTGTCTGTTTGTATGCAAACTAGTCGCTCAATTTTTGAGATGTCTTGATAAAATTTGGTGAGCAGGTGTATTTGGGTGTCCGATTAGACATTTGTCGGAACCGACCGGATCGGACCACTATAGCATATATCCTCCATACAACCGATTTTTCAGAAAAAGAGGATTTTTGTAATATCTTACCCAATTTAACAGATTGAAGCTTCAAACTTCACCATATACTTTCGTATATTGAACATATTGTTGCCTGAAAAAATTTATGAGATCGGTCGTATATATAGTATATATCCCCCACAACCGATTGTTCAGATAAGGAACTTTTCGTAATTACTGCCCTATTTTAAGAGCTAGAGGCTTCAAATTTCAGCGAATTCTTACGTATATAGCATATATTGTTGTCTGAAAAAATCATAAAGATCGGTGGTATATATAGTATATATGTGGTGGTATATATAGTATATATATATAGTATATATATAAATATTTTCGCAAATTTTAGCCCCATTTTAACAGCTAGAAGCTTCAAATTTCACCGAATATTTACTTATATAGCATATATTGTTGTCTGAAAAAATCATAGAGATCGGTTGTATATATAGTATATATCTCATACAACCGATTGTTCAGATAAGAAACTTTTCGCAATTTCTACCCCATTTTAACAGCTATAAGCTTCAACCTTCACTGATTGCTTACGTATATAGCATATATTGTTGTCTGAAAAAATCATAGAGATCGGTTCTATATATAGTATATATCTCATAAAACCGATTGTTCAGATAAGAAACTTTTCGCAATTTCTACCCCATTTTAACAGCTAGAAGCTTCAAATTTCACCAACTGCTTACGTGTATAGCATATATTGATGTCTGAAAAAATCATTGAGATCGGTGGTACACATAGTATATATCTCATACAACCGATTGTTCAGATAAGAAACTTTGCGTAATTTCTGCCCCGTTTTAACAGTTAGAAGCTTCAAATTTCACAAAATGCTTACGTATATAGCATATATTGTTGTCTGAAAAAATCATAGAGATCGGTTGTATATATAGTATATATCTCATACAACCGATTGTTCAGATAAGAAACTTTTCGCAATTTCTACCCCATTTTAACAGCTATAAGCTTCAAATTTCACTGATTGCTTACGTATATAGCATATATTGTTGTCTGAAAAAATCATAGAGATCGGTTGTATATATAGTATATATCTCATACAACCGATTGTTCAGATAAGAAACTTTTCGCAATTTCTACCCCATTTTAACAGCTAGAAGCTTCAAATTTCACCAACTGCTTACGTGTATAGCATATATTGATGTCTGAAAAAATCATTGAGATCGGTGGTACACATAGTATATATCTCATACAACCGATTGTTCAGATAAGAAACTTTGCGCAATTTCTGCCCCGTTTTAACAGTTAGAAGCTTCAAATTTCACAAAATGCTTATATTGTTGTCTGAAAAAATCATAGAGATCGGTCGTATATATGTTATATACTTCATAAAAACTGTCATTTTGACCCCTTTTTTACGGCTAGAATCTTCAAAATTCATCAAATTTCATCAAATAGTTACGTTTTCGTCATATATTTTTGAAATACGTGATTCGTAGTCATAGTTTTTACACGCAGACCACAAAAAACCTGAAACTTTGCATCCTCACACGAAGTACCTACCTGTTTTTTATTTTATATTTATCTTAAAAATCGTTAAGGTATGTAGATCTGTTCACTATATATTTCTTATCTTATACATCCGATTATTCGGAGATTACAAACGGGATAAGATCATTGTTCAGCCCCATTCTTACTTGTTTCTTTTTGAAGTTTATTTTTCTCTTTAGAAATTTATTTAGTCAGAACATATTTAAATGAAAAAATGAATTTAACTTAGTAATAGAAAAGAAATTAAAAAAAGTTATTAGAAATTAGGGTTTTACAACCCCCTTTTAAAACCAAGGCATCACTGTGATTCATTTGCATGTCGTAAACTTAGTTGTGTGGGTTTTTTATTCAACCGCTTTAAAAAATGAAGGTATCACTGTGACACAATTGCAGATCGTAAAATTGTTTGTGTTGTTTTTTTTTAAGCCACCACAAGACACAGCAGGTAGAATTGAAATTGCCCCTACCCAAAAGTTCGACCCAAAGGGGGGAACATCAGAATTCGTTTTAGAGGTATGGTTCCTTCGGCAAAGTTTCTTATTTTGATCCCTAGAATACGATTTTCACAGAGCAATGAGCGATTTTCAAATCGACCCGCCCTAGTATGTATGTATGTAGGCTATGAACGCAGTTTATTTGTTAGAGCTTTGTTGGGGCTGCCACGCACCTGGAAGCAAATACACATGTAAACATGTGGGACATTCCATGCCAACTTATTCTGTCGATGGATTTTGTATCACTGAGGATTGGGCACCGCTTTTTTAACTTTCGAAAAGTTATATAAAACAGTTTTTTCATATATATCGTTTTAAGTTTTATTAATAATCAGGATTTCCTTTTTTTAAATTTCCGAACATTTTTTTTTTTTTTTTTGTAAATTTTGTTTATTAATTTGATGCTCATTTTTCAACTTGCCAACATTTTTTATTTCTTTTATTTTATTTTGCTTTGTGTTGAGTCTGAAAAAAAATTATAATAAAATTATTTGTTTTTATTTCAAATTTATAAAAATGTTTAAATTCAAATTATTTCAAATTCATAAAAATGCTTAAATTATCCGATTTTTTCATAGAACAAAAATTTTAAGTCTAGCGAAATATATATATTTTTTTTGTTAGTTTTAGTGTTTTTAATTAAAATCAATTTTTTGTGTTTTCCAGGGAAAATTTTTTTTTTGAATTTCTATAAATTCACATATTTCTTTTTCCTGAAATTAAATAAATCAGGAATATTTTTTGTAAACAGGTTTCTCATCATTTTAGTTAAAAATAGTAAAAATATGCAAGCACAGGACATTCTTAACCAATTTAAATAATATGAAAAAGTAAAAAAGTCTAATTTCGGGTGAAACCAAACAATACATACCTAGCTGTTCACTTGAAATAAATACCATAGAATTATTGCAAACTTTTTTAAGGTTGGACATTTAGGAAAAGTGTGCGTGGTCTTTAACAGATTTTGATTATCTTCACTTAGTCTATATAATATGGCAAGGATAGTGTCTCTGCCAAATTTCAATGTACTATTTTTAACGGATTTTGATTTAAGGCTTGTTAAGCTTCCAAATTTTCTTCGTCTAAATGTGGGTGGTGTCACGCCCATTTTGTTGTGCGTCATAAAATCAATGCACCTACCAAATATCATTAGCTTAGCGGTATTCGTTTTTGAACTATCTCATTTTTTCCATTTCTCTAAACTTTTATATCGAAAAAAGTGGGCGTGGTTATCGTCCGATTTCGCTCATTTTCAATACCAATCTATTCTGGGTCCGAGTAAGCCCATGTACCGAACTTGGTGAAGATATCTTTATATTTGCACTAGTTATCGTGTTAACGGGAGTGCAGAGGGACAGATGGACAAACGGACGGGCATGGCTTAAACAAATTTATTTTCGATATTGATGATTTTGATATATAGAAGTCTATATCTATCTCAAATCCTTTATACCTGTACAACCAACCGTTGTCCAATCAAAGTTATAATACCCTGTGTACAAGTATAGCTGGGTAAAAAAAACTTGTTCACAACACTTTTCGGAATTTAAAAATTTTTCTGAAAAAAAAACGGATCGATTTGTTATCGGAAAGATATGAAATTGTTATCGATTTATTATCGAAAAATTACCAAAAGTTATCGATTTGTTATTGAAAAGTTATAAAAAATTTATCGATTTATTATTGTAAAGTTATCGATTTTTTGTCCAATCAAAGTTATAATACCTTGTGTATAAAACCAGCTGGGTATAAAAACTTGTTGACAACACTTTTTTTGGAATTTTAAAATTTTTCTGAAAGAAAAAAACTGATCGACTTTTATAGGAAAGATATCGAATTGTTATCGATTTATAATCGAAAGTTTATGAAAATCTTATCGATTTATTATCGAAAAGTTATCAAAATTTTTCGGTTTGTTTTGAAGTTATCGATTTGTTGTCCAATCATAGTTATAATGTCCTGTGTACAAGTACAGCTGGGTATAAAAACTTATTCACAACACTTTTTTCGGAATTTAAAAATTTTTCTGAGAGAAATTAGTTGACGATTTGTTATCGGAAATATATCGAGTTGTAATCGATTTATTATCGAAAGTTTACGAAAATGTTATCGATTTATTAACAAAAATTTATAAAGAAATTATAGATTTGTTATTGAAAAATTATCAATTTGTCATCAATAAGCTAACGATTCGTTTTCGAAAAGTAATCCAATTCATATAGAAAAGTTAACGAATTGCTATCGTAGTTTTACGAATTTACTATCAAAGTATTATTATTTGCTATTCAAAAGTTATCGATTTCTTATCGGAGTGTTTCCAATTTGTCAGCGGCGTATTTTCGATTTGTTAACGTCGACTCATCATCAACGAATATCCATAACTCGACGATAATAATACACTTGTGATAATAAGCCGATAGTTAAACAAAAACTTGCTGATTGTTATCGATAAGATCACCGAAAAAACTTGTTCATGGTAAAGTTCCCTCGGTTATGGTATAACCTCAAACTACTCCGAAAAAACGAAAAACACGACCAAATTTTAGCCAAATGCATCAGTAGGTTAAATTGGTATGGGCTGCCCCTTAGGTACTACATGTATGTCATAAATTTAAGCCGTATTATGGTTGCGGAAAAAATTAAGAAAATGTTAATTAAGAGTAATAGTTACCAAATTAAGAGACAAACTCAAAGTGGCATGCAATCAAAGGCAAGTCATAAATAGGCAATACAACAACAAAAAATATTACATATTTTGTATTAAATAGTTAATAATACCACCCTTGTTCGTAAGTGTTGGTATGCCTGACTAAATTAGCGCCGTCCCCAAGTGTCACCAAAACTGGATAAACCAAATAAGAAAAAATTCGCAATGAAAATTTAAAAAAATTGCAACAAAAAAAAAATACAGAAAAAAAATAATTCAAACCACAAAGAAATTTCAATGTGAGTTTGCAGTACAAATTAAGTTTACGTCACACTTGCATGTGCTAGCTCTTCATTTGTAAAGACAATGTGTCAAATTGTTTGTTGGAAAGCCAGTTTGTCTTTCAATTGTATACATTCACTATGGGTTAGTGGGTTAGTATCGGTAGCGCTGAACTCTACTCGGCATGCATTGGAATTGCATGAATCTTTGCAATGTTTACATAGTCGCATGAGTATTTCATTGTGTGCAAGTAAGTAAGTAAGTAAGTAAGTATGCGTAACGGGTAACTAGTATTGTTTTTGTACGAGGAAGAGAGATTTGCATTAACTAAATTCTTCTCAAAGTGTAATTTACTTCATGTACTCTAATCTTGTGGCGCTTGGGGTAACAAAAGAATGGATCTACCAGAAACAAGAAAGAAGTCGTCCCACCAAGAGGATTGTCTCTTCAAATCTAGGGCATTCAGTATTGCTGAATGATGAAACCAACACAGACGATAAACCATCACCCATAGTCGAAGAGGTCGTATTGACCCTTAAAACTATGGAGTCGATTGGCCTTTTTATACACTTTTGTTGAATATTTTAGTACGAATGGCGAACGAAAGACCAATGCGTTTGGAAACAGTGGTAGAAGCAATGCTCTTCGTGACTACTTTCGTTGTATGAGTTGCAATAAACAAAACTAAACCATAATTATGGTGCTCTGTTCTCGTTTTCTTATTGACATTGCCTTCATCTTCGTATCGTAACGATTTCTGGTAATTCCTGATTATTCTGTGCTTTCTGTTATAGTTCGAATCGCTGAACTGTCGAATAAATAACTGCAATATTCAGCATGGCAACTCATTCACCCATTTCTCCTAAGGTCTAGACTTTTGGCGAACAGCTGCTTATTTATGTCGCCTTTATGTATCTGATATTTACGTTTCTCTTCTAATTATATGCGTGTGTATGTGTGAGTAACAACTTCTGCTCTTAGCTGCCGGCTACATATGTATATGTATGTGAAATATTCTCTTCGCTGTCAGCTTTGATGTGTACATGTACAAATGTGTGGCTGCTTGCTTTATTGTTGTTGTGTATTTATTTAGTAGTAGTATAGTGATGAACCACAATGCTAATATCCGCCACAGTAGTTATTTTCGAATTTGCTTTATTTTCTTTACATACGATTTCGCATTATCGGTTTTAATTTTTTCATCTCCGTTTTATTTTTTTGCGAAGAGGAGTCATCGAAATCCGTAAAGCCAGTACTGGTTAATAACCCCATCTAAACCTCTCACTGTTCCTGAACCGATCCCCTTTGCCTAATCACCAAATACTACGTCAGGAAGCAGTTTGAGGAACTTTTCTCAATGTCCTTTAGATCTCGTTACCATAGGTACATTGAGTGAAAATCTTCAAATGTTTTCACTATACATCGACTGGAACCCCAGTTTTCAATCTGACTACCTAACGAACTATCTGAGTCGTTGAAAAGTACAAGGTTTCCGAACCGCGACTTATCTTTCTTGTCTTCAGCTACTTGTATGATTATGAATTCATGTATTATGAATTCATGTATTATTTTCTTTCATTATCGTGAGATACAGAAGTTTAACTGTCATTAAGTGGAATCATTTTGGCCGCAGAACTAAAGTATCCGATCCTGAATCTATCAGACCAAATAGGTATCAGCCCTTATAAAGGGACACATCGCGCTAGCTTGGCAGGTCAAAAAGGTGAAAAACTATTCATCTTAACCGGATTTATTTTGACTTTTGTTTTGTCAGCTCTGCGTATGACGTAAATTACCATCGGGGTCCTAATTATTCCTCTACCTTTCTACCAGGTCAATATTATCCGTACCGTTTGAATGTCACTGGTTTCAAAATTCGCACCCGTTCTTAAAAATCATACAGAAAAGGAACAGAGAAGAAAGTGAAGTAAAGTAAAGAAACAGAAAGGAAAGAAAAAAAGGAAAGGAAAGGTTTTTGGAAGGTGTGTTATCGACCAGGTATAGAGAGCTATCGATTTTTCATCGACGTGTTATAGATTTTCTATCGATAAAAAAGGTGTTTGATAAGTTATTGGTTCTTCATCGAAGGCACATCACCTTGTTATCAAAAATTTACCGTTTTATCATGGAAATTTATCGATAATTTATTGATTTCTTAACAAAAATATATCAATTTGTTGCTCTCAGCACGTTTTCCTTTTATTTTCGGTAAGCTATCGATTAGTTATCAACGAATTATCGACTTGTAATGGAAAAATTATTTATTTGTTATCAATAAGTTTTCGATTTCCTATCAAAAAGTTTATTGATAACTTATTTAAAAGTTACCGATATGTTATCAAAAAATTATCGATATGCTATCGAAAAGTTATCGATATTTTATCAAAAAATTATCGAGTTACTATCGAAAAGTTATCGGTTGGTTATTGTAGTATTACCAATATTGTATAGAAAAGTAGTTAATTTGTTATCAAATATTTATCTCTTTTTTACCGAACAAACCGATAAAATAAATAAATAGATAAATGTAAGGCGCGATAATCTCAGAAGAGATTTTAGGTCGAGCTTCTCTTCCAACAACAAACTGATAACTCGTCGATAATAATTTAAATTCTTTTGAAAACGTTTTCAAGTGGTTTTATTTGTAGTTTTAGTTTCAAAGGGTTAGTTTGAGCTCTTCTAAAAAAATGTTTATCTAGTATTGTTGAGTTGCAAGTTGCTGACAAAGTTTTTGGGCATGGTACCGCCCACATTTTATGTGAGCTTTTTGGACTTTGAAGTGCAATAAATGGAGTACCTCTTCAAATGCTTTTATGAAAACTGGTGGCTTGATTTCATATGCATATTACTTAGTAGGAAGGTAGGTGAAATGGCTGCGACCCTGGTCGCCCAAGTAGCTATTTAGATCCGTTTTGATGCCATGTAACTCGTCTAAAACCTACGGAATGTTACGGTCAATTTATTACAACCAGCAAGAGTTGTTGATAAAATTAAGACTATTCGGGATTGCTATCACAGATAGACCTCTGAGGTCTTCTAGAAACGGGCTTCCAAGGAACATTAGCCGAGCTGTAGCTAGAGCCGAACATTTACACATAAAGTGTTCTACTGTCTCCCTGGCATTTGGATCTTTGCAGCTTCTGCAGTAGTCGTTATACGGAACGCCCATCCTTTCCGCATGCGTACCTACTGCCCAATGACCGGTGCAGACCGCTATCAGTTTGCGTGTGTTGGCACTGGATTTGTTCAGAAGACTTCTCGTCCTCCTTCTATCATGGTTTGGCCAAATGGATTTTGATATTGCACAGGTGGTGATGTTATTCCACTTTGTTTGTGCTTTCTTCAAGTAGAAGCTTTGGATATTCCCCTTGGTTACTGCAAAGGTAAATGATACAACTTACACAAAAAATTTTAGAAAACGCAGCGAAAATAAAATATTACAAAAATCAAAAAAAGTGCAAAAGATATTTAATAAAAAGTAAAATTAAAATTACAAAAAAATGTGAAAATGTGGAAACACAAAACCTAACCAACAGCAATTATGGCATAATCACTAACACCAGCGCAAACTGGCAGCAGTTACTTGAAAAAACAAAAGCAGTAAAATACTGCAGTTGCATCCGCTAAATAAATAATAAATGAACAAGTCGGTCGAAATAAAAAAAAAAAATCTACAAAATCTTAGGTGAGGTAAGGCGCTCGTAAAGTTTATTTTTCAAGTGATCCCTAGAAAACTGGTTAAATCAACAACCAATGCATCGCCGCCAATTATTTTGAAGATGTTAACGGCATTTGCATACAGTCATATAGCCACACAAAGCTATCACTAGTTAATACCAAAGCACCAGAATAACTCTTATCCTAAGATAAGTCATTGAGTTATTGTAGGAGATGTAAACTTTGTGTTTGACTTGAGAGAAACTTTTATTGATTTTTTCCTTCAGAGAACGGCAAGCGGCCTACACGGTCCCTTGTCTGAGCATCGAAAGAGATTTTGAGTCCACAATTGTAGTAGTACTTCACTATAACCATTATACTTTACTAATAGCATGTTTAAATCAAACCGATTAATTATTCCTCAGCTTGCGCTGCTTTTATACTCTCTGTGTTCACATATTTCTCTTAAGGTCTAGACTTTTAACGAACATGCCTTCTGGAACAGTTGTATCTCATACTTCGTTATTTAGCTATATGCGTGTGTATGTGTGAGTAACAGCTTCTGCTCTTATCTGCTGGCTACATATGTGTATGTGAAATAATCTCTTCGCTTCGAGCTGCTGGTTATGTGTGTGGAATATTCTGCGTTGCCTTGTACATAAGTATGGCTGCTTGCTTTATTCTGTACATGTATATAAGTGTGGCTGCTTGCTTTTTTTGTGATTATTTAACTAACATAATAGTGATGTTAATATTCGCCACAATATCAAGTATCGTCAATGAGTGTCCTGGAACGCAAAGAAGCATTGGAAAAACTTCGATCAAGGCGGACCATCATTTATACTGGGTTCGCGGTCATAAAGGGGTAGAAGTTAACAAAAAGTCCGATAAGTTGCTAAAAGAGGGTGCATAAGTCGATGAATTGACGATAGACGTACCAATCCGTTTGGGAGAGATCAAAAATAGACACGAGTTGCATATGATCCATTGCGAATGAAAGCCATGCACATAAGCATGGGGCTGTAACATTTCTAAAATCATGTGCAAATCCTACAGTGTTAGAATGACAAAGTTGCTCATATTTCTAAAGCGATAACATTTAAGGCTCACGATGGCCATACTAACTGGACACTGCCTTCTGATGTCGAATGCTTATAAGTAAGGCCTCGTCAGTAACAACACATCTAAGAAGTGCGTACTGAAGGAATAAACGGTTGAGCACGTTCTGTGTTCATGTCCTGCGTTCGCGAGGTCAACACTACAGCCACTAGAGGTAGCAGAGTTGCCCGATCTCGAAGCAACATTTAAGCTAGGCCTTAGAAAACTTCTAGTATTTGCTTAGAGGGCGGCGTTATAACATTAGTTCTGGTACTAGTTGGGGTTTTCCGTTTGATTGTCAAACAATTTCTGGTAAAACTATGGACACATTCAGTCTATGTGAGGTCTTTACTGTCCGACCAGTTCAAATTAAACAAGCCTTGTCTTCAGGGAATATAGTATATTCGAACATTCATAAAAATATTAAATTATGCTCAGTTGGGTGGCTGCTGCCCAGTTAAGCGGCAGCTCACTGCGGCATTTAAATGTTTAGTTGGGCTACCGTATAACGCAACGATGATACGGTGGTTCTATGTAATAAACTAATCGTTCCATCACGGTTCTGGCTATTGTCGGACCTGGTTCCTTTGAATGCTCGCGATTGAGCCAGAATCGACAATTCGTTTCCCTGAGCAGCCCAGAAGAGTGACAAAAAATCGGTAACTTCATAGAAGCTATACTGAGAGAAAACAAGTGGGACCTAGACGCAAGAAAAACAGAAGGCTCTTATAAAACTAAAAATATGGAACGCCACCCTAAATGTATACGAAAACCATTCCTTGGTGGGCGACGATTTCAAATGAGGTGATTTTTAGTACACGGACACACGGTTGCTGCAACAGCAGCAATTATGGTCCAGTAGGTATGTTCCCCACCCACAAAAAAACCGCTCCTTGGCAACGATTAAGTTACGGATAAGGCAGAGATCCATTTCGGATATTTTCTGATATCGCACATTTAAGAAATAGAGATGAGCTCCAATATCTTATTGGGGAAAGGTTAAGTTTCGAAAGTGCTATCCATATCGAAAAACGCAGCCAGGGTGATTTTTTTCTGCAGAGGGGACATAAAATGGCTTACTGATTCCACTTTGTCATTCTCCATGCAGATAAAACAGCTGGGACTGTGCATTACGTTTAGTCACATCGCGTAGTCCGAATACGCATTCCTTATAGCGCCAAGGTTTGATATCAAGTGACAATGACAGTATTCGGCTATCTCCTACCAACTTACCCTAAGATTACGGCTCAACAAATCAAAAAGTATCCTTACGAGTAAGAGGCGAAAAAGAAAAGACTCTAACTTGCTAAGAACTGCACTACAATTTTCAAGATTTATTTGGATGCCATTAGTGTAAATCAGGCCTTTATAAAGAAAAAACTCCATTGACGCCAATTTTTTGGTAGATTTGGGAGTAGGAAAGTATATTCAGCCGTACAGGAGGATTTTTGCTGCCGTTATGCACTCCTTTTCCGTCTCAACTAGCACTGACTTTTGCCATCACTTGTAGCTCGCTGACTGTAAGCCTTTTCTTCGATTTTATTTCCTCTACCAGGTAAAATTAACACGCGCATCTGAAGAAGTTAGAATCAAAAATCACGAAGCGATAGACTCCCTAACACATGGACTCCACCTAGAGTACTTACTTCGAAATCGCTTTAAGCCCGGTTGAGACATAAATAAAGCATTTTTATGCAAAGCAATCAAAATGGGTGTTTATTAAGGAGTTTTATTAATTTCTCACACTGAATAACTGTTAGTTAAGGAGACAAGTAAATAAATCTCTTTTTTTTTTAAATCAGGTCAAACCTTCAAGATCACAACAACTGGCTTCTCTGTTCTTCAAATATATGTTTAAAGGAACCATTGAACTATGAAAGGCTTCATATCCATTTAATGACATTTCGCCTCCTTTGGCGCCACCAAATGTGCTAGTCTTCATAGGGAACTACAAACACAGTTTCGTGTAAACGTGCTACCGTGACGATGTTTACTTCACGCGCATCACATTCGAAATGCTGCATATCTGCATCTGCATTTTGTTGTGCTCTCCAAACCAACGGTAGTCATTTGCCAACAGCCCTTATCTGATAGCAACGTCGCTCGCGACTGCCAATATGTCACATCATTTATGGTTGCCTTCCTGCCCCCTGTTGATTGAGTGTTTGTTTTTTTTATTTCCCACTCATCTACAGTTTCCCACAGTAACTTGGATCCGTGTATGTTATGTAATTTTGTTTCTTTCTATATAAACATTTTTGATTTCTTTGAATTGCCCACGTGGCTTTTGACGACCTTTTTGACAACCATTGTGTTCAAATGTAGACGGTTGTTGCGTGATACATAAACTGTCAAACTGACTGACAGGTTGTTCAACATGAAAGAGCATCCGGAACGTTATCTGAGAACATCTTAACTCTAGACCACTTTCAATATTTGGAGACCTATGCTCTAGACGCTCCGTTCATAAGCAGTTTTAAGACTTGCTCCAAATTGAAAGGCAAATTGGGAAGTTGCATTTACTTTGAAGGTCTATATCTAGTGGTTAAGGCTAAACTATCATTCCTAATACAGATGTTGTATATCGATCTTTAAAAGTTAACCTCTGGAATGTACCGTGGGATGTAATTGAACTAGCAAGGTCATCGTTGGTCCGTTGTTGAACAATCGTAGTGAATTGAGCCATCATTTGACCCAGCGCTACTAACATGTTAAGCTCCCAAGTAAACTTGATCTCACATCAATCTTAATTGTCTCTCTCCAGCAATCTCTTTTTTTGGGTGTTAGAAAAGCACTGTTTATTTGCAGCTGCTACGTAGGATTGTATCTGTTTTAGAATGCCGTAGGCAATTGCGTATAGCCTCACTGTGCTATAATTCTCAAAATGTTAATAATCGGTTAGAATGTGAGTGCCGTAAACTTATAATTGATTTAATACGAACCTGAATTGTCTAAGTGCTACCACATCTTTCTTGTAAGTCTGGCAAAGGATCAAGGACTTAGCACTCTACTGTGCGATGCAAAAATACTCTGCTCACATATTTCACATACATTTTTAATAAAAACCCAAGTGCTTGTGTCAAATTTTTGCTTTAAATTAATTAATTTTAAAGACACGACTTGAATAAAGCGCAATACAGCTCATCCATCAGCCATGAGGCGCCATCTTACCTCCTCTTGCTCCTCCTGCTAATTTTATTTATTGATTTTGTACGCTACCGCACTACGCTTGAACTTATTGATGACACTTTTACCTTTAGTCATGGCTTGCGGTACATGAAAGCATAAGAGCAAAAACAAAAAAAGCAACAAATAAACAAAACATTTGCAAAAATTTGTTCAGAAAACCCATAAAACTTAAGTGAATCATAAAAACTGAAAAAAAAAAACATTAAAATTGAAACAAAGCAATAAAAGAAAATAACTTTTGTATTAAAAAAGACTTAAACGCGTTCACAACACAACAAAAGCTAAAAGCCCATGTCAACATGAAATGGATTACAATAACATAATTTGTTGTAGTTTTTAAGTAGTTGGTTAAACCAAGTTTGCTTAAACTCTAGTCAAATTTAAACTTCAGTTAAACTACTGAGCAGTTTTTCAGTCACAGTTTAAGACCGCCTTTGGGGTGGGCTTTTGGCTTTTGGCTATGGTAACATTGGTTTTTTATTATCGAGATAATTTGTAGATACTACAACAGCTGGAGTTTGTTTACGCAACAAACATTTAAATTTAAGATACTCTGGAGCTAAGGAACGAATATGCAATAGCTAACACAACAAAACTAATAGAGAAACTTGAGACCGTAGAACTAACAAAGATCAGTAAATTGGTATCTTTTGACATAAAAGATTTATACCCATCAATACCACTATCGGATACTTTAGCATAGTTAGCTCGACAATAGTTCATAATACAAAAAACAAACTGAAAAGTATGCAAATCACAAATATGCTAAAAACCACTTTAAGTAAAGACTATTTTCAATTCAACAATAAAGATAAAGATAAACAAACGGTCTTGGAATGGGAAGCCCCACATCAGCCATTCTTATGGAATTGTTCATGCAAAATCTGGAAGAAAAGTTCATACAGGAGCTGCAGTCCAAATTAGGCATGCCATTTTATGCTAGATACATGGATGACATAATATGCGTTTTAACTATTAATAACGAAGAGCTTATACTGGAGTACCTCAACAAGCAGCACCGAAATATAAAATTTACAATGGAAACCGAAAAAGACGGAGGAATCAACTACTAGACCTCACGATAAATATTGACAAAGTTACTAAAAGATTTAACTACGACATATATAGAAAGCCAACGGCCACCGACACAATAATACATGATAACTCATATCACCCCCAACAGCATAAAAATGCAGCATTAAGGCATTTGGTACATATACTTGAAAGAACACCTCTTACACAAGAGGCATATAAGAGAGAGCTTGAAGTAATTTAAAACATTGCTGCAAACAACGGATATAAATAGGCACCAGTAGATAAGCTCAGAAGGACGCGTGGTGAACCAAAAAGAAATAATGAAAAGGAAAATAGTAACACCTGGACAACTATCACATATACTGGAAAAGCAACATATATGTAAATTGACAAACTTCTTTAAAAATACAACATTAACACAGCGTTCAAAACATCGAACAATCTAGGGCAGAAACTAGGAACTAACACTAATTCAGAGGATCCGTTTAGCAGCCACGGCATATACAAGCTTACCGGCGGATGCCAACATAGTTACATAGGACAAACAGGACGGCAAATAACAACGAGGTTCAGAGAGCACATTAGAGATTACAACAAAAATACACGGAATCCAAAAATTATACCAGAGTCTAACTTCGCGAATCATATGGTTGAAAATAAATGTTCCCCAGCAAACATAAATAAAACAGTAAGGGTCCTTCACATAAAAGCAAAAGGCTCGACGGTAGAATAATAAACGAACAGATAAACACAATTTCTGACACAATATTCGAGCCTTTAAAATTTGTTTACTAGAAACAAAGTAAACACACAGGTACAACAGACAAACACACAACAACAAATAAACACAAAACAATTAACGCACCAAAACAAGAAACCCACAAAGAAGGTCAAACGACTATGATTACTGACTTTTACCTGCCTCATTAAGGCACACAAATCGATCAGTAAAAACCACCCACGGTTCTGAATGAGCACACAACACATATAATAACTAAATATACACAAGAATAAATTTTGGCAATACCTGTTCATCTACCTACGAACTATAAATACAGGACAAACTACAACAACAAATCAGAACAAAAATCGACATTGGTGATAGCACTACGCCAAAACCGGTTTGTCTCGAAACCAAGTTTTTCAAGGGATGCCGGAAAATCGTTCCAATATACAACATTTAAAAGATATTTCTCCAGCGAAATTTATATCTAGTTCCGAAGCTGATATCCAACATCAATATCTAGTTATTCTTAAACCAGATACTTCTCAAGTTCATACACAATTTCATTCTACAATCACTATCCAACCTTTGAGAAATATTGTAAAATTAAAAGTTCTCGAGTTAATCTCCAACGTCATTAGCATTTTCAAATTATTATCCAACCTTTGAGAGATTTTGAGAAATGTACATTTCTAAAATAAATACATACGTTCCTACAGTTGATATCCTACATTGGATATCAAGTTGAGGTGAAGTTGAAAAAAAATCTTGAAGGTGGTACCACCAAAGCCAACAGCTATTTATTGTGAGAAACAAACATAGTAATGAAACGTAATTAATAAAAAATTAAAACCTTACATTTGAGTCCAGTTAGAGAACCCCAAGTTGGGAGCTATAATTTTTCAACTAAGGCATTAGCATTGTTTGCTTTATAAAAAAAATTCTCTTTTGCTGAGTACTTTGCGGTTCGCAAGTTGAGCCACTGTGTCTAAACAACTCTTGCTAGTTATCAACATGAACTCTATTGGTACTCAAGGACAAATGTTTGTTGGGTATATTCGACGCCATTTTGAACGAACGCTAATAACTGATAGGTTAACTAGAGTTTAACCCTGCAGGTCGGCCGTTTAAGCTCAGCTTAGACTTCAGTTAAAGTTTACTGAAAACCGCAGAAACAGTTTATGCGTAGTTTAACTGACAAACTGTGTCGAACTTGTACTGAAAAACCGGGCCTTAATCAATCAACCTATAGTTAACGGCTATGCATTTTGTTGTGGTAAACGTCTTACCCCGCAGAGGTCATTTGCAAATGAGCACAAAATTGACTTCATAAAAAAATAAGAAATAAATACAAGTTAATAAAAAAAAACTGGAAGCAAATAAGAGCGCAGGTAGTAAAAGCAAGAGGTAACAAAAATTTCAAATTAAATTCAGCTTAAATTTTTTTTAGGCAAAATTTAAATATACATATATAACATATGTACGTATATCGCTTAAGGTGAAACCATTATTGTACAGGGGGGTGGAATAAAATATTATATAATATTGAAATCCAAAGGTCAAATTTTGAAGCAAAAAACACGCTGAATTTTCTAATGGATTGAAATCTTAAGTAAATACAAGTTTGGTGCAGATTGTGTCGCTCAGCGTCAATTTGTATAGCTTCATAAGCTTGAGTCAAAAATTAAGGGCCAGGTTTTATACGGCGCGGTGACGCTTTGAGCATCATAATACCAAAAACTCACACAAGTACTAGTGTCTACTGTTACTCATTAGGATGACTGCATGCTCTGATTATATCCAGAAATCTATATCTATCTTGATTCCAAGAGCATAAGGGAATCAAGATAGATATAGATTTCTTTGATATAATTATATCAAAACAAGTAAGGAAGGCTAAGTTCTGGTGTAACCGAACATTACATACTCAGCTGAGAGCTTAGCTGCGTTGGTTTCGTAGGGTTTCGTAGATGGTTTGTAAGTGGTTTTTAATTCCATATCACATATGTTTGGAAAAATCGACCAAATTGTAGACCAAGGGTGACGTTTTTTGGAACGATTTTCTTTCATCCTTTGTCAAATAAGGGAAAATCACCATGTAGGAAAATGAACCTAGGGTAACCCTGAAATGTGTTTGTATGACATGGGTATCAAATGAAAGGTATTGATGAGGGTCTTAAAAGGGAGTGGCCCTTAGTTGTTTATTGGAAGGTGTGTTCTAGATATCGACCAAAATGTGGACCAGGGTGACCCAGAACATCATTTGTTGGGTGCCGCTAATTTATTTAAATACATATGTAATGCCATGAACAGTGTTCCTGCCATGATTCCAAGGGCTGTTCTTCTACTTAATATGGTATGTGTCACACCCATTTTACAAAGTTTTTTCCAAAGTTATATTTTGCGTCAAAAAACCAATCCAATCACCATGTTTCTTCCCTTTTTTCGTATTTGCTATAGATATAATGTATTTTTTTTATTTTTCGAAATTTTCGATACCGAAAAATTGGTCGTGGTCATAATGGGATTTCGCCCATTTTTAATACCAAGATAAAGTGTGTTCAGATAAGTACGTGAACTAAGTTTAGTAAAGATATATCGCTTTTTGCTCAAGTTATCATGTTAACGGCCGAGCGGAAGGACAGCCGATTGACTGTGTATAAAAACTGGGCGTGGCTTCAACCGATTTCGCCCATTTTCACAGAAAACAGTTATCGTCATAGAATCTACTAAATTTCACAAGGATTAAAAGTATTCTAGACAAAATTAAACGTGCATAAAGTGCATGTGTTCGTTATCCGATTTTGCTAATTTTTATTAAGCATACATATAGTAATAGGAGTAACGTTCCTGCCAAATTTCATCATGATATCTTCAACGAATGTCAAATTACAGCTTGCAAAACTTTTATGTTACCTTCTTTGCCCATTGTCCAAAATTTTACTAATTTTCTATTCTGCGTCACAAAGACAACCCACCTACCAAGTTTCATCGCTTTATCCATCTTTGGTAATGAATTATTGCACTTTTTCGGTTTTTCGAAATTTTCGATATCGAAAAAGTGGGCGTGGTTATATTCCGATTTCGTTCATTTTAAATAGCGATCTGAGATGAGTGCCCAGGAACTTTCATACCAAATTTCATTAAGATACCTCAAAATTTAGTCAAGTTATCGGAGTTATTTACGGACGGACGGTCGGACATGGCTAAATGAATTTCTTTTCCCCCAGATCATTTTGTACTCAGAAGTCTATATACATCTCGATTAGTTTATGCCGTTACGGGGTACCGTTATGCGAACAAAATTAATATAATCTGTGAGCTCTGCTCAGCTGAGTATAAACAGGGTTTCTTATAAAAAGCAATCAATCAATCAGATCATAGTGATGATAAAATAAATGTAAATATGAAATTAGTTTAAAAGATAAAACCTAAACAACCTTTGGAATCTAAACTGAAACCTGTCAAATATTGTTTGCGCCATATTACAATTTTATTACTGTAATTAATAAAATTAGATATTGCTCAAGGGATTTTTTAAACTTGGGTTTGTGGTTTAAGTCTTTTGTTTAGGTCATTAATCATTGCTGTCGGTCAGCTATGCTCGCTTGGTACTACGATAAGAGCATCATGACTAGTCATATTTCCTTGTAAATGTTAAAGTAGGACAATGACATTGTTGAAAAATAAAAGATTTTGTTCAAAGAAGATGATAACAAAAAGTTTTGAGCTTTGAAAAATTCATATCTTATAACAACATAATGACCTTATGCATGTGTGTGCGTTTGTGTGTTGTCATATGTTTAATGAAGAGATCATTGACCAAATGTATTCGTATGTAGGTACGTATGTACATGTTAAGCATTGCATGATAGTTTTGAAATGACTAAGCAAAATTCAAATTATAGAAATATCTAATTAAATTAAAGATACTCAAATTACTTAACATGCCAAACAAGGAGAGAATTGCACAATGACCTTCTTCATCTTTGAGGCCAAAGTAGTTTCATTTGCAGTATCTGAAGAGATTTGCTCGTGTAGCATTCTCAGGTCAAGGATCAACTACAATCCCCTCAAAATAAAAATTTTGCTTTAAGGCCAAACAAACCACAGAATTCAGAGCGCACTTTACCGCAGGGAGGAAGTGCTAAGTGCTTTAGAATGAACATTTGGTAACACAACCCTAGGTAGCTAGGAGTCTTCCAGGCTCTGCTTCTTTAGACCATGACAGTGTATTTCAGTAAAGTACCAATAAATACTACTAGTGAGGTAAAGTCTCCTTCGATGTCAAGAAAGGTGCCCTGTACACATTTTTTGAAGAATCAATTCTGTTCTTACAATAGGCGCATGAGATATCCAAAACCCCCATCGAGAAAACATGATCGTCACATAAAGAGCAATCAGCTGTAACAGCGCTTTTACGAGAAACAAGAGCAGGGTAATGGTGTACAGCTTTCGCGAGAAACGTGAGGGGGTTTCGCTGCTTTTGGGATAAAGATGAGTTTCGTCGTTGTGCAAGATTTGGGTACTGATCTCAACCTCAGACAAAAGGTGTGAATGCGAGCCAACAATCTTTGCAGAAAATGTACAATTATCTCTAAAAAAAAGAGTACAGAGTCTTTGCAAGCTGACTTTTCCAATGGGGAATGGATGTCGCTCAATATAAAATGGTTGTAAGTGTTGTTGTGGTAGCAATAAAGACACTCCTCGAAGGTTTTGGAGAATTTTATCGATATTGATGGTCTTTTGCCGGATATAGATTTAGTACGTTCCGGTAACAAGCGCCATTAAGGTAAAAGTCCGGCCATTCCGTTAACGATTTAATGTGACCTCACTGAACATTTTAGGTCATCCCCCCCCCCCCCCCCCCCCCCCCCCAACTATTACCATGTGGAACTTGGCGCCTTGGACGCTAAAGAAATAGGATTCGCCACAGGTAGGTGTGGTTGACAATTTGGTTGAAGAAGTTATAAATTGCGTTGGCAACTCCCTGAAAGGATTGCGCTACACAACCACCCGATATAATTGGGTATTTTAGTTGCCTCTTACTATAGGCATATCTACCGCTGGTATATTCTAAGCCCTCTAATCCGCTGGGGTAAAAAAGTAATCGCTGATAGTGTAGCAGCTTCCAGCGCAACTATAACATCCCAAAAATGTGTGCCCATTAAAAACCCATAGGACTCCTCACCATTCATTGTCCAGCTTTCGGTACCTCAATGAAGAAGGATCCCTCGAGATGATCCTTCTGAGCCTCGCGGACTTATTTATCGTTCTCGAGTAGGAGTAATGCCTTCATTTTTTTGGCGACGAGACAATAATCGAAACTCGTCACAATATCATTTCATTTTTTCGTAGAAGTTTTAAAAGGTTTTTCTAAGGTATTCCTAACTTAATAACTCTCTCACTTTGAGAGGATATTTGATCCAGAAGAATTATTGAAGAGTCCCAAACTGGAAACTCTGAGGTTACTAAGTGTCGCCCTCTACCGCCGCGGGTTTCCTCAGCATCGTGAGCTTCCATTGCGAAGACATCTTCAATTTGATCTTGTTCAAAGCACAAGCGCCCGTCTCCTTATTTTGTCCAAGCGCATCAATATAAAAATAAAGTTTAAAAATAATACATTTTTTTTTATGAGGACTTTTTTTTGAACCATCAATAAGAAATCCTTGAAATACCTACCAATTTTATTATTTTCACTTTCTCACGAGTTCCTTTTTCAACAAAAAATTTAGTAATCCATGCCAACAAAATTCTGCACGCATGACCTTGTACATAAAAGAAGACACCTGCACTAAATTCACTTCAGCTATCATTGCAATCACCTTCTTACAACATCCGCATCATCACACCGATGCTCTCACCATCCCGCTTCGTTTGTCCACCACCAGTACATGTCACTTGACGCAACCGTACTTCATACTCCACTTCATTTCAAAATGCTCATAACAAAAGTAACTGAAATGAAGCATTAACACCGGCTGAAGGCGCGCAGCTAACTTGGTATTCGTGATGCATACTCTGCTCCAGCTGCTGCTAATGCCACCACTTGCACGACAACGACAACTAAAACGAAGTGTCATCAGGGCCGTACCGGAGATCGTGGAGGCCCCTGCGCAAATTCACAGGAGACCGTTTTTCTAAAAAAAAAGGTTATACGACACCAAAGGTTTTGCTTGTAGGATATTTATATTATGCTACATACATAGTTTCTTTACATACTTTTTTTTACAGCCAAATTGTCGTACTACTTGCGTCGCCAATCACAAGTGATTAGCGTTAAAAAAATATTCTTATATCACTACATTTCACTAGTAAATTAATGACTAATACTCAATGTAAAATCTCACAAAAATTATAACTTCAAATTTTCTTCCACATATTGTAAGTTTCTTGTGTCTCTCATTCTAGAAAAGTTTTTTCTACTTTTCATACTCGCAAAATCATCGATTGTTTTTGAAAAATCAATTTTCCGAGCTCTTTCATTTTCAATAGATAGGACTGCCAGTCCACTTAATCGTTCATTACCCATCGAACTTCGCAAATACTGTTTGATCAATTTTATTTTTGAAAACGATCGTTCAGCGGTGGCAGTTGTTGCTGGGATGGTCAAGAACATTATGCAAGCAGTATAAGTACATCTGAAAAATTTGATATCAATGAACTGTTTTCAATTACAAGAAAATCTGTGAGCTCTTTAAGTGTTTTCATTTGACTTATTTTTGAATTGAACGCAGCTTTCATTGACATCAACTGTACAGGAAACAATAGGGTTATGTGATCTGGAATCTTTTGAACGATGTTTTATGCCTCTACTCTTTTTTCGGATTCACTTGAAGTAGCAATGAATTGAGGTTGTACAACTCTATACGTATCCAGAACCATAGTCATTCCTTCAAATCTGTGTTTTAACTGTGAGCAAATCGTATCAACCATTGGATAGAAAATTGAAACCTTGAATAATTTTTCAGGATCAGTGAGTCTTTCATCTTCGCAGAGCCCATTTAAATATTTTTTGATTTTTCTTTTTCCTTTTTCCTCAAATTTGTTACTGATACTTAATTTCGCACACAATTCAGAAGATTCTAAAATCAATTCGTTAAAAGAATGACGAATATGGGTGACTTCTGAGAAAGCATTTTCCAGGTAGTCCTTATCTGTAAAAAGGTCAAGTTCTTTTGACTGAAGAGCTTTAGATGCAACATATACCTTTTCTAGGATTCTGCATTGGATTGTCAGCTGTTTCCTCAGCAGCATCGATTCTATCTGAAAACTCCGGCACTTATTTTCATATGCAAAAAATTAAATTTCTACCATATTTGCAGCATTGGTTCATATATATCTGTGGTTTGTAGGAAGAACAGCTTAAGTCCACTTTGACATAAGGCTCAAAATTGCATCAGAATATTATGTAAAATGAGCCTTTCGGCAAAGTGGACGTAATTATAGAGCTTAAGTTTATTACAAATACATTGACTTTTTGGTTCATGTGAGCGTGCGCTCACATAAATTGTGCGCGTGTTCCGAGTTTGGGATCCCTCTACTTCCTACTAGGTTTTAATATAATCTGCGCGCACGGTTCTCGAGTCTCGAGTCGTTCGTATATGAGTGGAATTTCATTGTGTCCATTTACACGACTACATATTGAAGGGCTTAAAATCTTTCAATAATTAGATAATTTGCATATACTAATAGTAACTCATTCGGCACATTCGAAACGTCGATTTTCGCTCATCCACAGTTCAAAATCCAAGGCGAAACCGAGAATTTATAGTGAATGGTCTAAATCGTCGTTCAGTATGTATAGAATACGGTATTTTGCTCAATTTTTATCCTAGATTAGAATTTGAATAAAATAAATAAAAAATAAAAATTGTCCCATAATTTAGTGTATTCATTTTTCGGTGAAACTTTTGCGTCTCGGGGGCTTGGGGGCCCTCGGAGATGGGGGCCCTGGTGCACCGCACCGCTTGCATCAGCCTCGGTACGGCCCTGAGTGCCATCATCATCAACGAGTATGTGCTCACAAAACGTATGCGCTTGCTCAAAATTTTAAATTTAACGACTTTATATGAAAACAGCTCTCTGTTTTGTTATTCTTCGCTAACGTGAGCTGCAATTTTTTTTTCTGCTTGCATCTTCATTGGGGTTGACTTGCTCCGCTGCTATGTGTATTTTACTCTCAATTTCGTTAGCTGAGAAGAGTCAGCATTGCTGTGGTGAATTTGTGAACGATCTTGTCAAGTGCAACACCTGAGCAATTGTTGAGTTCTCATTTCATTCCACAAACCACTAATCAAGCCTACACATTTTGGCGCGCAACGCTTTTTTGTTGTTTTAATTGCATTACCTTTGCCTCGTTCGTGCCATTGTTGAGGGTAGGCCAAGCGCAATTTTTGGTCATTTTATTGGCATTGCGTTTCCTTGATGTTTGGTTTTTAGGTTTTCTGTGTTTTTTTTTTTTTTTTGTTTAGATTTTATAGAAACATGCCTGCAATGGCCAACAGCAGCAGCATTGTGTGGCTACTGCGCCTGCGCGAAAGTAACTGAGATCAGCAGCTGCAACGATCAACACCAAACACTGTTGCTGTAATTTTTAGCCGGTTTCTTATTGCTGTGATTGTGTGTGAGTTTTAAGCTTTTGCTGTTGTTACTTTTTTTGTTTTTAATTTTGTGCTCATTTTTATTGTTGCCATTGCTAGATTTGTTTTATATTTACTTTTGTTGTTGTTGTTGTCACTCCGCTGTTGCATAAAATCGTTAACGCTCTGTCACCGTCGTCTTCACCGCTGCCTTTTGGTGTTGTTAAACAATTTTTGTTTTCCAAAATATAAATAGATGTGCAGCAGAGAAATGTGGGTAGTGTTTTTGGAAGACCTCAACGGAGGCATACATTCACTGGTGTTAAACAGTTATCGCCTTTAAACGCGGCTCAAGGGGTTCAAGCGATGAGATCCCTAAATTTACTGGTGGGTGTTGCAATAAATAGAAAATATAAACAAAAAAAAATTGACAATTGTGACTGAAAAAAAAAATTTTTATTTATAAAAATAAAAAATTCTGCAAAATATTTTTATGCTATATAATTTACATAGAACTGCGGAAAAAAATTGGTGACTTATATATACAACTTGACTGTGTTGCGTATAAAAAACAAAAACTATATAGCAAATAAACTATTAAAACTGTGATGTAAAAAAAATACTTTCTTATTGAAAAAAAAGTTATTTAAAAAACAAATTATGTTCTATAAAATAAAATTTATAATATAAGCCCAAGAAACTATATATGAAAAAATAAAAAAAATTGCAATACAGAAGTTAACAAAAACTAATCGAATAAAAAAATTACAAGCGACAGTTGTTATCCTAAACAATTTATTACAAAAACAATAAAATATGTAATAACCGGGGTCGATATCGCGCCATCGATTTTTCGATAGGATTTGGACTTAGGAAAAAAAGTTCCACTACGCATACCCAAAAAAATAATTTTGGAGCCTGCGAATTTTTTTTTTTGTTTTTTGGTTTTAGATTTTTAAGGTTTTTTTCATGTCCTACTAAAAAATTTATACATGAAAAAGAATCGAACAAAAAAAAAAAAAAAAATTTCGCAGGCTCGAAAATTATTTTTTTGGGTATGCGTAGTGGAACTTCTTTTCCTGAGCCCTAATCCTATCTATGGCGCGATATCGGTTAATAAATTGACCAAGTCTAATATGTAAACCATAAATATCACTTATCAACACTTTATAAAATTGCATCTTAAAAGTTCCAAAATTTTCTTGTGTTTAGCTACTCTGATTTGTGAATCTAAGCCTACCAGATACATCCTCAAATCACACAAGGAAATGCTTCGCCATCAGTCGATTTTTGCACTTTTACTACAGCTTTTAAAGCAATATAAAGTGAGATCCTCTGATAAATAAATGGCATAAAAAATATCGGAGTTTTACTTATCTAATCTCATTGTGACTGCGAGTTGCCACAGCATATCTCAAAACAAAATTCAACACTCTATAGCAACAAGCCTCTCCGAGCGTAGGACTCTCTTCATCTCTTGATGGGCTGCACACTAAATCCTTACGGTGCATGTTTCCGCCTGTGACCGTGTTTTGCATTACTTCGGGTACGAAAGTGCGCTACGTGAGCTCTTTGGCTACTCTCACCTTATTGGACTAAGCAACCATCTTGCCGTTTCGCGAGGAGAATATTTCTCACGTAATTGCTGAACATTTGTCACTTCACAATAAAGGCAGTTCGGATTTTCACCCTGTCCATGCTGTAGGAATATTCTCGTAGGCTTTAAAACTGGGTCGGATAGAACTCGACCTCTCCCGCTGTGGCCGCCCTAGCCATGGCTTTAATCAGAGAATCACCTGCCTGCAACACTGCAGCACTATTGCTGTTGCCAGCGTCGGATGGATCCGAAATTTTATTGCATTCGCCCAAATTTCTGTAACGTATTGCGGTACAGAATCCGAGGTAGAAACAGACAGCATTCTTATAAATAGCCCTGATCAGCTTCTGTTTGCCATTTATCGACTTCGATGCCCTATGGTCTCGCAGGCTTCATGGAAGTGCTCTGAGAAGGTAAGCTTGCTATCTTTCGTCACCCCAAGGTGAAGCTGCGTGTTTGTAATTGCTGCTGCCCTACTATCATATTGATTATGGTGGGAATTCGTCTGTTCGGAGGACCATGTTCCCAGTTTTCGCAGTTGCAAGTTGAAGTTCATGGTCATTCATCGAACTGCGCACGTCACATTAAAAAAAAAATCAATGTAAGGCGCGATAACCTCCGAATGGATCTAAGGCCGAGCTTCTCTTCCAATTTGCGTCATGACTCTCTTCATTTTCCCTACAAATTGGCCGGACGGGCCTGCATGTTTTATGCCGACTCCGAACGGCATCTGCAAGGCAGATGAGTTTTCACTGAGAACCTTTCAATGCAGAAATACACCCGGAGCGCTTGCCAAACACTGCCGAGGGGCGACCCCGCTTAGAAAAATTTTCTTCTAATTGAAAAACCGTATTCTTAAAATTTTGATGTTGCTTTGCCTGGGGTGTGAACCCAGGGCATACGGTGTGGTAGGCGGAGCACGGTACCATCACACCAAGGTGGCCGCCAAACATGCCGGTCGTCACTTTACTTGGTTTAATTAAAGCTGCACCGATTCAAAGTTCCTTCCCGTAATTCCGACAGCCACGTCATTAGCCAAAGCGACAAGAAACGTTGTTTCTGGCATGTGCAAGCGAAGGAGCCCATTATACGAAGCATTCAGGAGGTCGAAGCTAACCACCGTTCGCTGGGCTGCTCTGCCTGTTATCCTCATCTTTCTCTGACCTTGGTTTGTTTCATACCTGAGCAAGCGATCGAGCATGTCGTCCCACCTAACGGCAGGGGCACTGCCTTGCCAGAGCGACGCATTCGCAGAGAATGTGAACAGGCGTTTCATCCTTCAGCTCACAAAAGCCAGTTTTGTATGTCGGATATATTTAGCTTACTTAGGTGATATCGTAGACTACAAATTCCCGTATAGTACCCAGTGTGAGTTTGTGGGTTCTCTCTGCTTAGATCAATGAGTTTGGCTGATACCCTCGTTGCTGGGAGTGCAAATAATTTGGCTTACCTTTGCACCGGGTATTCAATGCAGTGTTGTCTGAACCGCAAATCAGTCCACAAATCAGCTCTGGACCATGGAATGCTGCTAAAGCAGCCTGCTTGGCTTGGTAGTCTGCCTGTTCATTACCTTTATGCCCCTAACAAAATGTTGTTTTAAAGTCCAGATCAATGAGGATTCCAATCCATTCATTCACTAGCTTAGAAGTAATTGTGTAAGATTGCAAGGCACGTAGGGCTGCCTGGCTACTCTCCGAGGATAAGCCTCGAAAATAAGCTTCTTCGTAGATATTCTCTACCGCAAACTTCTATTGCATAGATTTCTACCTGACAAAATACTGAGCTACCTGACAAAATACTGAGGTAACATCCAATTGGTATTGATTTCTTGAAATTCGGCCCATAGATGGCAGCTATGGAAATGTAAACTGTTAAAATAACTAATCTCCGTCAACATTAGAATAACAGTGGCATTTAATATGACAGAGAACTCCGTGAGCGTATGTTTCTTTTTAAAATTATGATGCATTTTTAGCTCGGGCGGAAGTATTTCAGCCTTGGTTAGTTCCTTTACCGAGGGTTATGTCCAAGCGCTCACGGCGCTCATGACATTGTTCTTATAACTACGTTGACACAGAAATCTCTGTCATAGCATCCATTATTTTTGCTTTTATTTTAACAGCTTCCGGTATTGTCAGCTATATTAGGGCTGTGTGCGAGTTGACCTAAATGTCTACCTAAATAGAGAAAAAACCTAAATCACTGGAAACAGCCGCTAAGGCATTGCAAAATAAAAATTTAAAATTTTTATGAGCATGATTTTCAACCTAAATTCAAATGTCAAATTTCAAAAAGAAAAATATTGTATTTTCAATATTGTATATGCAAATAAATGGCCCTTGTCCATTCAATTTAAGTAAATCATAGATCATAGAGCGATGCTCCTTCTGCTGCGATTAAGGTCCGATCGATTGTATGTGATGGTGGGCTCAATTTTGTTGTTTTGATCCTTCTCAAATATGGACCGCAATCTGAACATATTTGGCAGCCAAGTTGACTAAAAAAAAAGCTTTATAAAACGGAGCCACTGCATTTTCTTGAACTGCTATCTTGGGATAGGTACTTACCGCGGATCCTAATTGACCTCTTTTCTTTTTAAGCGTGAAAACGCATCAAAAATACCAAATTACCCATATTGTTATTCATTTCTTAGCAGAAATAAACAATTTTGGTTTTCAAATCAACTCGCACAGTTCGGACAGCTTTCTCCTAAATTATTGCAGTGCTGGAAAGTTCCAGTAGAATATTAGTTTAGGCACCTAAAATTTAGGCGAACTCGCACCCAGTCTAAATCATTTTTCAGTATTATAAAAAACACACCAAATTCATGTATTTCTGAAATTACAAACGTTCAGAAAAATTACCTGCGGTTTGTATTTTCTTTCGTCGGTGGGCTTTACTTGCTTTTTGAACACGAAATAAGGCACTCTGTATTACTTATTTCAATTAGGATAACAGAGCTCCTTAGACGAAATGCAAATGTTTTTCTGGATCTTCAATGTGACACTTTTAAGGAGTATAAAAAGAGACCGTTGACGTCAATGACGATTTGGAACAATAACATGAAGATGCGGATGCGAAACTGGGATGTTAATAATATGACAATACGGTATTGACAGTATACGGTTCCAAAATCAAACATGTTTAACAGTACTGGTTAACCCTGAAAACGTTTTGAACAACGTAAAATACTTCCAGCCTTATGATTAAAGCCGATACGTTTCGAATTTCTCTATTCATTCGTCTACATTCTCTATCCATCTCTCTCTCAACCCCTCCTTCCCCCCTTATTTTGTCTCCTTTTGTTTCTTTTAAGCTTATCTTAATCGATCCACTCAATATCCATATACCTTTCATTTTAACGTAAATCTCCCCACTTTTCCTTTTACTCTTGCATCTCTCACTCTTACTTAAGTCTCATTCAGTACGAGTAACAGCTCTTCCTGTCAACCTCTTATTTTCCCTCCAACTTCCTTTACTTTTCCTTCTTCCTTTCCCCCTTTTTTCTATCTATTTTCTTTTTCAACATATGGATGTATTGTGTTTGGCTTCTTTTCCGCACATTTCATTACTAAAATAATAAAATAGTAGGAAATTAGTACCAAGTATTTCCCCTGCCTACTAACTTAAAAGTCATGGTCGTATTATATGGGCGGTCAATTTTTTGTTGTTGAACTCCTGTACCCACCTGTTCGTTTTATTGTATCACGGGCTGACAATAATATTTGTTAATACTTACATTTGATGGACATTTTTTGTTGTTGATTTGGCTGTTGAAACACACTATGGACACATTCAGTCTATGTAAGGTCTTATTAACCAGCCAGTTCAACTTAACTGTTGAAACGGTCAATTCAGAATCAACAGCTTATGTGAAGTTGATGCAACAGCTTTTTGCGATGCATAAAAATGTACGGAAATTTTGGTTGAATTGGGCTGTACTTTGGTTGATTTTACCAACACCAGCTTAAAGAAATTACACTATAAAAAGTCACCTTGTCTGAAGCCTCTTTTGGTTTCGAATGTGCTACGCTATCACCTGAGCGTAAAAAATAGCCTGTGCTATCTTATTGGTCTACAAACATCGTTCGTACTTCGCTATCAAACCTATCACAAAGGGTTGCAACAGGTGGGGTTGGTTGGTTGTTGTGCCGCCCCGACACCAAAGTTGCGAGCTCAAGTAGCGCACGCGGCACCATTTTCATGCACATTTCGTCTTGAATCAACACCTGCTGTTCTAGTAAGGCTAGTCGGTACTTCATTTGAAACATTTGGTGCGCACAATGAACCTGCTAGTATTTATTACAGAGCTATTTCCTTAAGTTCCGACAGTATATAAACGCCCATAATTAGAAAGCTAGCGTGTGCTAGAGCTGGCCATTCTCACAGATAGTGGGCGACTGTTAAAAGGGATCTCCATTATCTCGGTATGTAGACCGATCAGCCAGTGACCTGTGATTGTGACAGTTGCGCTAAAAATTGTTCTTCCTTGACCTAAGTAATAAGTCCTCTGTTCTCCTGCTATCGTAATTCGGCCAGGTCTGCTTGATGATTTGCATAATATTAAAAGTTGTTCGCTGCTGAAATGACAATTAGATTGATTGAGAACCTGTAATTTTTACAGAATACTGTTAACTTGAGACCAACAGGTTTTTTACTGCTGAAATAAGTTAACAAATTTGTTTTCTTGACGAAAAACTCGATTGAAATACGGCAAATTTTACTGAATGTCTATTAAAACAAGACCCGCACACCTGATTTGTTAATTTTTCTTTCAGTGTTGGAATTCAATAAAGCAGTAACAGACTAATAAATATTAAAATTTTGTATGAAAATTGAGACAAGAATTTTTTTTGTTTCATAACTTCTATTGTCTTGATCAACTTACAGCTGCGAACACGGAAATAGTAGTCGTAATTTTTATAAAACTTTGTCAAATAAAATTTTTTTCATCTTCGAGAATTTAATAAAAAACTTCTGCAAATGTTGTGATAGAAACTATGTAAAGAAATCTCAGAAACGTTTTCGAAAAAATTCGAAAATTCGAGGAAATTTTACCGAAATAACAAACTATATATAAAAAGCTTTCTGAATTTTTCGTAAAATTTTTTCGATTTTATCGATTTTTTTTAATGTTTTCGAAATTGGTCAACATAGTTTCCAGTTACAAACTTCCGGAAAGTTTTTCTTAAATTATACGAGCCCGACCCGTGCGCATCTTGCGCAACCAATATAAAAGTTTCTTATCAAATATTAACAGAAATCAGCTGTTCTATTAACTTACAGCTTGCGCTGCCATCTAGCGTACAATATGAAGTGCAAATATTCACAATAGTGCCATAGTACAACTAGATTTGTTTGTGTGCTGACAATCGTTTGTTTTTAACAAATTATTTTAATAAAATATAGCTAAACAAAAGCACTACGACGAAAGTTGCCCAAAGATTTGGATTCGAAATAAGAGCGAAAAAGGGACCCGTGCATAAAAACAGCAATTAGAAATAATATATATGATAACATAGAAAAAAATTTAAATGTAGCTCGCGACTAAACCAAGTCAATTTTTACTTTCGATAGAATTTATTCGTAAGATTACCAGTAAATTGTGTTGTTGTTTTTGTAGCAATAAATACGTTCACCAAAGATATTTACGATGTTACTTTGCCGGATACAAATCCGGCACGTTCCGGTAATAAGCATCATTAAGGTACAAGTCCGACCATCTCGTGAACGATTTAATATGACCGCATGGAAACCTTGTCCTCATTCATCATCAAATCCATCTTATATGTTCAGGCCTATGATATCAATGTGATATTGATAAGGTCCAATCAGCCGATTCACGGTGGGCTGTAAAATTTTCGCACAATACACTTGACAGGACCTTATATTCGAAGGCTGATTCCGCCATAGTTGGCGCAATTTGCAGGATACCCTTTCTTGTGAACTGGGCAAGGAACATTTAGGTTACAATCGTGGGACGTGCACTCTTTCGATCATATTATACAAAAAAGCTGTGTGCCTCTGCAACCCTTCGCCGCCGTATTTGAATAGCTCCGCAGGCAATCCATATCCACCCGCGGCTTTGTTGTTTTTTAATCTGGTTATTTATATTCTGGTAGGAGGCAATCAATTTCATAAGCAACGATTGCGGTATCGGGTTCATCATCCCTGTGCGATGTATCGCTGTCTCCATTTAGAAGAGAACAGAAGTGTTCCCTATGAGTAAGTTACTTTAAATACGACTGAATAACACTAGATGCCCGAGAAATAAAAAGCTAAAGTATCCGTTTGGGTTATAACTTAAAATAAATCATTATATGTAGGTTCGAATATCAAGTAGTGAACTAACATATAAATTATTTTCTCACATGAAAAGTAAGAATTTCATCTCTGTTCCCTCCGATTTCAAGTAACGATTTGGACATGTAAAATGTTCTCCTAAAGACCTATGAAAAATGGTTTTGGCTGTTATGCTTCTGGAGACAAAATTGTTGCAGTAGCAGTAAATTGGTGTACATACATATATGCTGCTAGCTCACATTGTTCCTGAAAAACCACGGCCTCGGCCAACATCAGACCTTTTCGCGTGTGTGAAGAAATCTCTATTTCTCCATCAACAATAATTTTTTTAGTCTTAGTTGGAATCTGGGCTAGACGGCCTCTAAGAAAATAATCTCACATAGCACTTCATACAGAAGTTTCCTTGAGTGCAAGCAAGAATTAGAGAGTATTCGCTCGTTGCTAAGAAATATATAGCATTCCTTATTACGAAAAGTGTAGTGACGCTAAGGACTCTATGCACAGAAAAAAGTTCAAGTTAGCGTTACCTATAGCCCATTAGTCCGATATCTTCAAAACAATTGGTGCCACAAAAATCTGACATCTCTGTAACCTTAAAGAAATAAAATTCTAGAATTTTAGAGGACTTAGGTCACGTTTATTTATTTAAAAAGTTTATTGTCGAACTTTGAAAGCGATGTATTGAGAACAGGTATATACTGATGAAATTGTTTATATTCCCTAGTCAAACGGTAAAATGGATGTATAAATGAAAAATATAAAGATGGACGAGTTCTGAAATGAATGTGCCTATCTCTTTTATGTATATACAAGCAGACCTGACAGACGTTGTTCTTACCTAACTTTTTTTACGTTTTACTATCCCTCCTCCTCCCTACCATTTTCCTTATCCTTTAATTCACTTATCCCTCCGAATTTTTAATACTCTGCATCCCTTTCCTTATCTATTACCATCTCTCTATATTCGTCTAACTCCATCCCAGTCTCCGTATCTTTTGCCTTCCCTCTTTTCTCTTCCCTATAGTTCTTTTTATTCTTCTCCACCACTTATTCTCAGTCATAATCCCATTTCCAATCCCACTCCCAGCCCGAGTACCGTTCCCAGGAACAATTCAAGCGATACAAAAAGAAAATTGGCAACACGGAGTTTATGCGTTTGAACTCGGACATTTTATTTCAGACGTATGAACATATTGTAACGAAGTTTGGGCAACTCCTGAAAATTATTCTGCTAACGTTCCAATCACTGAACTGTCGATTAAATAATTCCAATATTCAGTATTGCAAAATGGTTTTTATTATACTACTTTGGGAGTAGTAATTCACAATTATACTTCAATAATAGCGTGTTTAAATCAAACTTATTGACTGATTCCTCGGCTTGCGCTGCTTTTATACTCTCGGTTACCTCGTTCGCCCATTTATCCTAAGGTCTAGACGTTTCACCAACATTCCTTCTAGAACAGTTGTATCTCAAGCTTGGTTATTTAGCTATATACATGCACATACATAATTGTAGTTTACGTTTTTCTTTTAGCCATATGCATGTGTATGTGTGAGTACAACTTCTGCTCTTAGCTGTCAGCTATATATATGTATGTGAAATAATCTCTCTGCTCAAGCTGTTGGTTATGTGTATGGAATATTCTGCGTTGCCTTGTACATAAGTATGTCTGCTTGCTGTTTTTATACTCAGTTGAGCAGAGCTCACAGAGTATATTAAGTTTGATTGGATAACGGTTGGTTGTACATATATAAAGGAATCGAGATAGATATAGACTTCCATATACCAAAATAATCAGGATCGAAAAAAAATTTGATTGAGCCATGTCCGTCCGTCCGTCCGTCCGTCCGTCCGTTAACACGATAACTTGAGTAAATTTTTAGGTATCTTGATGAAATTTGGTATGTAGATTCCTGAGCACTCATCTCAGATCGCTATTTAAAATGAACGATATCGGACTATAACAACGCCCACTTTTTCGATATCGAAAATTTCGAAAAACCGAAAAAGTTCGATAATTCATTACAAAAGACCGATACAGCGACGAAACTTGGTAGATGAGTTGAACTTATGACGCAGAATAGAAAATTACTAAAATGTTGGACAATGGGCGTGGTACCGCCCACTTTTAAAAGAAGGTAATTTAAAATTTTGCAAGCTGTAATTTGGCAGTCGTTGAAGATATCATTATGAAATTTGGCAGGAACGTTACTCCTATTACTATATGTACGCTTAATAAAAATTACCAAAATCGGAGAAGGACCACGCCCACTTTAAAAAAAAAAAAAAATTTTTTAAGTAAAATTTTAACAAAAAATTTCATATCTTTACAGTATATAAGTAAATTACGTCAACACATAACTCCAGTAATGATACGGTGCAACAAAATCCAAAAATAAAAGAAAATTTCAAAATGGGCGTGGCTCCGCCCTTTTTCATTTAATTTGTCTATGATACTTTTAACGACATAAGTCGAACAAAAATGAACCAATCCTTTTGAAATTTGGTAGGGGCATAGATTTTATAACGTTAACTCTTTCCTGTGAAAATGGGCGAAATCGGTTGATGCCACGCCCAGTTTTTATACACAGTCGTCCGTCTGTCCTTCCGCATGGCCGTTAACCCGATAACTTGAGCAAAAATCGACATATCTTTAATGAACTTAGTTCACGTGCTTACTTAAAAAAATGCCATAATTCTATACGAAATACGAAAAAAGGGATGAAACATGGTAAGGTAATTGGATTGTTTTATTGACGCGAAATATAACTTTAGAAAAAACTTTATAAAATGGTTGTGACACCTACCATATTAAGTAGAAGAAAATGAAAAATTTCATTAACACCTTTCATTTGATACCCATATCGTACAAACACATTCTAGAGTCACCCCTGGTCCACCTTTATGGCGATATTTCGAAACGGCGTCCACTTATAGAACTAAGGCCCACTCCCTTTTAAAATACTCATTAACACCTTTCGTTTGATGCCCATATTGTGCAAACAAATTCTAGGGTCACCCCTGGTCCACCTTTATGGCGATATCTCGAAACGGCGTCCACCTATGGAACTAAGGATTACTCCCTTTTAAAATGCTCATTAACACCTTTCTTTTGATACCCATATTGTACAAACAAATTCTAGGGTCACCCCTGGTCCACCTTTATGGCGATATCTCGAAACGGCGTCCACCTATGGAACTAAGGATTACTCCCTTTTAAAATACTCATTAACACCTTTCATTTGATACCCATATCGTACAAACGCATTCTAGAGTCACCCCTGGTCCACCTTTATGGCGATATCTCGAAAAGGCGACCACCTATACAACAACCACCACTCCCTTTTAAAACCCTCATTAATACCTTTAATTTGATACCCATATCGTACAAACACATTCTAGAGTCACCCCTGGTCCACCTTTATGGCGATATTTCGAAACGGCATCCACCTATAGAACTAAGGCCCACTCCCTTTTAAAATACTCATTAACACCATTCGTTTGATGCCCATATTGTACAAACAAATTCTAGGGTCGCCCCTGGTCCACCTTTGTGGCGATATCTCGAAACGGCGTCCACCTATGGAACTAAGGATTACTCCCTTTTAAAATACTCATTAACACCTTTCATTTGATACCCATATCGTACAAACGCATTCTAGACTCAACCCTGATCCACCTTTATGGCTATATCCCTAAATGGCGTCCACCTATAGAACTATGGCCCACTCCCTCATAAAATACTCTTTAATGCCTTTCATTTGATACACATGTCATACAAGCACATTCCAGGGTTTCCCTCGGTTCATTTTCCTACATGGTTATTTTCCCTTATGCTGTCACCATACTTCTCAACTGAGTATGTAATGTTCGGTTACACCCGAACTTAACCTTCCTTACTTGTTGTTGTTGTGATTATTCACTAACAGCATAGTGATGCTAATATTCGCCACAATATGTATGTAGGTATTATCAATTCATGTCTTTATTTCGGCTTCGCATGCATATTTATCCGTTTTGCCAGTTGATGCAACTAAACCGAATATCACAACAAAAATTACTTTAGTTTAAAGCTCTTATCAACAGCTTTCATTTGAAATACATATTGTACAAACACAACCTAGGGTTACCCGGGTCCACTTTTTGGTCTATATTTCAAGACACTAGCCACCTACAAATAAAAGTGTGCCTAGGGACTTCCGTGGACGAAACTACATAAACATTTTCGCATTATTCAGTTGTGTAGTTTAAGCGCCATTACGTAACAGCAATTCGCATTTTTATATATAGAAGATAGAGATTAACCGCATACAACTTCCTAATTTCCTTTAAAATCGCAATCGAAATCTTCACAAAAATTCTAAATTAACATAATCTAAATTTTTCCAATTTCTTTTGCAGCTTTTAGGCGCCAGCTGCGCGCTTATCGTAAGCCTCACATTTGCACACCCACCAGAGGGCGTGTGGAAGAAGAAGCTCGTATGGAAGGAAGATTGGGTGCAAGTTTGGAATACGGTGAAGAAGGAGGCGTGGGAAACAAAATGGAAGAAAATTCAAGTGCCCATTTGGAAAGAGGTGCAAGTACCCATTTGGAAGGAGGTAAAAGTGCCCGACTGGAAGATTGTGAAAAAACCGCATATTGAAGAGCGCGATGTACCCGCTTGGAAAGAAGAAAAGGTACCTGAATGGAAAAAGATAACGAAACCAATATGGAAAGAGATAAAAGTTCCAGTATGGCGTGAGATTCAAGTGCCCGTTTGGAAAGAAATTCAAGTGCCAGTATGGCGCGAAATAAAAGTGCCGGTGTGGAAAGAGATACAAGTGCCCGTATGGAAGGAAATACAAGTGCCGGTGTGGCGTGAAGTGCAAGTGCCTGCTTGGAAAAAAATGTTTGTGCCCGAATGGGTCAAAATGGGTATACCCGGTGAGAAATATTTGGGTAAAGATCACGAAGGTTGGGAATACACCAGTCATGATCTGTGGCGCAAGAAACTCATCTGGAAGCCAGTATGGAAAAAAGTGTGGCGCACCGAAAAGAAACAAGAATGGAAAACCGAAAAGAAACAAGAATGGAAAACAGAAAAAGTGCAAGAATGGAAAATCGAAAAGAAAGAAGAATGGGAAACAAAGAAAGTGCAAGAATGGAAAACCGAAAAACAGCAAGCATGGAAACCCGAAAAGAAACTGGAATGGAAAGTCGAATGGGTGCAAATTTGGAAACCAGTGAAAAAACAAATATGGGTAAAAGAAAAACGTGAAACATGGGTAGAGGAGAAAGTGCAAATTTGGCGCACCGAAAAGAAACAAGCATGGGCCACCGAAAAGAAGCAGGCGTGGAAAGACGAATGGAAAGCCATACAAGTGCCCGTGTGGAAGGAGGTTAAAGTGCAAGAATGGAAACGTGTTTGGAAACCAGTTTGGGAAAAAGTGTGGGTGCCTGTGAGTCATGGTTGGGATTGAGCACATCATAGCGTGGATACGAACGTGCACTGAATTCATTGTATCATAAATGCTGATAAGCGAAGGCGAATTGGCAATGAAAACAAACAAACCAACATATGTACATATACATGCGCACACCTAACCTAACAAAATGGTGAAGAGTGGTATACGAGCAAATGCGTTGTCCAACTGACTGACTAAATCGTTTTATAAGCAAATTTGAATGCGTTGGTATGTATAAATGTGTGATGAGCGCTCCCAATGTTCAACTTCCGACCAATACAAACCATTAAATATCATTTTTCTCACTTCCTCCGTAACACACCTACGCCATTCTTTTGTATATAATAATATTTCATGTATATTCTGCGCGCATTTTTCACCATCCGAATGGTTGTTATCATTTTTTTCATATAAAATATTATTTACATTTTTATTTTTGTTTTACTTATTACCTTTAATGTATTTCCAATGTGTACAAATTAGTCATGATGCTATACATCAAGTTAATACAAATTTTTATGCATAAATAGATATATACATAAGTATTATTTTTGTATATATAGTATTGTTTGTTCTCTGTTACATAACATTTTTTTCTTAAGTTTGTCAAATTTATTTTTTTTTTGTCTTATCGAAGTGCTAAAATCTCACGTGAAACTTGTTTCCCAAGCTTCTAATTGTTATAAAAAAATTTTGTTTCAAGAATTAAATTTTTTTAAGTTTATATTAAAAATTTGTAAAATGTTTATTTTCTAAAAAACGAAAAAATACAAAACACAAAGTATTAAAAAAATTATGTTTTTAATTTGCAAGCAACCGCTGATTCTATAGCTACTCTCCTTTTCTGTGTACTATTGCCTCTTTTACACCACCCTCACCCTATCCATCTGTAACTTATCCCCTATATGGGGTAAACAATTTTAAGTATGGCATATTTCCGTTTCTTCCCTTTCGTCATAAAATATTTGCATATCATTGGAAGGGTAATAAAAAATATCCTAGTTTTACGCTAAAATTTGAAAAGTACGAAAAAAATGCTAATTTTCAGAAATTTAACTTTCTCGTGCTTTCTCGGGCGCCAATATACAGTAACCCATATTAAGACGCACATATAGGCAATTGAGGTAGACCAAATTTACAAAAATTGTCTTTAATAGAAAAAAGCTGTCGAAACTACACATACAAATTTTGGTCCCGCTTTGAGACGGCTAACGGTTGTCGCACAGGGACCAAGGTTAGGATTGCTCCATGGAAACTCAAAAAATTCAAATTGAATTTATTTGATTTTCAGTACTCAAAATCGATAGTGCTATAGGTTCCGATATTATATATACATTTTTGCGCCGATTGAAAATAGGTAAGGCGTGCTGTGAAGAACCCAAACCAATATTGCTCTTTCAAGACTTAATATATTACGATCTGAATTTTTCGACACCACTCGATCGTTTCTTATAGACATCAAATTTTACATGTGATATCGCCAACTGCATTATAATAGATTTTGGTGCTAGAAACTAAACAAAATAATTTTAAGTTGTAAGCGTAAGCGAAGTGTTTGAGATGAAGAGAGATATGTGTAGAATGTAAATGCAGGCGTAATGTGTAATTGTAATGTATGGCATTTGTAATGTATGGAGTACTAGAGAATATATAAGCGTAGGTGTAGTGTGTGGTATTAGTATGCTGTATGAAGTAATAAAGAATGAGAGCGTATGTGAGAGCAAGGCACGTGGTAGAGATGATATGAGCAGCTCAACTAAACACGTCACCTATTAAATGAAATTATTATTATTAATGCTACAAAAGGTGTTTACAAATACAAAGCAAATATAAGTTGATATTAGTTTATTTTTAAGGTTTGTTTGGTTGTCACATCTTCGATTAATTATATTCTTATTAACTAATAAACTGCAAAAAAAGAAGAAAATAAAATAAAATAAAATTTTGTAAAAAAAAAATTTAAAACCCTAAAATAAAAAAAAAAAACAAAATATAAAATAAAATAAAAAAACTTAAAAATAAAATTGTATAAAATAAAATAAAGTAAAATAAAATAAAATAAAAAACATAAAATATATTAAAATAAAATAAAACTAATATAAAATAAAACAAAATAAACTCAAATAAAATAAAAAAGAAAAAATCAAATAAAAAAATATTAAAAATTAAGTAATGAAAAAAATGAAATGAAATTAAGTAATTGAAAAAAAAAAATTAAATAAAATAACAAAGAATGAAGAAAAAAATTTAAAAAAGTATAAAACAAAGTAAAACAACTTAAAAAGTAAATTAAAAATTCTTAAAAATATTTTTTTAAAACTAAAATAAAATAAAATTAATAAAAAAATATTAATTAAAATAAAATAAAACAAAGTACTGAATAATAAAAATATATAATATAACATAATAAAATAACATGAAATAAAAAAACAAAGCCTAAAATAAAATAAAATAAAATTGAAAAAGAAAAGGTATAATAAAAAACTATTAAAAAAAAATAATAATAATAAAGTATGTATATTGAAACGATTTTCCGTCATCCCTTTCAAATTTGGTTTCGAGACAAGCCGGTTTCGGCGTTGTGGCATCATCAGTGTCCATTTTCGTTCTCGTTCGGAGAAGGGATGACGGAAAATCCTTCCAATATACATCATTTATCCACCCTGTCGGAAAATCAACAAAACAAAATAAGTCAAAATAATAGAGCAAACTTAAATTAAATTAAGTAGTTGAAAAAAAAAAAACATGAAATGAAATAAAATAAAATAAAACACATAAAAATAAAATAAAATTAAAAAATGAAAAAATAATACAAAATGAAATAAAAAACTTAAAAAATAAATAAATAAAAATTAAATAAAATAAATCTAAATTAAAAATTTAATGTTTGTTTGTTTAATGGTGTGTTCAATTTATACTTACTGACGCGAGTGAAGCAAAGCAGAAGACAAACGACGATATTAAGATTTGATTACTTCTTTATTTGCTTGTTCAAGTTCAACTACTGCAATGATTATTACAATTTAACATTTCATGACATGATACTGCTAGGTTGCTCTCTAACGGTATAAAAATTGTACTCTCTTTCTTAAGATGTATGAAAATGTAAATGTACATAGGTATAACTAGCTAGTATGCAAACATATGATGGTGGTTACAATTATTGTCCATTATTATTAAATACATACTTTCGCTTAATGTACCACACCCAAAACTTATTATTTACGAATTCATGAGCTTAACACTGGCTTATAATAATTGAATGTTCAATATAAAATAACATATAATGAAATAAAGTAAAATAATTAAAACAAAATAAAATAATATAAAATAAAGTAAAGTAAAACTAAATAAATGACGTGGCTGAATGCGTTTGTAACACTTCAACCATCGTAGGAGTGCGTGTTCAAATCCCACTCCCGGGAAAAAAGCATTTGAAGATATTTACAAGGTATAATCGAAACAGCTGTCGCCTTGTCCGTCCTGATGTCACGTTGCTTAAATTTTTCCCAAATTATTAAATACATAAAATAAAATAAAAAATAAAATTTAAGAAATTAAAAAAAATTAAAAACAATATAAATTAAGTGATTGAAAAAAAAGATAATAACATGAAATGAAATAAAATAAAATGAAATAAAATAAAATGAAATAAAGTAAAAAAAGATAAGATAAAAAAGGTAAAATTAAATTATAACGATGAGTTACCCGGATTTATCATCGAAAAATTATCAGAAAGTTATCGATTGGTTATCAAAAAATTATCGATCACTTACCGAAAAGTTGTCGATATGTTATAAAAGAGGTGTTAATTTGTTTTAGGAAATTTATGGATTCGTTATCGCAGTATTACCAATTTTCTAACGGCGTGTTATGGAAAATGTATCGATTTTGCTATGAAGAATTTATCTATTTGTTATCGGAAAGCTATTTATTTCTTATCGTAATGCTACCTTTTATAAAACCTTAATATAAAATCGATGACAAATGGTCAAACATTCTATGACAGGCCGCCGATAAGAAAGCAATATGAAGCCGATGACTCGGCATAACAAGCCGATTACAAACCCAAAAGTCGACGATAATTATACGTTATCGATAATAAGCCAATTATAAAACCATATGGGTTACTACCAATAAAAATCGGACGTGTTCTTTTAAAAATCCCAAACTCATTCGTTTGTGGTAGAGTTATCTTTGTTGGGGTTTAACTTCAACTTCTGGACACGCTCTAGTTAACTTAAAAAATTAGTTTACAGACGTACACCTGTATGATTACACTCTGAAATAAATGAGTACATGGTATTCACGCCTTTTTATCTGCACCATGACCCCTGTGCAACACTCCTCAACCGTCGTCATTCGAGACCAAAATTTGTATGCGATATTTTAATCTAGGTATTAACATCTGATGAGTGAGAGTAGAAAATATGTTTACTTGGTGTACAGAGACTACCCTAATGTGCATACATATGCTGCTCGAATAGTTTTACTACATTGGTGTAGGTCTTGCGTAGGTCTAGTTGGAAATATATCACCCTCAGAAAATTATTTTTTAATTGTTACACAGTGTAATTCATTACATTTGACCATATCCGATTTCAGGCATTTAGAAAAAAAGCTTTCACTTGGGTGTAATTCGCCACAGATCAGGATATATTTATTATCAAGCGCACTTCTTTTTCGTAAAATAACTTAAAACTAAAGGAAGCTTGTCGGTATTTCTTAAAATATTGTGACGAATATTAGCATCACTAAGCTGATACTAAGTAAATAAAGGCAAAACAACAATAAAGCCAGCTACTACTCTAAACAAGTCAATCATCATTTATACACATACATACAAGGCAACGATGAAATACAAACAAACACATGTAATCATCAGCCGAAGTAGTACACACGCATATGGCTAACAACTACAAATATACATGTATATAGCTGGAAACCAAGCATGAAGTTCGCGAAATTACTAGACCTTGGGAGGAATTGGGGAACGGGGAAACTGAGAGTATAAAAGCAGCGCAAGCTTAGGCATGAAGGATCAGTTTTGATTTAAGCACGCTATTGGTTGCGAAGTATAAGTATTATTATGAAGTACTCTCAAAGTAGTCTAATAAGACCATTTTGGAATACAGAATATTGGAGTGATTTATTCAACAGTTTAGCTTTTCGAACGTCAGCAGAAGGTCTGGAATAAACGGAATTTCCCGAAATTCGTTACAATATATAAATAAAATAAAAATAACCATATTGTATTTGATAATTTAATGATCCACTCATCTAATGATTAATTGTCTGTGGGCTCGATTTTTAACAAGCTCCTGCCTTTTAACCACTAGCATTCAGGAAATCACACATAAGCTCAGCGTCATGCGAATCGCAACGATCGCGTCGAAAGGACTTACATGATGGCTAATCCATTGGAGTGTGTGATATATATGATTCAACTCCCTAAAATCTGAGAGTACCGATATAACCCAAACGAGAGTATATCTATTTACAGGAAATACCTTAGGGTGGAAATACTATTGCGTCAGTAAACAACAAGTCTGCACAGTTCCACTGCGTAAAGTTTGTATGTACGCAATTGAACTTTTTTGCCTCATCTATTTTGTGTTCTTTATCAACTAAATAAAAACAAAAGTCTATTTCTATTTAAAACATTTTTTTATTTAATCCGTTTATTTATGTAACTTCCGGGCCGCCGTTGAAGAGTAGCATAGAGATGGGATTAGGTGAATGCATTAATAATTTGATTTTTATTGTCTTTTTATTTATTATAGCATTATCTTGTACATAAATAGGTGTTAAATTAAATTGAGTGTTGGTTGAAACTCTTATTGGTAAGTAGCTTGTATGCAAATGATTTATGACGCGATAAATATTTTAATGATTTGCTGTTGAGTGGCAAAATTTGATAGCATTTGCAATTCAAATTGCGAGTAGTAATTTGATTGACTCTTCCCGGCTCTTTGTTTATGATTTAAAGATATAAACGAATAGTAATTATCTATTTGAATTTAATGTTAGGCGATAAAGTTAAATAATTTTTTAAAATTTCAATAATAAAAGGTGTTCAGACGAGTACTACTTCACGGAAGAGTTGCCTGCACACTTAATACAATTTTCCAACGATCGATGTAAACGAGCCGCTTAGGATGAGATAATATTTGAAGTTTTGAAAAGTTACTGATACAAGGAGACATTCGTGCTGTTCAAAAAAAGAAAGGATGTTGGGTTCGAATCGGTTTCGTAGTGAGGCTTCCTGCGCCTGGGACAACATTTTTCCGTTATTACCCTTGTTAACAACTTTCCAACGTCGAAGAGAAATCCAAATCTAGAATTAAGGCCATTTAGTCGTGTAAATTTTGTACGTATTTCTTGTTGGAGGGGATCGAGAACACTTTTCATAACACGAGAAATTTCATATTCTGCGGAGAGAACAACATCTCCAACTGATTCTCCGGGCATTTTGCGACCCCTACATCACACGTTTTACTATATCAATATCCCAATTTTCACAATGAGACTTCGCTTTTTCTATTGCTTCTTCACAGAGAGTGTCACGAATTTCGGATAGACCAGTCGCTAATGATTTTAGATTATGATGCGCTTTTCTAAAACTCATCCCCGGATCTTCTAATCTGAGCTGCACACGATCAATTCTCCTTAAGATTTCATACCAGAAATGAACTAATGTTATGAAACAAAATTTTTTTATATTTTGCAACAGAACTGTAGCTTCGCTTCTGGTGTCACTTGTGGTGAACATGTGTCCTAGAACAGTTGTATGTCATCCTTGGGTATTAGCTATATACATGCATATTTGTAGTTTATGTTTTTCTTCTAGCCATATGCATGTGTATGTGTGAGTAACAACTCTTAGCTTGGCTCTTAGATGCCGGCTACATATATGTATGTGAAATAATCTCTCTGCTTCAAGCTGCTGATTATGTGTATCGAATATTCTTCATTGCCTCGTACGTAAGTGTGGCTACTTGCTTTATTGTGTACATGTACATAAGTGTGGCTGCTTGCTAATATTCGCCATAATGTATTAGGTTATGTAACTTAATATTATTCCGAAAAACGCGGCAGACTTTGACTTACCTGCAAAATTTTAAAAGAATTTCATATAATTTCAATGATTCACTTTTCCCTCTCAATTTCGTCTTTATTTTTTTACTCACTTCCCACTTTTATCACTTTCCTCAACTTTTCCTCATACCTCTCTTTTCTCCTCTAGTGGCGCTTCTAAACATATAAACGGCAAAACTTTTGATATTCGAGGCCCAGCACAACGTTAGTTTCTGAAACCTTGTTGCCAAACGCTACTGCTGGATAGGTGGAAGTGAAAGGCCTTACTGGCAGCAATGACAACTAAGTACAACAACTTTCACAGTCCCAGTTCCAGAAACAGTCCCAGAAAAGTTCAAAAAGTATCGTGTATACTAATCAAGACAAAGGGCTGCGTAAACCCCGGTTCTCTTCCCAGGAAGATACTTCATAAGAACACTCTCCGGATTGCTGCTCAGTAACCCTGCAAATTTGAATAAAATCGGCGGAATGGTTTTGGAGTACATATGTAAGCTGCATACAAACACATATCCTTCTTTTTATGTATTGATCATATCGATAGCTTTTCGATAAATTATCGATATGCTTGCGATAATAGCATGATAACTATTTGATTACAAGCGGAGCACACGTCGGTAAAATAAACACAGTTCTTCGATGACCCTTGTGAATGAAAAAATGGAAAAAAAATTTCACTCGATATGATAAAAGCTTCAGTTGACTTGAAAGAAGTTTCATTTGACTTAAAAAACAAGTTGTATATGACTTAAAAAAGTTTTATTTGACCTCAAAAAAGTTTCATTTGAGTTGCAAAAAAGTTTTATTTCACTAGAAAAAAGTTTCATTTGACTTGAAAGAAAGTTTTACATGATTTGAAAAAAGTTTCCTTTGACTTGGAAAAAAGTTTTATTTGAGTGGAAAAAGTTTCATTTGACTTGAAAGAAAGTCTCTTTTGACCTGAAAAAAGTTTCACTTGAAAAAAAGTTTTATATGATTTAAAAAAAGGTTCATTGACTTGAAAAAAAGCTTCGTTTGACTTTAAAAAAGTTTCATTTGACTTGAAAAAAGTTTCATTTGACTTGAAAAAGTTTCACTTGAGTTGCAAAAAAGTTTTATTTCACTCGAAAAAAGTTTCATTTGACTTGAAAAAAAATTTTAATTGATTTGCAAAAAGTTTTCTTTGACTTGGAAAAAAGTTTTGAGTTGAAAAAAGTTTCATTTTACTTGAAAAAAAGTTTCGTTTTTCCCGAAAAAAGTTCCATTTGACTTGGAAAAAAGTTTTATATGATTTGAAAAAAGTTTCATTTGACCTGAAAAAAGTTTCATTTGAATTGGAAAAAAGTTTTATTTGACTTGAAAAAAGTCTCGTTTTACCTGTAAATGCTGTATAATAGAAGAATAGTTGCGGGTCTGTTTGCAAGGTTAAAAAAATATTTTCCGAGATTGCCACAATATAAGTCTCAATATTAGGGGTGTTCTCATTACGTTTTTTTACTTCGTATGGGGATCGACACAGTCTGTGCTTTATATTGCATAACGTTTTGCTATAATAACACATATGTGTGGTTTATTTCATTTTATTGTTATTGCTTTATTTTGTTTTAATTTCAAATTTTCCACATAAAAACTTCATCAATCATTATTATCCTTATCAACAGCAGCATCAGCATCATTATTATGTTAGCATGAACGTCGCTGCATCAACGAAGAAACTCTGTTGCAATTTGCTTGTTAAGAAGCGACCAAATTAAACGAATTCGCGCTTGAATGCCGACGACGGAAGACAATCAGCTGCTGCAAAGTATGCAGTCAATGGCATATAAATCTCAAGGAAGCAGCAAATCTCCACTAACTCAATTGCAATTGAACTTTGTCTAACAATAAAAACAAAAAAAAAAAAAAAACAAAAAATTAACAAAAAAAAAAAATATAACGTTTTTAGCTGCAACATCAGCATTATCAGTCTACCAACATATGGATGCAGACAATTTCCTGTTTGACTACTGCAGATGAGCGCTAAAGAAGTGTATAACAACATAAATACACAATTAATACCAACAAAAAAGAATTTACAAAACAAACGACTTAAGACACAAACTTGTTGTGGTGGCGAGCAAGAAAAAAAAAACAAAAAAGCAACTAAGACACACAAATCAAACAAACTGTCTGCTATAATTTGCAACAAAAACATAATCAACTACAAAAGTTCGAGTTCAAGCAAAAACTGCTGCAAGTCTAATGTTTGTTGCAACAGCCAAATGTATGAAGAAACAAGTAAGGGTGTCTAAGCTCGGATGTAACCGAAGATTATATACTCAGCGTGAGTTTCAATTATACAGTTAATTTCAGATAACATACTTTTTCGAATTTTGTTACGGAGAATATTATTATATGTTGTGTAATGCTTCATCGGAATAGGGGCGTGGCATTAAAAAAATATGTCTCCTAGTTTCCTTATACAATAAGACTTGGTAAGTGAAATATCAATAATAGAAAACAATTTTTCGCTAAGATGTAAACTACATCTATTCCAGTCTACGACACTTTTAAACATCTTTTATATAAAAGTGGGCGTGGTCTTTAACCGATCCCGTCTATTTTTACTAGAAATATTTCCTACTATAAGGAAAGTATGCATTCCCCATTTTATTACTACATGCTAATTTTTCTTCGAGTTATGGCTCCCGAAACATAGAAAATTGTTTAGTCAAAAAGGGGCAGTGACACGCCCGTTTTCAAAAATTTTAATATTTTCCTATTTTCTGTTATAATTCCACTTGAGAAAAGTAATAACATTGATATAAAGCGGTTTTTTGCAAAGATATAGCTTATTTCGTTCGTCCACGACCCTTTAAAAAATCTTTTATATAAAAGTGGGTGCGGTCCTTAACCGATTTCGTTAATTTTTCTTCGAAGCATTCCTCATAGTAAAGGTAACTTCTTTGCCGATTTTGTTGTAAAAGGTTAAACAGTTTTCGTAAAATTGATTTTATCACAAGTGGCCGGTGCCACGCCTATTTAAAAAAGTTTTTAAAATTTTTATCAAGAGTCTCAATATCAGTCCACATGTCAAATTTCAACATTCTATGTGTATTATTTACTAAATAATCAGGTTTTTTGTCTTTTCCAAAATGTTATATAAATAAAAAGTGGGCATGCAACACCCGATTTCGCACATTTTAAATAGCGATGTATTAAAATTTCAAGAAGATATCTCAATATTTACTGAAGTTATTGTATGCACAAACAGACGAACGTAAGTCAATATATATCTCGATTCGTTTGTGTTGTTACGATCAACCGTTATGTTAACAAAGTTCATGATTCATTCACAAGAGGTTTGCTCGTCAGACAAATTTCTTGAAAGTTGCGGCCATTTCGCTCCCAAATCGAATTGACATCCGTTAACTGTGTTGTTTCTTTGCCAATTTTCGAAAAATATTAGTAGCAGAAATAGGAAGCAATTAGTTTACAAATACCGGATAAGTACTGAACTGCATAATTCCTTAGAACATTTTTTTAAATTTTATAGTGAACTAGCTTTACCAGGCGCACGTTGTAACGCCCGAGATCGAATGGATGTTGCGTTATTTTTTCTGTTTTGTTTCTTGATAATTTAATTTATTGTTCTGTAAATTGAATTGAATTTTTTAGGCATATTTAGTGAAATTTTCTGTTAAAACATTTTATTCTTGTATCTTATTGTTTCTTATTTTATATTATTGTATTGCTTTTACCGCTGATGATTGTTGCTTTGATTACATTCCGAAGAAGCATGACTGGTGAGCCAATTTTCAAAGTTGATATATGCGCAGGCATTCCTTTTGGTTCTAAGGAGTATAGAAATTCATTTGGATAATTCACAATTTTATCGTCATCTGTAACTGTGTCGACCGATTTATATTTCGTCACTTCACCAGGAAATTGATTTTGAAAGCGATCACTGATTTTGTTAACATGATCATTTTTGGGAGCTAAGATAGTTCTTTCGCATAGCCAAAAAACAAAAACATTTAGTTTAAAATTCTTAATTCTGAGATATGAAAAACTTTCGTCTTGATCGATGGAACCTTGAGCCAAAATTTGGTGATGATCGAAGTATAGCAAACACGTTTTCATAGGGAACACACACACAGAATTTGATTTTTATAAAAGATGTAGATAGACTGAAGCTAAACAATTTTTTTAACAGCGGCAGATTACTAAACGTCCAAAAGGCATAACAGCTAAACTCAACAATGCAGTCAAAATTTAGGTGTTAAAATAACTTAAGTTTGTACGGCAGCCATAGTTTTTACCCCTTCCACATTTTACTGGAGGTTTTAGGACTTGACGTCACATAGCTCCTTACCAATTTTAATTATCCTACCATTACGACATCCAGATATATGCAGTATAATATATTCCATTTGTATGGGAGGTGCCACGCCCCCTTTTTTCCAATTCCATATATTCTTGGTGGTGTTAAGGATTGACCTCAAATAACTCCTTACTGAATTTCAATGTTCTGGCATGTATACCTTCAAAGTTATGCAGTACCAAAGATTCCATTTGTATGGGAGTTGCCACGCCCCTTTTATATATCGAAATAATTTTTAGCCTAAAACCTTCCCGTTGATCGAAGGAATCCAAAACCAAAATTTGGTGATTATTGATGTGTGGGAAATACGTTTCCATAGCGAACACACACACACGCAGAATTTGATTTTTATATATATATGGCTAAACCGATTTGGGATTTCAAAATCAACTAACCATCATCTCTCCTTCCTGTATCTTTCCTAAACATTTCATGCCAATTTGTCGAGCCGTTCTCGAGTTATGGAGTGACAATCAAAATTTACACTTCTTTTTATATATATAGATTTATTATTAACTATGCCTCGATCCATTAGTATGGCTGAACATTGAATATAGGTAATTTTATGACAAGTGAGGACACCAAGAAATCGTGCACTTTCGTAAACCTATGAATATACGAAACCTTAACCAATTTAAAATTCATCCTTCAACGTCAAAACCTCGACTAGTAAATCGATTCACGTAAAAATGTCATTAGTAGATAATGGAGATGCCATAACGAAATGTACTCATTGGGTATGTTAACTTATACAGTTAAATGTCTAGGACAGGAGTCTACTGTTAATACGCGTCCAAAAATAACGAGAGAGGTGACCTCGACAACAATAGTCCGAAGGAGGAAAAGAAAAATTGTATCTCTGTCCGGAGATATTTTCTACTAAAATTTTCACTGAAGGGGTTTGAATTATTCCCCGTTTTCCTTCCTTCGTAAAAGCAACCAGTCCAGATTTTTAAATTTGGGAGTGTCAAAGATCTGTCATCATTGGAGAACAAACCTCTAGTAATTGAATCATGACCAAAGTTAATATACTCTGTGTGCAAAAGTACGCTGAGTATAAAAATATTCGCTTTTAGCAAAGCTTCGCCAAAAACCAAATAAGAACTGCCGCGCGGTCTATTCGCTTTTGGCTATGCGCTGAGCAAATAAATAAAAAGCAAATACAATTTTTTGGTTGGCGCTTAAGCACCTTGACTGTGTTGCCAATTGCACATTGTCACAATTGCCACTGCCATATTGCCACAGAAAATCATTTTGCCTCAACTACCGTAGTAGTTAACCTGCATGCGAGATGCCACTAAGTTACGTTGGCGCTTCACAGTCGCTGGCTGGGCTATTCTATGTTGCTGTGTGTGTGTGAAATTTTTGGAATTTGTTGTGTTTAGTCGACAGCTTCATCGGCGCGTTAAATAATTCATTCAACCGCCCACCTTCGTCCCCATTTGTCGATACACTTACAAGCTACCGTGACAGCCGACAACCGCTGCGGAAATCGCGATTTGTTTGTTTATTGATTTTTTTTAACATTTTTTTTTTGCGTTTTTAGTTGTATCTGTTACGTTGTGCTTTGAGGTATAGTTGAAGCTGCAGCTATTACAATCGCTGCGTTTTTGTATGGCGACTGCGTGCCTCACAGTTTTGGTATTTCTCATTCGCCAGTATTTTGTATACGTTGCCTTATCATTTTACTTTGATTGCACTTAAAATTTTTGTTTTATATTATTTAACGCTTTGTAAATTTTCTTCTAATGTTGTCATCATTAGCAGTTAAATTTTGTAAGAGATTAATATTTTGATGGCATCTTTTGTGCGTAAACGAATTTTGATTGCTGCAACAAATGAAGCGTTTTTGTGGGCGTTGATGGGAAAAAGAGCTCAATGGAATGATTACAAACTGCTGTTTTCTTTTAATATAAATACAATTAAAATGCGTAAAAATAAAATGAAAACTTTTTTCTTTGTGATGACGCTTATTGTTTTTCCAATACAAAGCTAGCGTTAATTAATGAAATCGAAATAATAAAGACTTTGTATTACATTGTGTTGCTTTTAAGCTTTCGTCGAATATTTAAACTGTAAAACAAAAGTTTCGCTAGGAGAAAAATGTGATGCATTTTTGTAATGGGACATCGATTTTCCCTCCCTAGCAGTACAATTATGGAGGGAAAACTTCTCTGCTCTCCTTAATGTAGACAGCGATGTACCGCACAGGGCAGATGAACCCGATTCCGCAATTGATGGTCGATCAAGAACCCCATACTAAAGTATGGGTGTGAAAATTGTCGTAAATACCCAATGAAAAAGTTTGGGTGATAGGCCCCAAGTGCATCCAAGCATCCTCTTGCATGCATAGAGTGCGGCGGACGCTTTCTTCGCTCTCTCTTCCACAAGGAGTTTCCACGAGAACTTATTATCTAATATAAGTCCTAGATACTTTGTTACCCATCCAAGCTTAGACTTAGTCCAATAAGGGACCTTATACTTCCTAGTAAATAATGCTAGATCGGTTTTTTCACGCGTTGGCGATTAACCGGACTCCAGATGCCTAGGCATGTACATCCCAAAATGCTTGATCCATCAGAGAAATATGTACACACTTGGTTTATGCTGAAAAAAACTCAAATGCAGTGGCTCGCAGCTTAATTGATATTTTCATCTAAAATATCGCAAATTTTTTAACAGAACCCGTATTCAAAAAAATGTCAAAGATTATTCAGAGGTAAGGAGAATTAATAAGAATTTCAAAACCATTAAACCATTAAAATTTTCAAATTTTTTTTTTTCAGAATTTCTACAAAAATTTTGAGTATGCAGTTTTGTAGCCCATTAAATTTTAGTATAATAATGTGCAGGTTAGAAACAGCTCAAAATTGTTCTTGAATTTTCATTTTTTTTTTCGCGAGGGTTTTGAGCAATTTCCCACATAGAAAATTCATTTTTGTTCATGCGATGTATGGAAGAAATTGCTCAACACCCTTGCGGAATAAAATTCTTAAAATTCAGGAAAATTGTTGAGCTATTTCTGACTTGCACATTATTATACTAAAATATTTTGGTCATATGTATTTAATTAGCGAGCTTAGCTCATATTGCTTTATACAATGGTTTTTGTTATTGGCATTAAAGAAAAATTGTAAGTTTACAAACGGCGATGGTTACTAGGACATGTTTCTGAATTTCACTTCTTCACCAGCTAGCTTTTCGGGAGCTGAGCATTGAACTCGAATCTCCAACATTCATATCAGTGCAAAGGCAGATGCCTTTAGCTGCTCAGCCATATGAATGTCCCGTTGTTCGCTGTACAATTGTTCTGTAAGAGTTGCCTTTTTGTTTCTATTCCTTTTGATCACCATGTAGGCACATACACTCTCTATGTAGTTTATTCCTAATAGTATGGATATGATTTTTAGGCGCGCTTTTGAAAGCTTAGTAATATTTGTTCGGATTTTTACAGTATTTGTTTTTAATACTTCCGCTGCTACTATTATATCAACATGATCATATGTATTTAATTAGCGAGCTTAGCTCATATTGCTTTATACAATGGTTTTGTATATGTGGTATGTACCTACATGGTGATCAAAAGGAATAGAAACAAAAAGGCAAATCTTAGAGACCAATTGTACAGCGAACAACGGGACCTATCATATGGCTGAGCAGCTAAAGGCATCTGCCTTGTGCGGCCACCGTGATGTGATGGTAGCTTGCTCCGCCTACCACACCGTATGCCCTGGGTTCACACCCCGGGAAAAGCAACATCAAAATTTTAGAAATAAGGTTTTTCAATTAGAAGACAATTTTTGTAAGCGGGGTCGTCCCTCGACAGTATTTGGCAAGCGCTCCGGGTGCATTTCTGCCATGAAAAGCTCTCAGTGAAAACTCAACTGCCTAGCAGATGCCGTTCGGAGTCGGCATAAAACATGTAGGTCCCGTCCGGCCAATTTGTAGGGAAAACTAAGAGGAGCACGACGCAAATTGGAAGAGAAGCTCGGACTTAGTTCTCTTCGGAGCCTCCGTTCCACTAAGGGGACACTAGTCTTTTGACACACCAATCCAAGATTTTAAAATTTTATAATCGATCAAATTAACAAAGTTTCAGCAAAGAAGAAAAACTTGGTACAGCATGACGTATATATAATTCTTTTTTAAGAGCACTTCATACAATATTGAACTCCGATTTTGAAAATCGAGTAATGGTTATGTTGCAATTATTCGTAAATCTAAATAAATCAGCTATTCGAATAGTGAAATTCGATTAATAAAAGTTCAAAAATCTAAACACAAATAATGGAACACTCGATCAATCGAGTTACTCTTCGATAAAAAATCGATAATACGCCGAAAGCGAATAGTAAACCCAAAAGTTTTCGATACCAAATCGATGAATTTACAATAAATTAAAAAGTCCCATTCTCTATTTTCGTCTCTCTATCTTCGTCTTACTCTCTCTTCGTCTTACTCTATCTCTTTCTCAATCTCTTCCTCCTTCCCTCTTTTCTCTAGTTCTTCTAATTCTTCTCCATCCCTTTTACGCAGTCCCAGTTCCAGTAACAGTCCCAGCGCAATTCCAAGTCCTAGTCCTACTCCCAGTCCCAGTTCCAAGCCCAGTCCCAGGTCCAGTTTCAGTCTAAGTCCCTGGTCCATTTCCAGGAACAAGAAGTGACGTAAATACTAATCTAGGCAAAGGGCTATCTACCAACCAAATCGGAACATAAATAGAACTTCGAATAGAACGGAGCCTGGTTAACTACCCGGAAAATTTAATAAAATCGGCGGAATGGTTTCGGAGTCCACAAGCTGCTTACAAACATATATCCTTTATATGTATAGATTATATCGATAGCTTTCCGACAAATTATCTATATGCTTGCGATAATAGCATGATAACTTTTCGATAGCAAACGGACCACTCGTCGGTAAAATAAACGCAGCTCATCGATGAACCTTGGGAATGAAAAATAGAAAAAAAGTTTCACCCGAAATGAAAAAAGTTTCAGTTGACTTGAAAAAAGTTTTATATGATTTGAAAAAAGTTTCATTTGGTTTGAAAAAAAAAAAAAAAAAAAATTTCGTTTGACATGAAAAATCTTTCTTTTGACGAAACATATTTTATATGACTTGAAAAAAGTTTCGCTTGACTTGAAAAGAAGTTTCGTATGACCTGAAAAAAGTTTAATTTTACTTGAAAAAAGTTTTATTTGACTTTAAAAAAATAGATTCGTTTAACCTGTAAATGATATATAATAAAAGAATAATTACTGGTCTGTTTGCAAGGGTAAAAAATATTTTCTGAGATTGTCTCAATATAAGACTCAATTTTAGGGGTGTTCTCATTACGTTTTTTTAACTTCGAATGGGGATCGATCGCTTTATATTGCATAACGTTTTGCTATAATAAGACATATGTGTGGTTTAATTTTATTGTTATTGCTTCATCATATTTTTTTTTTTTTTTTTTTGTTATCGACCTATTGATAAAGGATTCAAGGTTCGATTCGAGCTCAAGGCCAGAACAATAATTTTTTTATGATAATTATTGTTTTTTTTTTAATTTGTTATAATTGAAAATTTGTATTTTGTTTTTGAAACAGTGGGTAGAAAATTTTGCAGACAACCTGACGTAGTTGCGCAGATAGATCCATTTCATAGGGTGCACCGAAAGAAAAGTCTAATGTAAAATTAACATTTCTACATTATCAATTTCACATTTCGGCGAAAAATGTCATCTTAACGTTGAAAATGATCGAATCAGCAGGGGAAAATGCAGAGGTTGTGACGCAAGGTTCTCCGTGTGGAAATTTACAACTGGTGAGAAGTTGATTTTTTATAAACGACTTGTTTTTTATATGGTTAATTTGAAGGCCATCCATTAAAAATGCTATGCAATGTAGTTTTTTTTGCTTTTTCTCCTGCTCTGAACATGTATGGAATATAGTGTAGCATTATGCATTACCCCTTTTTATACCAATGCATTTCAGCGTGTGCATCATGACCTCCTATGCGAATGCATTCTTATGCATATTTAAATACCGACCACACCCAGTCATATTACACTCATATTACAATGTTGACCCACATAAATTATGTTCACCCCAACACAGCGGGAGTTCAACGTCACATGAATGTCGAAAACAACAAGCATATCCATTTGCATTTCTTTGTAAATCCTTGCTCAATGTGTCACACTGATAAGCACACGTGCCGGTCACATTGCCCGATCGCCAGTGTCTGTTTGTCAATGTGACGTCATAAGAAATATTCGCTGACTTGGCACATATGAAATAGAATGTAGTTATTTCTAGTATGTAAGCATGTATATAATATTTGTAATAGTATTGTAAGACAGTTTACTATAAAACAGAAAGTATTTCAGTAATAAAGACAATCATATTCTGACGATCAACCTTAGCGTTTAATTTCAATTCATTATAGTAATAGATCATGGCGATCCTGCCAGGAGAGATATAGGGTAGTTCAATAGAGCAGAGCCGTAGCATAATACAGTGATAGCATGCCTTAGGCTATGAACTACGTCGCGTTTTAGAGCTGGGCAAATAGCAGAAAAAATGCAGAGCCTAAAAAGTTCTATCACTTTTTTCTGCTACGGCTCTGCTCCTTACTCTGTTCATTTTCAGAGCCGGAGCAGTAGCAGGGCATATTTTTCGTTGATACTGCTTCTCTTAAAGCTGTAACAACATTGACTGATCTAAATGCATACCATGACAAGTTTTATGGTAATGGTTTATCTTATTTATAATAAAAATCTTTTGTAACTAATCATGTTTTAACTGACCCAAATAAAGCTTATGGAATCTCATATGACCGGCTGAAGTACATAAACTGTGACGACTTGGCGTTGGCATTTCCAGCCAACGAAAATATAGGTTATAGAGCAGAACTTAAGTCAAAAATTGGGCTTTGGAAACACAAGAGCGTAATATATTTTTTTATAAAGTTTTAAATAGTATATTTTGTTCTAATATTGAGACGAATATTAGTGACACTAAGTGATACTCATATCACTAATCTGAAACTAAGTAAATAAAGTCACAACAACAATAAAGCAAGCTGCCACACTTGTATGTACGTAAAAAAATTATGCATTATGTCTACACATATGTCCATACAACAGCGGAGAGAAACGCACAAACACATGCATATATCTGAGATACTCCCAAAAGTAGGCAATCATCGATGAGAAGCTATAACGTACATCTGTAGTTAAAGCTGTTAAACAAATAGTAAATTCTATAAACGCATAGAAATATGCAAACAAAGAAACCGAAGAGTATAAAAGCAACGCCAGCTGAGGCATGACAATCAGTTTGATTTAAGCACGCTGTCTGTTGAGAAATAAAAGTGTTAATGTGAAAGTAGTCTAATAAAGACCATTTTTCATTATTGAATATTGGAGTTATTTATTCAACAGTTAAGTGATTCCAACGTTAGATGAAGGTAGCAAATAAGCGGAATTGCACTGAAATCGTTACGGTATTAACAATTTTCTGTTTTAGTTTCCAGAACAATCTGTTTCGAATCTTAGTATGAACTCAAATGTACAAATTTTTTTACAAGTCCACCTATTCATTTGTACTACATTAACGAAAGAACTCCTGTCATAGGAAATAAGAATTTCTAGTTCCTGTGTATTCATTAAAGAGGTATGTAAATAATTGCCTATTTATTAAACAACTTAATTTTATTTAATTGAAAAATAATAATAAATATAAAATAATTTCAATTTGCTGTGATTTTCATTTCAAATCAACAGTTTTTAAATGTAGACTTAACGTTACTTTCACGTAAGTATCATTTCCAATTAATATTTTTAAAATGTTTTTTCAACTTTGCTCTACGTGAGTATTACATAAAAAAATAAAAAAAATAAATGTAAGGCGCGATAACCTCCGAAGAGATCTAAGGCCGAGCTTCTCTTCTAATTTGCGTCGTGCTCCTCTTGATGTTCCCTACAAATTGGCCGGACCGGACCTACATGTTTTATGCCGATTCCGAACGGCATCTGCAAGGCAGATGAGTTTTCACTGAGTGCTTTTCATGGCACAAATACACCCAGAGCGCTTGCCAAACACTGCCGAGGGGCGACCCCGCTTAAAAAAATTTTCTTCTAATTGAAAAACCTTATTTCTAAAATTTTTATATTGATTTGCCCGGGATGTGAACCCAGGGCATACGGTGTGGTAGGTGGAGCACGCTACCATCACACCACGGTGGCCGCAAGTATTACATAAATATCATATTAATTATGGATGAGTATCATATCAATAATACATGATCGTCAAGTTAATTGTACGTGTTACATACACATACATTTCACGTAAAAATGATAGGAGTCGAATTGTAATTGTCGAGTTGAGAATTGTAAATAAAAAGTATTAACTTTACGTGGTTTTTGGTATTAATTTGGTTCAGTGTGCTAAGCCTTCATCATCAGTACGCTTTAGGCAGACTGCGCCAACAATTTAGCTATACAGAGGTGGTTTGTTTGACTGATAAATTGCTATTGAATTTTCACTGAGAAGCTATTAATTACTCACTTCATGATATCTCACACTTGAACTTTATTACTTGAAATTTATGAAAAATGTTCATTATATTCCTCCCCAAACGGACCACAGTAATCGCTTAACAGAAAGTATAATTGCGCACAGTTGACTACATTGTAAGCAGCACAGAAATATGACATTAATGCAGTATATAACAACAACACAATTACTTATTTTTACATTGTAAAAAATTGAATGAAATAAATGTTATTTAATTACAAGCACAAACACACACACAAACAAACAAACAAAATATGACACAAAACAATATGCTAATATTGCTGTAATAAACAAATTTTTGCGCATCCAATGCGTGATGTCACAGATGTCGTTCCGCCGTAAATGCGCATTGTGGCAAAAGAAGCGGGATTAGCTGAAAAACAAACGATGGTAGCAGCAGGTAGCACATCACTCGTTGCTATTACGAAGTATAAAACAAGAAATTACATAATATTTGCAATACAAGTAAAATTAAAAGCGAAAAATAAAGATAAAATTGTGATTAAAAAAATTACAACACCAGCAATAAACACAGCAGATGATAACCAAGCCATTTAACCGATTACCAAGTGCCAACAATTTGGACATACCTCATGTACTGGGCAGTGAGTAACATTTGCTGCAGATGCACGTTGTTATGAATTGTAAATAAGGTTTGCACACACACACAGATACATCTACATATATCATTTTAAATGCGCATGCGCAAAGTTGTTTGTAAGCAGCAGCCCCTTCCATGAGTTACCGCAATAATACAAATGTGCAGTTGAGATTTTGGGGCAATTAAAAATATTACAAAATTGCAATCAAAATAAAGAGATGATGTTTATACATGGAAAAAATTGAAAAATTTTAAAGTATATAGGGATTTACTTATGTATGTAGTATATATACTTACCTATATTACTTCATTCTATTCAAATAAGTAATATAAATAAAAAGGTAAGAAAGTCTAAGTTCAGGAAACCCAACATTACATACCCAGCTGTGCACTTGAAATACTAATACATATATGGTTCTACTAGCCTTTACCCACGGCCCCGTCCGCAAGGAGGAAATGAAATATATGGGCTATTCACTTTAGCCTGCTTATCAAGTTATCTGTTTAAAAACATTTTTCGGTCTAATGTATTTTATTTTTGTAATAGATTAAAAAAAAAGAGCTAAATGAGCTGATAACCTGATAGAGTCCTCAAATGATGCCGAAATTATCCAGAAAATGCCAGGAACTTGCCAAGACGGTATCGCGGACGGATTGCGAAAACCATCCATAAATTCTTCCGGAAGGGTCTGCAAAGGTCCCGGAATAGTTCCAAGAAAGTCCCGAAATGACAGCGACACGATTCTATGCTGATCCAGAGAACCACACAGAAATTATTCGTGAAGGGTACCCAAATGGTCCCCAAAGAGTCCCGAAAACGTTCCGAATTGAGCCTGACGGTATCGCGGACAGATCCCAAACACTATTAAGAAAATATCCCGGAAGAGTCACTAAATTATACCGACATAGTATATGGTTCTATTCTGAACACTCCGACTGTATTTCTGCCATGGTAAGCTTCCCAGAGAAAACTCATCTGCCTTGCAGATGCCGTGCGGAGTCGGCATAAAACAAATAGCTCCAGTTCAGCCAATTTGTAGGACACATTAAAAAGGTGTACTACGCAAATTGGAAGAGAAGTTCGGCCTAGAATATCTCCGGAGGTTATCGCGCCTTGCATTTTTTTTTATTTATGGCATTCGAAGCATTTTGGAAAGAGTAACAAAGAAGGGTCACGCCCATTTTACAAATTCTTTTAGGTTTTGTTCGTAACACAATCATAACACTTCAACCATAACACTATTAGAGTTATTGCAAACTTCGTTACGGTTAGACCTTTAGGAAAAGAGCGCGTGGCTTTAACCGATTTTGATTATCTTAACTCAGTCTGTATTATTTGGCAAGGATACTGTTTCTGCCAAGTTTCAATGTAATATCTTTAACGGTTTTTGGTTTACGGCTTGTTAAACTTCCAAATATTCTTCTTCTAAATGTGGGTGGTGCCACGCCCATATTCCAAAATTTGTTCGAATTTATGTTTTGCGTCATAAAACCGATCCACCTAACAAATTTTATTAGCTTAGTGGTATTCGTTTTTGAATTCTAATTTTTTTCCATTTTTCTAAATTTTCGATATCGAAAAACTGGGTGTGGTATCGTTCGATTTCGCTCATTTTCAATACCAATCTATTCCGGGTATAAGATATATAAGACAGATAAGCCCGTATACCGAATTTGGTGAAGATATGTATATCAATATTTGCTCAAGTTATCGTGTTAACGGATGGCCAGACAGACAGACGATGGACAGACGGACGGACGATTTTAATTGCAGTGAAAACGATGAAGATTCCTTCCATGATGCTGAAGCGGTATCGAAATGGTGTGCTCGACCGAATCGATATTTTCTCAATGACAAATCGATAACATTTGGTGGATAGCTTTTCGATAAGATATCGAAAATTTTTCGATAACAATGGATAGATTTTCGATAACGATCGATTTTCTCAAAAGTAAATTGTCGTTTTTTCGATAAAAAATCGATAAATTTTCGAAAAACAAAACAAAATTTTTGCGAAAAGAAATCGATAATCTTCTTTGAATAAATTGATAGCTTGTCTATAGCAAACAAATTTTTTCAATAAAAAGTCGAAAATAAACCGTTACTATGTCAATAATGGACCGATAAATACGGAAAGCTCTTCAAAAATAGCTGTTATGGATAACAAAATAGTCCCGGAATGATAAAAGCATTGCTACAAAAAATCTCGAAATGATCCCAAAATGAGCCGCAAACATTCGATAAATGATCCCAAAATGGTTCTGGAAATATTATTTGCATAACCCTATGAATATACTTTCGGAACGTAGTATGGGTTTTCTGGTATAAATTTGGAGGAATAAAGAAGATTTGCAAATCCTTGTAATAATCGCGAACCGCGTCAATTACCGTTGAATCAGCCTGCTTAATAACGTGTATAAGGTTCTATCTAGCGTTCTGTGCAAAAGACTGAGGCCCACAGTGAATTGGCTGTTTGGATCTTACCAGTGCGGCTTCAGGCCTGGTAAATATACTATTGACCAGATCCTTACGATGCGCTAGATCCTGGATAAGGCCCACGATAATAGAATCAACACTCACCGTCTTCAAAGCAGCATTGGACAGCGCGCAAAGAAGCTGCTTGTATGCTGCTATGTCTGAATTTACGTTCCCTGTAAAGTTAATAAAGCTCTGCAAAATGATGTTGAGCAACACCACCAGTATATAGACACCAAACGAGGTTTCAGGCAAGGCGACTCCGTTTCGTGCAATTTCGTTAACATAATGCTGGGTAATATAATTCTAGCAACAGAACTAAGCCGTGATGATATCTATTGCCTTATCGGGATTAGATAAATAAGCAAAAAAAGGGTCTTGCGGTAAATGAGGAAAAGACGAACTACTTGCTGTCGTCATCCAAGAAAGAATCGGAGCATTCGCACCTTGGCAGTCACGTCACTCTTGACGGATATAAATTGGAAGCTGTGAAGAATTTAGTCTCTTTGGGCACCAGCATTAACAGCAAAAACAATGTCAGCTTAGAAATAAAACGGAGAATAACTCTTGCCAGCACGTGCTACTTTATACTGAGTAGGCAATTGGAAAAAAAAATCTCGACGAATAAAAGTCTTGCTCTACAAGTTGCTCATCATACCTGTCCTGATGTATGGCTTTGTATGGCTCGAAATCATGGACGATGTCTAGAGAAGATGAGATGGCTCTTAGAGTGTTCGAGATACAAGTTCTCGATTATGCCGACGGCTATTTCCGAAGGAGGTTTAATGATGAGCTGTATGAGCTTTTCGCCGATATGACGGTAGTGCAGCAAATAAAAATCCAAGGCTTCGCTGGTTAGGTCATGTTATGCGAATGGATAAACACGCTCCGGCCAAGATAGTATTTCAGTCGAAATTCAGTGTTTGGAAGAAGAGGAAGGGTGAAACCAATACTCTGTCAACTCTACTTAGCACAGATTTTATTGCAATATTATTTAGCACATCGTAGCAAACTTCAAAGGTTGCACTTTATAGTCTTCAAATCTCTAGATTCCATTCCATACTGCTCTTGAGTCAAACTCGCCTATTATTTTGTCGCTCTTTGGCAGAATCAGTATTGAAGCATCAAATGCAAGTACACTGAAGCCATGGTGGGTTTTAAATTCCTGATCTTGGTAGTATAGGGAAACTATATCATCATTTAACTCTGAAAACGCAGTATGCTTTAGCTTCTTTCTTGCTTGAGTAAATGCACTTGCCGTAATTGTGTAATCTTTTCTTTATGCAGAACAAAATCATTAATCATTACTTGTAATGACTTTACACTCTTTCTAAAAATCAGGAGAAATACATTAATGAAGAGCAGCTTTCTTTTTCGTGAGAAGTCTTTTGAGGATGCTCTATGTGCGTTTATAAATTTATTTTTTATAAACATGATTATTCTTTTTTTTACTCATGTCATTACTTCTTTTAATTTGTGGATCTTACCTGATTTTACAATACAGTCCATCACTTTCCCTTAACTTAATGGCAGTGAGCTGCTATATCCCCTAGATGTAGGAGAAATTGAAATAATAAAGGCTGAACTTGGGAGTTACGCCTTTGCTGCTCAATATCAACAAAACCCTCTTCCACTTTCAAGTGGTATAATTAAGCAAGAATGGTTGAAACGCTATAGAAATTTTCCTGATAATCTCTCACATATAAATCAGAGCTGGGACACTGCTGTTTCAACAAACGATTCTAGTGCTCCGATTTGGCGTCACGTTGATTTGACTAAAGTAAGCGCCAATCATAATTATGATGACGATGATGAAGCATACATAAATTACGTGTTCGCTCATCAACTTGGTCCCATTAATGCCTTGCGCGGTGCACACCAGAAATCAGTTTCATTACGTCAGCTGCACCAGTTTGTTAAGGTATTGTTGATATAAAAATACAAATTCATTAAGAGATTTTGGCCCCAATTATCGAAATTCCAACAACATGTTTTCATAACATATGGAATATCCCAAACAAATATCAAATGAGAAATATAATTTTATATAGTTGTAGGAGTTTCAGATATCGCACACCAGCCGTGACGCTCCATTATCTAACTGCAATATTAACAGAGCTGGCATTAAATATTTCAAATACCAGGAACTGAAAAATTTGCAATTCATAATATACGTGACTAAATAAATAGTTCACATTTAGTTATTAGTAGACAAGGACTTTCCATTTAAAACATAAAAAAAAAACTAGCCTACACTGAGAAAAGAAACTGGTAAGCCAACCGAATCAGTGGTCAATTCAACCGATTGTACTGTCAATTATTATCCGATGCAAATAGTTGTTGAATCAACTTCGCACAACTTGTTGATTTCAAATTGAGTGTTTCAGCAGTCCCGATCAGACATTTCTTTTCTTATTGAACAACTTCTTTCTAAAGATTTTGATTTTGCTTTTTCAGGACCTTAAAGATCTCACATATATTGAATTTGTCAATAGTGTGACCAAAATTTGTTTGACCACCAAACGGATGAGTCACAGTCAGGTGCCAGGACTTATAGAATAAATCCGTCCGTGGAAAATGCTAGACATTTTCTAGGACTTAGCTTAATTGTTGCTCTCGAGCTGGCAACTCTGCCGTCCCTAGTAGCTGGAGCCTTGACTTTGCGAGCGCAGGACACAAACACGAAACATGCTCAAACATTTCTTCCTGCAGCTCGCACTTCCTACATCTGCTGTTACTGACGAGCCCTAACTATCAAGCACGTGAGGCTAGAAAGCAATGTACAGTTAGTGTGCCCATCGTGAGACTTAATTTTTCTCTCTTCAGAGGTATGAGGCATTTTGTAGCCCAGCGCTTCTATCCACGCCTTTCCTGCTTGATGGGTCATATGCAAATCCTGTCTCCTCTTGATTTCTCTCAAAGAGAATGGTACATATATCGTCGATTCAGCAAATGTTGCACCCTCCATTGCCTCGACCTTTTTGTTACCTTCTATTCTTTTATAATCCAGTTTCGATGTATGCCCGGCCAGAGCGAAATTTTTCCAATGCCTATTTTGCATTCCAGAACTCTTCTTAATAAAGTTCTGTGTGAGGTATTATCTTAATCGCCGTCTGACTATCAATATATATATAATCAGGTATATATTGAAGCGACGGCAGCTTAAACACGTTTCCTCCAAGATATCTGCTGCTTTCTTCACGGCTATAATTTCCGCTCGAAAGACGCTGCAGTTATCCGTCAGCCTTTAGTATCTCTTCATTTCTGTATCGACACAGTAAACAGCACACCCGAACCCTTCAGTTAAGTTAGAACCATCGGTTTTTACGTATTGATATATTCTGCCACTTCTGCATCCTGGCGCCAAACCACCGCTTCAATTGTGACCCAAAAATATATTTCGAAACTTTAACATGGGACCATATATTCCATTTGCCCGATATTAGTTGGCTTCATACGGCCTGCACTCAAAAAAATAATAATATAGTTACCTGAGACCAAAAGTTTTTCTTCTGTTCAAAGAACTAAATGAATTTGTTTTCTTTACGAACAAAATCGGTCAAATTTACCATAATGCGATCCGTTTTACTGAATGTCTGTTCAAGAATAACAAACCAGATTTGTGGATTTTGCTAGCTTCATTTCTTTCAGTGTAATACTTATGTAAAAAAAAAATCTTTCTCTCAAATGCAAACGAAATAATCTGCATAGCGTGAAGAAACAAAAGTTGATAACTACAACTACAACAAGTAAAGCAATAAACTTACATATGCAGATACCCTGCAGTCAAACCAACTATTGTATACTGGAAGAAAACTAGTTTGCCAAAAATTCCAACTAGTATGAGTTTTGTAATTTTTCCATATTAGCAACTGGTATTTTCAACACAGCGATATCCTACGAAATGTCAATTGCAAGTCTCTGCATCAGCATCATACCACTTGACAAACTAGTCATTACATACACCAAAATCGTACCAGATGCCATACTAGTCAGATGCCATCAGGGTCATCCAATTAACACACTAGTCTGCCTTTGCGGCATCATTATACCAGATGGAATAATAGTTATTATATACATCAATATCATACCAATTGACATACTACTCAGTCTATGCATCATTGTAACACCAGCTGACATATTAGTCGATATTTGCATCAGCATCCTACTAGTTAGGCTTGGTCAGTGATAGCAGATGTGGGAAGTGAGGGCTGGAGGAGGAAACAATCGAGCACGTTCTGTGCTCTTGCCCTGCGCTTGCCAGGCTAAGACTCCAGCTATTAGTTGTGATACAGCTGTCAGATCTAGAAGCAGCAAGTGGCTTAAATGCCAGGAAGATTCTAGTATTTGCCAAGATGTTTGATAGAGTTTTTCACTTTGGTCGTTAAAACAAACTTCTGGTAACACTACGGACTTATTCAGTCTATGTGAGGCCCTCATGGACCGGCCAGTTCAACCTAACCTAACCATTCTACTAGTTAATATACTAGTCCTATTATATTTCATATATATAAAAAGTATGTCTATATATACATATATCACTTTAAAATTGGTCACCTCAATACATTATATTTTGGAATAAATTTTAATAAAAATACTAACATATATATAAAAACTAAAAAGTAACGGAATAACACATGCCGATTTTGTGATCGATCAGCGGAGACGGCGGACCATATCTTCCTGGAATGTGACGCAATCTCAAGACGCAGGGCTAAGATTATGGGTTCACCATCACCAGAACATTCCCACAATAAATCCCTCAAGCCAAGAGAACTGCTAGGATTCATCAAGGAAGCCGGCTTGGATGAGGTGCTGTGAAGGAGGTGAGGGCACAATAGACCAATGGTCGCAGTGCAATCCTCAATAAATTCTCTATCTATCTAATGGAGAAGCAACGAGCCAAGCTGCCCTAGCACCGTCCTATAATGAGTACTAATGCAGTTCAGAACCGAATAATTTCGTTTAAATGAGGGAATCATAACGGCTTTGAACGTTTTCGTTACTGACTAAAGGGATAATATCGGTAGATACTGGCTGGGTTTCCGGTTTTTGGTAGTGGGTTTATCTTTGCCATTCTCCGTTATTTTGGAATGGCAAAGGCTTTTAGTGACAAGTAGAAAAAATGTGCTAGGCTGCTGATGCCCTCATGGCCAAGGTGTTGTGGCGTAGGCATAGATAGGTTTTCCATCTGGGACTATTGATATGGAAGGCTTGGCCTTTTCAATGCCTTCTTTTACCTCTGTTGAGGTAACGGTGAAGGTCTACTCGTCATGCTTGCGTTTATGTGCCCGTTGATTAGGACGATATCTGGCATTGTCAACTGAAGTATGCATTGCAGATAGGCTACAGAAAGCACTCGCGCATTTACTCGAGCCCGACAGACGAAATTCTAGTCGAATAAATTATTTAAATACTAACAATAATACCAGAGAGTTATATTCAATAAACTATTCTAAAACTGACTAATATGATGAACGCCACAAAATTCTAGTCAATTAACTAGAATATTTGCTTACTGCTTTGGCAATTGACTGCAGGGTATTAATATAAGATTGCATCTGTATGTATGTAAATGGCTAAGCCATTCAAGGTTTCACCCTTTTGAAAATTCCTCACATCAAATCACTATATTTATTAGTGATTCAATTTTAAAAAATTTGGTTTACACAATTTTTGCGTATTTTTTCGTAAATTTTTGGTTTTATTAAAGCGATAAATTTTTTGGTATATTTAATGAAATTAACATTCAATTTCGATTGTCTTATTTTTGAATGTAAATATTGTCAACTCAAATGCTTATGTAATTTAGATTTGTTTGTTTAAATTTGCATTTATTAGCGCCATTCAAAAGAGATATTTGTATGTACACATATTTATGTATGTATGTATGTATGTAGTATTGATGGCTTGCAACCTATGGCTTTTGACTTGCATTGTGTATGAATTGGAAGTCGATGAACTTTACGTGAATAGCGAGCGACATGTGTGAAGGTGTTAAGGTCGCTTAACAATCAACTAGTTCCAGTGGTTTTGCGGTTATAAAATGATAAACAAGTTTATAATATATTTTACATATAATATACGACATTTCCAGTGTGAAATATGTGTATGTATGTCTATTTAATGTATAAACCCCGCACAGAGAGCTCCAATTTGTAAAACGTATTTTGAATGTTAAAGCTAAGCTATGTGAAATGGTTCATTTGAATATATTGTGGCAGTGACAATGATGAAGCTTACACACTAGATCCTTACCTGCTTAGTGAAGCCTTTGTTGTCTGCCCTACATCCGGCGCTCACCGTGCGTTCATCCCCCGCGATAACGCCTGTTATTCTGGTAATACGTTTGAATTTGAGGCTGTATCGGACTTGCACGTCATAAAGTGTATATCAAAATATTAAATCGAATGCTACTGGTGTGGATGGGATTCCCATAACATTTATAAAAATGGCGTTACCATTCATCACTGGAGCCTTATTTCATATTGTGAATCATTGCATTACTTCGTCTTGCTTCCCTAATCAATGGCAGATTGCATCAGTTCGACCCATTGCAAAGAAGAAGTATGCCGACACTCCTTCTGAGTTCCGTCCTATTAGCATACTACCTGCCCTGTCCAAAGCATTTGAGGCATTACTAGCCGAACAAATCTCAAACGACGTGCAGAGATATCAACTTCTGTCACCTTTGCAGTCTGGGTTTAGGGCTAAGCATAGTTATGCAACAGCTATGTTTAAGATCCTCGACGATATACGTAGTCATTTCGATGAAAACTTAGTAACGTTGCTGTGTCTACTTGACTTTTCCAAAGCATTTGACTCAGTTGACCACCATTTGATCTTCGCTAAGCTGAAGTCCTACTTTGGTTCTAGTGACAATTCACTGGCGTTAATTAAAAGCTATTTAGCCAACCGATACCAACGGGTCCCAAATATATTAGTCCAATAGTCTGCGCGTGCCTCAGGGGTCAATTCTTGGGCCGTTGCTCTTTAGCTTATTTATCAATGACATTTTTACAGTCTGCAAATTTGTTACTATGCACGCTTATGCAGACGATGTCCAGCTTTACCTTTCTAGCCTTATTGAAGACGTCGATGATCTCTGTTCTAAACTTAATGCTGACATCTCAGAAATTTTTCAAGTTGGCTGAGACGTTTATTCCACCGCTTTGTATTGGTACCGACCAAATTAATCTGGTGAGTAAAATTACAAACCTCGGCTTTGTAGTCAACTCCAGTTTGACTTGTGTTGACCACGTTAACCAGGTTATAGGAAGGGTGTATGGCGCACTGCGGAACCTGAGGCTATCGGTGATGTTTACTCCTCGTAACATCCGCCACAAATTGGCTGTCCTACTAATTTTACCTTATTTGACATATTCCGAGTTGATATATAATAAGGTAGATTCGCATTCGGCTCATAGGTTAGACGTGGCATTTAACCATATAACACGCAATTTGTATGGACTTTCGAAATTCGACCACATATCCCGTTGGAAACCTAGCCTTCTAGGATGTTAAATATCCGACTATTTCAAAGCCAGGAGCTGCATTTTCCTTTTCCTAATCATGCTCACAAAGACGCCCTTATATCTTTATAATAAGCTTTCTTTCACAAGATCCGCTCATTCAAATGACCTTATAGTACACACATTTAAATCTGTTGCGTCAACTAGACTATTCTTCGTGAACACTATATGTACCTGGAATTCTATCCCCATTGCTATAAAAAATAGTATAAGCAGGAGCAACTGTAAGAATGTTATCTATAACTATTTTTCTGATAATAGTATTGTAACGAATTTACTGCAATTCCCCTTATTTGCAATTTTCTGCTAACGTTCGAATCACTAAACTGTTGAATAAATAACTCCACTATTCAATAATGCAAAATGGCCTTTATTAAAGTTCTTCACAATAACACTACTATAGCTCGCCAGATAGCGTCTTAAATCCAACTGATTGTCGCGCCTCTACTGTTGCTGCTTTTATACTGTGCGGTTTCCTCGTTCACATATTTCTAGGCGCTTCCATTTCCAGAACTTACTAGTTAGTTATCAAATATAAAATTATAACTACAGATGCACGTGTATAGCTTCTCATATGCGCGTGTATTTGTGAGCGACACTTCCACAATTATAATTGCATACTTTTGGGAGCAACTCAGATAAGATATCTGCAGGTGTTTGTGCGTCTCTTCTCCGCTGCATGTACGTACATATGTGTAGACATAATGATTGATCTATTGATGTGCATACAAGTCACTGCTTAGCATCGCTTAGAGATAACAGTATCCCTTAGTGTTGCTAATATTCGTAACAGTATGTAGGCTGGCCGTATATTTGATAACGATACTAGAATAAATTATGGATAGGCTTACAATATATATATATATATAGGGCGGGTCAATTTAAAAATCGCTCATTGCTCTGTGAAAATCGTATTCTAGGGATCAAAATAAAAAATTTTGCCCAAGAAAACAAACCTCCAAAACGAATTCTGATGTCACCCAATTTGGATCGAACTTTTGGGTAGGGGCAAATTTTGAAAAATCCCACTTTGACCCATTTAGAGTGCTCCAATCGAGTCCAAATGTATGACCGACCCCCACTAACTTTGGAGGCCCGAACCACCGATGACAGTGGCACACCCCCTGGAACCCCCCTGGGAGTTCACGCTACAAACATTTCAAAAAATCGCCGGTTTTGCACTTTACATGAAGAAATCAGCTAAATGGCTATGTTTTTTCTTTATTTTTATTTATTTATTTATAATAATATTTATTATTTATTTATAATAAGATCTATTTTTTCTCTTAAGAAATTTATTTAGTCAGAAAAATAGTCATATAAACATTAATTTAAGTGAGTTATAGAAAAGAAACTAAAAAAAATTATTGTTTGAAGTCTTTTTTACTTTCAAGTCTGGGCAATTTCGCACGGCTCTCTAATGTCGTCGCCATAACAGCCTCTACATTTTCCGGTATAACCCGTTTGGAAACGCTAGCTAGCAATTGAACATGTCGTTCCGTTCCTTGTATGTGTGATGGAATTTTTGGATCATTAAACGGTGGATCATCTTGATTTAAATATTCTTTCAATGTATCGTACGGAATGCTTCGCGTGAATGGTGGTTCAAATACGATATTTATATCATTCAAATTGATCATTTCCGTATAACTTGTGCAATTAAACTTTATTTCTGGCTTTTTATAAACTCTAAGTTCCATTGGCTCGTCAACATCGGTTCGATAGCGTAAAATGTTCTTGGTGGCACAGTCGCGCATTTCTTTGCTATCATCAAACAACATTGATAACAAGATATTTTCCCAATGCGCATAATATGAATTATGTTTAATTACTTGATTGACAATTTTGCGTAAACGAGGTTCTAGAAATAGTGACCAACCAATGAACTTGAAAAATAATGCACTGCCGTACACGACAGAGCTGTAATACTTGATATTGAAGTACATTGGCATATAACATTTAATTATAAATTCAACCAGAATTCTTAAATTTGCATCTGGATTTTCCGTTGTCACATATAATCGCATTAATCTAGCGGCCTTGGTGAGCCACCGAGAATGTATAATTTACCCTGGTTTGATGTTAGCCAGATCCACCGGAACCACGCCGCTAGAAATTGTATGGGCCATGTCGTATAAGTACTTTGAATCGGTTGAAAATTCATTTTTTTCTGGAGCAGGGGGCATATTTTGCAACTCAATTTTCTAGAAGCCGTCCACCACCTGAAAATATATAAAAATAAAATAATTAAAAATGGTTGACAATTATAATAAATGAGTGATAGCAATAACTTACCGGAAGAGTTTTACAAGTTTCGATTTGACGGCTCAGTTTCCCGGTTGCCGATCTTGGTCCAGTGCTGGTTGATTTATCCAAAGCTTCAAACAAATGCCGAAACGGAAGATGGTTGAAGTGTAGAAGGCAAACGAACCAATACAATGGTATTTTTAACAGCCGTCAGTGCATATTCCAATTAATACATCCAGTTATATATTTTTATCGTTGAAAAAACCATTTAATTTGGTTGTTTTGTATTCAGCGGTTTCATGTTCCAATCTTACGTAACCAATCAATTCAAAATTGGGTTCTCTCAAAATAACAAGATGAGGTTCTTTTACCATCCTAGTATGATGATACTTCTCATCAATTTTGTCTATCGTTAAAGTATCATCTTTTCTGCCATCGAATGAGAACGCTAACAAATTGGTATCATCTAACCGTTTGCGAAGCACTTCTTGTCTGCATTTCTTTTTTTCTCTGCGAACTTTCGTTTTATCCATGATGAGAGGTTTCCCATGCTTATCTTTAATTTTAAAGTCTTGCAAAAGAGCGGTTCCCAATGCTGATGCACACCAAATCTGTCACATACCAAGGCAAAGTTAAAACAATCGTATCTCTCTGTGAATTGTGAACTTGTGCTTCTGTCCATATCTTCTTAAACCGGTAGCGGTGCGTATGGTGAATTGTCGGGATCTTGGTATGTTGGCGTTGATGACATAGACGTTGCTCCTTGCTCTTCAGTTTCCATCATAAATGCATCCATTGTTAGTCTTCTCTGATTATGTTGATCGTGCATGAACTCTTTGAGGCGTTCGGGAACCCAGCCGCATGCACATGGAGCTGCCTTCAAATCGCATTTACATGTTCCAATGTAAAAAATTGTTTCCAGATATTTTACATACTCTGTAAATTGTTGGGTGTTGTTTCCTCTCTTGATTTGCTCTTGATACTTGTCAAGCAATTTATTCAATTTATTAAATACACTTTTTTTCAGCATTATTTCTATACCAAGTTTTTCCCAAATTCCAATCAACTTATCTTGTACTTGAATAGTGAATAATTTATGGGCAAATTTTTTTTGTTCTGTTTTAGCACGTTCGCTTAAGTAAAAATAATATCTCAAGATATCCAGATGGGTTGGTAAATTAAGATCAGCTAAATCAGTAGACACACCAAAAACAGTAACATCATGCTTGGGTATATGACTCATTGGGTTTTCGATAGTTGTTGATGTAGTTGCTTCATCTTGCGGTGTAGAGGATGGTGGATTCATTGTAAACTTTTTGATTTGGAATGGTCACTTCACTTAGTATTTTTTTTGAAATATTTTTTTATCTGAAATTAGCACTTCAAACTTTGAGTTCTTCACAACGACTTAATGTATTCACAAAAACTGTTGCGTTTTATATGGTCTACGAGACGAGGTAATAAGAATGCAATGGTAATTTCAATTCTACCTGCTGTGTCTTGTGGTGGCTTAAAAAAAAAAAACACAAGCAATTTTACGATCTGCAATTGTGTCACAGTGATGCCTTGGTTTTAAAAGGGGGTTGTAAAAACGCAAATTTCTAATCATTTTTTTTAATTTCTTTTCTATTACTAAGTTAAATTCATTTTTTCATTTATATATGTTCTGACTAAATAAATTTTTAAAGAGAAAAATAAACTCCAAAAAGAAAAAACATAGGCATTTCGCTGATTTTTTCATGTAAAGTGCAAAACCGGCGATTTTTTGTATGGTGAACCCCCAGGGGGGTTCCAGGGGGTGTGCCACTGGCATCGGTGGGTCGGGCCTCCAAAGTTAGTGTGGGTCGATCATACATTTGGGCTCGATTGGAGCACTCTAAATGGGTCAAAGTGGGATTTTTCAAAATTTTCCCCTACCCAAAAGTTCGACCCAAATTGGGGGACATCAGAATTTGTTTTAGAGGTATGGTTCCTTGGGCAAAGTTTCTTATTTTGATCTCTAGAATATGATTTTCACAGGGCAATGCGCGATTTTATTGCCTCCCCACAAATCGACCCGGCCTAATATATATATATATATATATATATATCTGTTTATACCAGTATCATGTAATTGTTTATTTTCTTTTTGTACTACTACTAAAATCTATCTTTCCTTTCATGTTGTACTATAAAAGACCTCAAATCTTATCGTACTAATAATTTTGATCATTAAACAAATACCCAATTTAAATATGTTAAATATGTGAAAGAGTCTACAGTAGGGATGACTATGTCATAGATTGCTCGGTGAACCGCTTTCTTAAAAATAAATACCACAAACTCGCAGTTGAGAATAGGAACCTTCCCAGAAGACGCGCTTCACACTAGCTCAACTTCGATCTGGATACTGTAATAGGTCAAACTCTTATTTATCCAGAATCAACCCCGACATACCCAAAGCACATATGTTGAGAACAAACATCTTTCCAATTTCAATGTGGAACCAATGACTCTAACACCCTTATATCGCTGCTCCAAACCTGTTGAAACTGCAAGTTTCCTCGGACTCATCATTGATCAAAATTAGTGAGCGATCGCCGTTATGATGGGGCGAAGCACTGCTACAACAACAAAAACAGGGGTACAGAAAATCGCCAAAATGTCGTAAAAGTCGTATAAATATGGTTTACCTAGCAAAAAACCAACAATGAATAACTCGATTTAAATATGTATTAAAAAAATAAATACTTGGTGTGATTTATCTTCGAAGAGATTAAGACCGAGCTTCTCTTCCCAATTGCGTCGTGCTTCTTTTTAACATGCATGTTTCATACCGACTCCAACCGGTACTTGCAAGGCAGATGAATTTTCACTGAGAAGCTTTTCATGGCAGAAATATACGCGGCATGTTTGCCAAATCACTGCCAACGGGCGACCCCGATTAGACAACTTTTTCTAATTGAAAAAACGTTTTTCTGTTTGTTGTTACTTTGCCCCGGAGTTGACCCAAGACCTTCGCTGTGGTAGACGGAACACGCTGCCATCACACCAGGGCGACCGCAATTAAACTTTGCTGCATTAATTAATTAAAAATAGTAGAAATCTTTCTGTAGGAAATACAGAGTACCCCTTGTCACTTGTAGATGGACCTTTAGTCAGCTAAGCAAACGCAGGACAGACACTACCTCGTGCAGGGTAGCGAGATCCTTCTTGCCGGAAATGGATAGCAGGCGGTCTGTTGAAACTATGGGGTTTACCGAGGCTCATCTCCCAATATTGATTGGGGTGATTTTGCCGGATCATTGTCCAATAGCAGCCCATGTGGCGAGTCTCAAAACACTGGAAAACCCCTCTTGCTGCAGCGGCGTAAAATACGGCGTGGTGGGATCATCAAGCGTGCGCTTAACTGTCCAGTCTTTGCCAGATATAAGTGAGAGTATTTCGATAACTGCTCACTAGGATCTCCAAAATATACCCAGAATCGATATCAGTCTTATTCGAAGTTACATTGTTGGTACACAACGATTCTCTTAGTATCTTTAGTTTACGTCGATATTATCTTATATGATGACACATCGTGTTTCCCCTACCGATTCGAACATATTTCAACCCTTCTTAACTTAAACTAACCAAAAAAAACTCTTCTAATATAACCAAAATTGCTTTAGCAAAGGTGAACCTTTTTCAAGACAAAAAAATTTGTGTGTGTGTTCACTGTGAACCAAATATTAAAACACGCGTTAAACGAAAGCATTCAGCTGTAAATTAGGTCAAAGCTGCGATGGCTTTTTACCTAGATTCTGATTTACGTAGGTAGCAATTCTAATTTATGGTGAAAATTTTTGTAACTTGAAGGTATACTTGTTTAGGACTTCAAACTTGAATGAGAGGAGAAACGTCTGTTAATGCTATCGTGATTTGAAAATGCAGAAAAGATGACGAAGGCGTAAGTGAGAAGAGCTTGAGCCGCTAGGCAGCGGGAATAACGCACGAAAATTAAACCAAATTAGTTCGGTAAATTCGTTTGAGAACGAAAACGGAGACCTTTATAGCAATGTTAAAATGGTCACTAAAATGTTGTATGGTCTATTTTGACAGGGAATTACCCAATTTAAAACAAATTTTAATTATCTTATAATTTCAACCAAGTATTTACGATAAAAGAGAAATGTGAAAATATTACGTACACCAAATAATTTTATAGTGCGTGTAAAAAACGTAATATTACTGTAACGAATTAACTATTATGAGATGCGTTCCTAAAACAATTGGAGCTCGCGAGAGCATCTTCATTTTCACTTGCCTTTTTTTCCGAAGCAATAAACTTACTATCGCCCACGTCACTAACAAACCTTGAATTTTTTTCATGGAAATAGTTCCCGCGCATTAGCTGTAATCTGCTTTGGCTATTTTACAATAAAAACGCAGATTTAGTTTGGAAGTAAAAAAATACTTACCCTGCAAAAAATCGTGCGATGAATCCCTAAAGAGATTGGTCTCTGATTAATATCTTTTGTCTACATTTGGGCATAATTGATCCATAATTGATTATTCCGTTTGATATCTATGTAGCCCACTTTAAAAACGATTAAAAAAACAGCAACGAAGTAAAATAAAAAAGATTACAGGTGATTGAATCGAATTATTTAAGAAAAATGCGGAGCTCTATACCGAACCTAAATTACTAGGACATAACGACTACGCCGGAGTTAGGGTTAAATTTTCGGAGAATATTTCTTATTCCATTTAGAAAACCTGTTCCGCCTGCTCAAATAGATTTTGTAGCTTGGCAAAATCTGCGACTGTGTTTTTGTCATGAAAAATGCGTCTGGGCCTTATTTAAGTCCTTATGGAACCGAAATGGGACTAGCCTTCTATTGTTCTCATATGGGTACAAATGGGATTGGTCCTATCTATCCATTTCTGGTATAAATGGGTACAATTAGTTTCTTCATAGGACATGCTCAAAAAAAAGGGAACCGTTCAACCCAAAAAAAGACATCAAAACTGGCATTGGTCGCATACTACTTTGCGACTCAATCCGGATTCAGCCTAGACTAATCGCATTTTTTGCAGGGTACAAACTTATGTACAACAAGTAAGGAAGGTTAAGTTCGGGTGTAACCGAGCATTACATACTCAGTTGAGAGCTATGGTGACATCATAAGGGAAAATAACCATGTAGGAAAATGAACCGAGGGAAACCCTGGAATGTGTTTGTATGGCATGGGTATCAAATGAAAGGCATTAAATAGTATTTTATGAGGGAGTGGGCCATAGTTCCATAGGTGGACGCCGTTTCGAGATATCGCCATAAAGGTGGACCAGAGGTGACCCTAGAATTTGTTTGTACAATATGGGTATCAAAAGAAAGGTGTTAATGAGTATTTTAAAAGGGAGTAATCCTTAGTTCCATAGGTGGACGCCGTTTCGAGATATCGCCATAAAGGTGCACCAGGGGTGACCCTAGAATTTGCTTGTACAATATGAGGTTTTTAAAAGAGAGCGGTGGTAGTTGTATATGTGAAGGCGTTTTCCAGATATCGACCAAAATGTGGACCAGGGTGACCCAGAACATTATCTGTGGGATACCGCTAATTTATTTATATATCTAATACCTAACAAGATTTTAAGGGTTTTTTATTTCGCCCTGCAGAACTTTTTCATTTTCTTCTACTTAATATGGTAGGTGTCACAACCATTTTATAAAGTTTTTTCTAAAGTTATATTTCACTTCAATAAAACAATCCAATTACCTTACCATGTTTCATCCCTTTTTTCGTATTTGGTATAGAATTATGGCATTTTTTTTCATTTTTCGTAATTTTCGATATCGTAAAAGTGGGCGTGGTCATAGTCGGATTTCGTTCATTTTTCATACCAAGATAAAGTGAGTTCAGATAAGTGCGTGAACTGAGTTTAGTAAAGATATATCGATTTTTGCTCAAGTTATCGTGTTAACGGCCATGCGGAAGGACAGACGGACGACTGTGTAAAAAAACTGGGCGTGGCATCAACCGATTCCCGCCATTTTCACAGAAAACATTTAACATCATAAAATCTATGCCCCTACCAAATCTCAAAAGGATTGGTTGATTTTTGTTCGACTTATGGCGTTAAAAGTATCCTAGACAAATTAAATAAAAAAGGGCGGAGCCACGCCCATTTTGAAATTTTCTTTTATTTTTGTATTTTGTTGCACCACATGATTACTGGAGTTGAATGTTGACATAATTTACTTATATACTGTAAAGATATTCAATTTTTTGTTAAAATTTTACTTAAAAAAAATTTTTTTTTTAAAGTGGGCGTGGTCCTTCTCCGATTTTCCTAATTTTTATTAAGCGTACATATAGTAATAGGAGTAACGTTCCTGCCAAATTTCATCATGATATCTTCAACGACTGCCAAATTACAGCTTGCAAAATTTTAAATTACCTTCTTTTAAAAGTGGGCGGTGCCACGCCCATTGTCCAAAATTTTACTAGTTTTCTATTCTGCGTCATAAGTTCAACTCATCTACCAATTTTCGTCGCTTTATCTGTCTTTTATAATGAATTATCGCACTTTTTCGGTTTTTCGAAATTCTCGATATCGAAAAAGTAGGCGTGGTTATAGTCCGATATCGTTCATTTTAAATAGCGATCTGAGATGAGTGCTCTGGAACCTACATACCAAATTTCATCAAGATACCTTAAAATTTACTCAAGTTATCGTGTTAACGGACGGACGGACGGACGGACGGACGGACATGGCTTTTTTCGATCCTGATTATTTTGATATATGGAAGTCTATATCTATCTCGATTCCTTTATATATGTACAACCAACCGTTATCCAATCAAACTTAATATACTCTGTGAGCTCTGCTCAACTGAGTATAAAAACTCATGCATACATCCATACACATACAGTTGATATGCAAATAAGTACTTAAAAACTTCATACCGTCCACTCCTATTATATTATCATTATCTAATTGGGCAATAATTATCATACAAATGATGTTGTTGCTAAAAAAAACTTAAAACAAAAGCAGCAACAGCCACGGAAACATAATGCTGTGCAACAAACAAATAAAAGTATTTATAAAAAAATTCGTCAAAGTCACAGAACTGAGGAAGTCATAAAAATGCGCTCAGCTGTGCTGCTGCTGTTGTTCCGACAGCGTATTTTTGTTGTTGTTGCTGTTGACATTGTCTTTCTGTTGTTTATTGGTTGATTATAATTTTTATTTTCTCGTTGTTTACAGCATAACAATGTGTTGTAATAAATCTTGGTTTGCAAAACCTATATGTAAATTTGTCACCAGGCTAGCGCTGCCAATAAAGCAAATGCAACAAAAATTTGCTGCAAATACGAATCAGAAGAAGCAGAGCAGCAGAAGTTGCAGCAGGAGTGACAAAGCATTGCCCGCACAATTGCTAACAAGAAATTTGCATATAATGACGTCGGAAAGTTTTTTTTTATTGTTGTGACTTATACAAATGTAAATATCTGCTGGGAAATAAGGACTGGCATAATTACATAACGAAAATATGCTAAGTAAAATTTTTTACAAATTTGAGTTGTTGCTATAAATATAACGGGCTGGCTGAGTCTGAAAATTTCAATTCAAATTGAAAATTTTTGCAGCAAGGTCTGCATATGACTATTTCAGTGTATCGCAATATCTTCACATCACCATCTGAATATCAGACTATCACTACCTCACCACATCACTCAGAATATCCGCAAATTCTGGGGGAATACAGCGAATGGCGCATGATTGCGTAACTTGGCTTAGAAATAGAATAAATTTTGCCAACAAGTGCTACTTTGGGCTGAGTAGGCAATTGAAAAGTAAAGCCTTCTCTTGACGAACAAAATTCACGCTCTATAAGTCGCTCATCATACCTATCCAGATGTGGCAATAACGGACGGTGTCGGGCAAAGATGCGGTGAAGTTTGCCCTGTCTGTAATGCTGACGGCGAATATTGAAGGAGGTGTAATGATGAGCTGTATCAGCTTTACGTAGATATGAGGAATAAAAACCCAAAGCTTCGCTGGCAATTTCCAATTATGCAAATGAACAAAGGCGCTCTGGGCAAAAAAGTATTTCAGACGGCACCGCATTTTGGAAGCAGTGGAAGGGGGATACCTCCGCTGAGTTGGGAGCGGCAGGTGGAGAAAGACTTAACCTCTTGGTGCTCCCAATTGTCGTCAGTTATCGCGAAACAAGTATAGCTTAGGCGGTTAAGCGCCAATTAGTGATGATGTTGATGATGATGAGTATGATGAAATATGCTCATGCAGTATATCTAAACCAAGTTATAACAACAAATTCCATGAATTAAGAGAATAAGGAAAGAAAAGAGAAGAATGAAGAAAAAAAGGAGTAGATGAAATTGGAACAAGGAAAATGGAGAACAAAAGGTTAGAGAGTGGGGAAACCGAAAGATAAAGACACATGAAATGGTAATTTGGAAAAAGAGAAAGAGAAGGGAAAATGGAAAAGAATAGGGATATCACGTCGTCCTCTTTCGATTTCGGTTTTGACTTCTCATCTTTCTTGTTATCTTTCCTTATTTTCGTTACTTTACTTTACTTTCTTTGACTTATCTTATTTTGTCTTGATTTTCAATCTGATTTCGCCTATATCAGCTCTACCACGTACATTGTTCCCAAAGAGGAAATATAAAAGGTGTAAAGGTGTTAGAGAAAAACGGACAAAATAAAAATATGGATTATGCCGTTGATATTGATGAATCATGGAGACGATAATGATGATTAAAAAACAAAAACGAAGAGACTTCCATAACGGCTTTCCGTCCCCTTATGGCTTACGGCCTGTTTTATGGCTACGGTGAACTCTCCATTTTTGGTTTCAGCTACGGTTTCATGCTTCAAGAATCCACGCGATTTCGAGCAACCCAGTCCCTTTCACCCTCGAACTGAACTCATATTCAGAGGTAGAAAGGGACATCGTTTATATCCACTGGGCATATTAGTTTTTGAAAAGTATCGTAAAGTTAGCAATTGCAGCTCGTGCATCAAACGTGATTCTATTTTAGGACTGTAGAAGTGATGATGATGTAAAAAAAAGAAAAAGAAAGGAAAATAAGCAAAAAAGATGAACTATGAATTTTGGAGATTTCGCGTTCAAAGCTCAGCTCCCGGAAAGCCAGCTGTTGAAGAAATGAAATTCAGAAACATGTCCCAGTAAACATCGCCGTGTGCAAATTTTGTAATTCTCTTATATTAATAGGAAAAAACAGTAATAAAAGAGAAAAAAAGCAAAAAAATTAAACATAATAAAAAGAAAAATCTAAAGAAATACATAAATTAAGAAAAAAATGTAAATAGGTGAGTTAGAGGAATCAAAATTTCTTTAATTATGATTCGCGTTAGGCACAAACAATCAAGTGGCTAATATCATTTATATGCAAGAATGGTGGCTGAAAATATCTCGAGGCCCTAATATTGATCATTTTCTCAACACTTGACTCCCTTTCGCTTAACAATGATGTTTTTGTTGTTGTTGTAGCGATAAGGTTACTCCCCGAAGGCTTTGGGGAGTGTTATCGATGTGATGGTCCTTTGCCGGATACAGATCCGGTATGCTCCGGTAACAAAGCACCATTAAGGTACTAGCCCGACCATCTCGGGAACGATTTATATGGCCGCATTAAACTTTCACGCCACCTCTCCCTCCCCACCCCCAAGTTCCATGAGGAGGTTGGGGTCACCAGAGCCTCGGCTGTTAATGAAACAGGATTCGCCACAGATAGGTGAGGTTGACAATTGGGTTTGGTTTAACAATGTAGTTTAAAAAAGCAAAAATAATAATAATAATATTAGATAATTCATTCATTATATCATCATATGATAACAAATCATACCATCATACCATCTAGTAATCACGTCAGTATATCATCAAAAACCAAATTTACAGGATGAGCCTATTCCGCCGAGTAAATTCTGCATACACATTTTTAATTAATACTGTGGCGAATATTAGCATCACTACGCCGTTAGTAAATAATCGCAACAACAAAAACAGCAAGCAGCCACACTTATGTACAAGGCAACGAAGGATATTGAATACACATAACCAGCAGCTTGAAACAGAGAGATTATTTCACATACATATATGTAGCCGGCAGCTAACGCACACGCATAGGGCTAGAAGAAAAGCATAAACTACAGGTATACATGTATATAGCTAAATAACCAAGCATGAGATACAAATGTTCTAGAAGCCATGTACGTGACACATCCAGACCTAAGATGAAATGGGCGAATGAAGTAACCGAGAGTATAAAAGCAGCGCAAGCTGAGGAATCAGTCATCAGTTTAATTTAAACACGCTAGTACTGAAGTATAATTGTGAATTAGTCCCAAAGTAGGATAAATAAAGCTCATTTTGCAATATTGAGTATTGGAGTTATTTATTCGACAGTTCAGCGATTCGAACGTTAGCAGAAGGTGCATAATTATCAGGAATCCCCCAAAATTCAATACAATACAAAACGAATGTTACGTATACGCAACGGTACCTTTATTTTCAGGTGTTACAGATATGCGTGCGTATAATAAGTTCGTTTTTAATAAAATAACGTGCTTATTTATTGAATTCATCATCATTAATTGGGAGCACCAAGGGAGTGCTTGTCTTCTTCCCTGCCTCTACCAACTCAGCGGAGGTTTCACCCTTCCTCTACTCCCAAACTACGGTGTCGAGTGAAATACTGTCTTGGCCGGAGCGTGTTTGTCCATTCGCATAACATGACCTAGCCAGCGAAGCCTTTGGGTTTTTATTCGCTGCACTAGCGTCATATCTGCGCAATATTAGAGATAGTTCCTTCGTTACTCGCCGCTGGTATAACGGACAGGATCATAAATCTTCTAGAAAGCTTTTCTCCCGTTATTATTTATTAAACTAGTAAAAACAGTTACTCGAAGCATGAGGTTTTCAAATTTGAAAAGAGCTACATAAAAGTTACCAACACAAAATAAAAATTCAAGGTTCGATTCGAGTTCAAGGTCAGAACAATAATTTTTTTTTTTACTTCCTTTATATTAGGTCGGTTGAATGTTTTTCCGCTTTTCATAAAAATCTTGCAATCGATTTTTAAGTAAATTTTAATTTAGCTACAAACGTGAAACTTTACACATAGGTTAGAACACCGTGACAATGCAACAAAAGGAAAAACAGTCCGTTAGGTGGCGCACGTATGGCAATATTTAGATAAGAATTTGAAAATTTCCAAACCAGCCTTTAAGTAACTTCTCGATGAGTTAGAGGCTTGAAATTTCAAACTTAATTCACAGGTCGATGACAGCCGATGACACGATACAAAAATATTCGCTAGGGGGTGCACGGGGTGAGATATTTAGAAAAATCGTACGAAACGGAGGGAATTTTGGGATTGATTTTTGTCTCATTGAGCTACAACTGTAAAACTTAACAGATAGGTTTAGACACCGAGAAAATTTAAGAAAAGGAGAAAATAAAATAAAAAAATCTTAAGCACTTCCTTTATATTAATGGACAAAAATCAGCGAAAAATGTCTCCTTTTATAGAGACATATTCTTGCTAAACTTTGATTTTTAAAGTGTGATCGATTTTTGCTGACCAATTTGATTTTATTAAATTCAAAATTATTATAGGCTTGTATGGTCAGATATTTCAACAGTGCAAGATTAAACTTCACTTATAAACCCGACGTTTCGCCAAGCTCCTTGGCATCCTCAGGGGCTGGACATCTTTATTTAAAAACAATAACAAAGACAAATTTGTAAAAACAAGTTGGAACATAAACATTGTAAAATCATGACACAAACATTAAATGCGGAAAAAAGAAACTGACATGAAATAATAATTAAAATAAAATATCACAAAACTCATAGGAGTATATAATACCATGCATGTTTGGTATATTTGTCAAAACCATTGTTTACTATATAGTTTGGCAGCTTAATTCGATGTTATGTTGCGAACAGAGTGGAAGGCACTCGCAGGCCGTGAAAATAGGCACTCGAATGAAGTGGAATGAAGAACAGTAGGAAGACCAGAGTTGCATTGGATCAATCATTGCATCAATATTAAAGAAAAATTTAGAAAAAATAATTAAATACTTGAGTATAAGCAAACATTTTCTTTCAATTACTGCAATTAAGGTGTCCTAGACGCTATATATTCCAAAATTATAACATTTTATGTCTGTTTAAAAATTTAACTTCAATTTCCCTAAGATTTACGTAATATGGCCATAAGTGATGTTTGTGTGTGTGTGCAAATTTCAACGATCAGCTATAGTTGCGCTACTTGGGAAAGTTTACAATGGTCAAAACTAAGTTCAAATCATAAGCGTAATAGATATGCTGCCGCAATTTGATCAGTATCTTCTCGTCTATTTACTATTTTCTCTCTATTTTTTAGTATGTGAAGACTCTCTAGTGTGTACCGCTTTTTCTCTTTCCTCTCTGTGTCTATTATTTTTGTATTTTGTAAATCAGCGGTGTGTCCATGTGTTTTCTTTTTGTTTATGTCCGCTTCGTGCTCTGCTAGTCGAACTCCCAATTTTCTTTTCGTCGTTCCTATGTATATTTTGTCGCATTGTGTGTTTTCTCCACCTTTGCATTGTACTTGGTAGATTACATTGTTTTGTTGGTGTCGTTCTACTGAGCTTTTTGTCTTGGTAAATATAGTGGAGAGAGTGCAGTTGGATTTGTATGCTAGAGAAATATTTCGTTTTTGTTCTCTTACGTTTGCGTGAAGTTTTTCTGTGAACTTTGGTATGTAGGTGATGCTGTGGTATTGTTTTGTTTCGGTAGGTGTTTGTGTGGTTGTTGTATGATGTTCCTTTTTGTTAGTCTCTTTTAATTTCTGCTCTATTAGGGTCTTCACTAATTGGCTCGGGTAGTTGTTGTCAGTAAGCAATTTGTAAATTTTTTCTTTGTTGGAATTTAAAAACTAATTGTGACTCAATGTGAATATTTTGTTTATTATGTTTTTTGCCGCGTTTATTTTGTATTTTTTTGGTTGGGCAGAAAGGAAGTTTATGATTCTTTCTGATGTTACTGATTTAGAGTACCAGTTGAGTAAAATCCTATTATCAGTTCTGTGAATGAGCACATCTAAGAAGGGGATTTTTGAGTTTACCTCTTTTTCTGTTGTAAACTGTAGCCGATTGTGGTACTGATTTAGAGTTCTCAGTATGATGTCTAAGTCATCTCGTTTTACAATAGCAAATATATCATCCACGTACTTAAAATTTGTCTTTGTTATTGTTATTGTTTTTAAATAAAGATGTCCAGCCCCTGAGGATGCCAAGGAGCTTGGCGAAATGTCGGGTTTATAAGTGAAGTTTAATCTTGCACTGTTGAAATATCTGACCATACAAGCCTATAATAATTTTGAATTTGATTTTTAAATTTTGACATAGAAATTGGAAATATATTTATGGAAATTAAAAATATAAAGGTGGAGCGCAATTGATTGGCTAATAATATCTCCTTTCCTACCAACTTTCCAATCCAAGTATGTGCGCTCCACTTTTATATTTTTACTTCTCATAAATATTTTTGCAGTTTCTATGTCAAAATTTTAAAATCAAAGTTTATCAAGAATATGTCTTTATATAAGGAGATATTTTTCGCTGATTTTTGTCCATTTATATAAAGAAAGTGTTAAAAATTTTAATATTTTATTTTTATTTAATGATAGTCATTGTTTTTTAATTTTTCTATAATTGAAAAATTATATTTTGTTTTTGGAATAGTAAGTAGAAAAATTTTCAGGCAACCTGCCATAGCTGCGCAAATAGATCCATTTGGAAGGTTGCTAAGCCTTCATCATCAGTACGCTTTAAGCACGCTTCTATTCCTCTTTACCAACTATATTTAATCAGCGTTGCGCCATCTGTTGCAAATCACTGATAATCCTGGATTTGTTTATTGTCAATTACTTTGTTTGACATTCCCATGTGTTCATAGTTTATTAACAATTGTTATAACAAAAAAATAAATAAAATATTGTTCCGGTCTTGAGCTCGAATCGAACCTTGAATCCTTTATCAATAGGCCGATAAAATAAAAACAATTGTTAAAAAATAAAAATAAATTTGATAGTAGTTTGCTGGTTTAGCGGCTTGTAAAAACACCCTCCATATAACAAAACTTATTAGTCGCCTTTAAAAGAAATGTGTTTTTCAACCACCCTAACATGTTCCGCCAGCTATATTTTATTAAGCTACTAGCCTTTACCCGCGGCCCGTCCGCAAGGAGAAAATTAAATATATGGGCTATTCACGTTAGCCGGCTTATCAAGTTATCTGTTTAAAAAAATGTTTCTGTCTAATGCATTTTATTTTTGTAATTGAGTAAAAAAAGGACGAAATGAGCTGATAACCTGATAGGATCCCGAAATGATCCCGAAATCATCCAGAAAAATCCACGAAATGACCTGAAGCTATCGCGGACAGATCCCGAAAACCATCTAGAAATGCCACGGAAGGGTCTCCAAAAATTCCCGAAATAGTCCCAAAAAACCCGAAATGACAACGATACGATTCTAGACTTATCCAGAGAACCACAAAGAAATGATGTGTGAAGGGCACTAAAATGATCCCGAAATAGTCCCGAAAAAGTTCCGAAATGACCCTGACGGGCTCCCGGACGGTTCTCAAGAACCATCCAGAAAATATCCGGTCCTTAGGGGATCCACGAGGAATCGCGAAAACCATACATAAATCATTCCGGAAGGGTCCCAAAATGATCCCGTATTAGTCCCGAAAAAGTCCTGAAATGACCACGACGGGATCCCAGACGGATTCCGAAACTATCCAGAAATGATGGCGGAAAGGTCCTCAAATGATCCCCTAATAGTCCCGAAATGACCCTGACGGGATCTCGAACGGACTTCTAAATGACCCTGACGGGATCCCGGACAAATATCGAAATCCATCCAGAAATGATCTTGGAAGCGCCCCAAAATAATCCCGAAATAATCTCGGAAAAGTCCAGAAATTACCCCGAAGGGATCCCGCACGGATCCCAAAAACTATCCGGAAATGATGCCGGAAAGGTCCTCAAATGATCCCCTAATAGTCCCAAAATGACCGAAAACCATCCAGAAATTATGCCGGAAGGGACCCCAAATGATCCCGAATACCATACAGAAATGATGCCGGAAAATACCCCAAATGATCCCGAATAAGTTCCGAAATTACCCCGAAGGGATCCCGGACGGATCCCGAAAACCATCCAGAAATTATGACGAAAGGGTCCGCAAATGATCCGATACAAGCGATCAAAAGTCCCGAAATAACCACGACAGGATCCCGGACGGATCTTCAAAACCATATAGAAATGATGCCGGAAGGTACCCCAAATGATCCCGAAAAAGTCCCCAAATGACCTCGATGAAATCCGGGACGGATCCCGAAAACCATCCAGAAATGATGCCGAAAGGGTTCCCAAATGATCCCGTATTAGTCGCGAAAAAGTCCCGAAATGACCCCGACGAGATCCCGGACGGATCCCGAAAACCATCCAGAAATGATGCCGGAAGAGCCGCCAAATTATCCAGAAAAAGTCCCCAAATGACCCGGCGAGATCCCGGACGGATCCCGAAAACCATCCAGAAATGATCCCGAAGAAGTCCCAAATTACCCCGACGAGATCCCGGATGGATCCCGAAAACCATCCAGAAATGATGCCGAAAGGGTCCCCAAATGATCCCGTATTAGCCGCGAAAAAGTCCCGAAATGACCCAGACGGGATACTGGAGGAATCCCGAAGACCATCCAGAAATGATGCCTAAAGGGAACCAAAATAACCCCGAAAAAGTCCTGTAATGATCCCGGCAACCATCAAGAATTTATCTCTCGAAGGTACGCAAATGATCCCGAAAGTACCCCGACGGGATCCCTGACGGATCCCGAAAACCATCCAGAAATGATGCCGGAAGGGTCCCCAAATGATCGCGAAATAATCCCGAAATGATTCCGGAATAGTCCCGAAAATGTCCCAAAATAACCCCCGAAAACTATACAGAAATGATCCCGAAAGGGTCCCAAAATGATCCCGAAAAAGTCCCGAAATTACCCCGGCGGGATCCCGGACCGATCCCGAAAACCATCCAGAAATGATCCCGGAAGGGTCTCCATATGACCCTTACGGGATTACAAATAAGGTGAAGCTAATTTTAAAACCATGCTAATAAGGCAGCAGGCGCATTGGAGCGAATGAAAAGTTACATAGAAACATACAGGTAAAGCTAATAAAAGCGTGCTAATAAAAACAATTGAAGGAGGGCGGATGGCAGGAGGAGAAGAAGAGGACCACTGAGAGTTTTTCCAAAATTGTTTAGATCTCGATCTATATGTACCAGATACCAAAAACTATTGATTTAGGAGAAAATGTATATTGAGTTATAACAATTTATAGATTTTACACCAGAGGAGGAGAGAGGGGGGAGAGGGGGCGGAGGGTGTCACTGCTCATTTTGTAAGCCCTCGATTTATTTGACCCATTCAGTCTGTAATATTGGTGAAGGCCCGTATACGTAAAGTTATAATGTGTAAAAATAATTAAAAAGTAATTGTTCGAAGGGGTCGTGGGAACCCCATCCCCCTTTCCGTGTTTGAAAAAAATTTCGCTAGTAGACTACTGTCTGTGTCCCAAATTTCATCAAAATCCGTGTAGCCATTCTGGCGTGATTCAGTCGCAAAGACGAAAAAATATAATAATTAAATTATAACTGTTCCTAGGGGGCGGGGACCACGCCCTTTTCAAAAATATATAGCTAGTAGATCCTTCTAGACTATTGGCTATATGTGTGCAAAATTTCATCCAAATCGGACCAGCCGTTCTTGCGTGATTGAGTCACAAAGACAAACGTCTGGACAAACATCCAAACATCCAAACATCCAAACATACAAACATCCAAACATCTAAACATCCAAACTTTCCCATTTATAATATATACTAGCTTTTACCCGCGGCCCCGTCCGCAAGGAGAAAATTAAATATATGGGATATTCACGTTAGCCTGCTTATCAAGTTATCTGTTTAAAAAGATGTTTCTGTCTAATACATTTTATTTTTGTAATTGAGTAAAAAAGGACTAAATGAGCTGATAACCTGATAGGATCCCCAAATGAACCCGAAATTATCGAGAAAAATCCACGAAATAACCCCGACACTATCGCGGACAGATTCCGAAAACCATCTAGAAATGCCACGGAAGGGTCTCCAAAAATTCCCGGAATAGTCCCAAAAAACCCGAAGTGACAACGATACGATTCTAGACTTATCCAGAGAACCACAAAGAAATGATGCCTGAAGGGTACCAAAATGATCCCGAAATAGTCCCGAAAAAGTTCCGAAATGACCCTGGCGGGCTCCCGGACGGTCCTCAAAAACCATCCAGAAAATATCCAGGAAGCGAAAACCATACAGAAATGATTCCGGAAGGGTCCCAAAATGATCCCGTATTAGTCCCGAAAAAGTCCTGAAATGACCACGACGGGATCCCAGACGGATTCCGAAAACTATCCAGAAATGATGCCGGAAGGTCAAATGATCCCCTAATAGTCCCGAAATGACCGAAAACCATCGAGAAATTATGCCGGAAGGGACCCCAAATGATCCCGAATACCATATAGAAATGATGCCGGAAAATACCCCAAATGATCCCGAAATAGTCCGGATGGATCCCGAAACTATCCAGAAATGATGCCGGAAGGTACCCCAAATGATACCGAAATAGTCCCGAACGGGATACTGGACGGATCCCGAAAACCATCCAGAAATGATGGCGAAAGCGTCCCCAAATGATCCCGTATTAGTCGAGAAAAATTCCCGAAATGACCCCGACGGGATCCCGGACGGATCCTCAGAACCATATAGAAATGATGCCGGAAGGTACCCCAAAGGATCCCGAAATAGTTCCGAAATGAACCTGACGGGATCCCGAACGGATCCCGTAAACCATCTAGAAATGGTGCCGGAAGGTATCTCAAATGATCCCGAAATGACCCTGACGGGATCCCGGACGGATCCCGAAAACCATCTAGAAATGATGCCGGAAGGTACCCCAAATGATCCCGAAATAGTCCCGAAATGACCCCGACGGGATCCCAGACAGATCCCGAAAGCCATCCAGAAATGATGCCTAAAGCGACCCCAAATGATCCCGTATTAGTCGAGAAAAAGTCCCGAAATGATCCCGACGGGATCCCGGACGGATCCCGAAAACCATCGAGAAATGATGCCGAAAGGGTCTCCAAATGATCCCGTATTAGTCGAGAAAGGGCCCCGAAATGACCCCTACGGGATCCGGACGGAACCCGAAAACCATCCAGAAATGATGCCGAAAGGGTCCTCAAATGATCCCGTATGAGTCGAGAAAAAGTCCAGAAATGACCCCGACGGGACCCGGACGGATCCCGAAAACCATCCTGAAATTATGCCGAAAGGGTCCCCAAATGATCCCGTGTTAGTCGAGAAAAAGTTCCGAAATGACCCCGACGGGATCCCGGACGGATCCAGAAAACCATCTAGAAATGAAGCCGGAAGGTACCCCAAATGATACCGAAATAATCCCGAAATGACCCTGACGGGATCCCGGACGGAAATGAAGCCGGAAGGTACCCCTAATGATCCCGAAATAGTCCCGAAATGACCTTGACGGGATCCCGGACGGATCCCTAAAACCATCTAGCAATGATGCCGGAAGCTACCCCAAATGATCCCGTATTAGTCGAGAAAAAGTCCCGAAATTACCCCGACGGGATCCCGGACGGATCCAGAAAATCGTCTAGAAATGAAGCCGGAAGGTACCCGAAATGTTCCCGAAATAGTCCCGAAATGACCCTGATTGGATCCCGTACTGATTCCGATAACCATCTAGCAATGACGCCGGAAGTTACCCCAAATGATCCCGTATTAGTCGAGAAAAAGTCCAGAAATGACATCGACGGGATCCCTGATGGATCCCGAAAACCATCTAGAAATGATGCCGGAAGGTACCTCAAATCAACCCGTATTAGTCGAGAAAAAGTCCCAAAATGACCCTGAAGGGATCCCGAACGGATCCCGAAAACCATACAGAAATGATGCCGAAAAGGTCCCCAAATGATCCCGTATTAGTCGATAAAAAGTCCCGAAATGACCCCGACGGGATCCCGGACGGATCCCGAAAGCCATCCAGAAATGATGCCGAAAGGGTCCCCAAATGATCCCGTATTAGTCGAGAACTGGCCCCGAAATAACCCCGACGGGATCCGGGCGGAACCCGAAAACCATCCAGAAATGATGCCGAAAGGGTCCTCAAATGATCCCGTATCAGCCGAGAAAAAGTCCAGAAATGACCCCGACGGGACCCGGACGGATCCCGAAAACCATCCAGAAATGATGCCGAAAGGGTCCCCAAATGATCCCGTCTTAGTCGAGAAAAAGTTCCGAAATGACCCCGACGGGATCCCGGACGGATCCCGAAAACCGTCCAGAAATGATGCCGGAAGGGTCCCCAAATGATCGCGAAATAGTCCCGAAATGATCCCGGAATAGTCCCCAAAATGTCCCAAAATAATCCCGACGGAATCCCGGACGGATCCCGGAAACTATACACAAATGATCTCGGAAGGGTCCCAAAATAATCCCGGAATAGTTCCAAAAAAGTCCCGAAATTACCCCTTCTTCCCCCTTTTCAAAAAAATATAGCTAGTAGATCCTTCTAGACTATTGGCTATATGTGTCCAAATTTCATCCAAATCCGTCCAGCCGTTCTTGCGTGATTGAGTCACAAAGACAAACGTCTGGACAAACATCCAAACGTCTGGACAAACATCCAAACATCTAAACATCCAAACATCCAAACTTTCCCATTTATAATATATATATTAGATATTAGATTAAGCTATTGTCACTTTAAAAACAAAAGCTTGTTCGCTGCGACATCTTTACGTGAAACCAACTCAATTGAAATAGAAAGTGAAAAGTTTATACATGCTTTTGTATATTTGTATATGAATGTGTACGTTTATAAGGCAACTAAAAGAAACAAAACACGATAATCAAACTCCAAACAAGCAATCTACGAACAGCAGATAAATAACTAAGCGCCGAAATGTAGGCAAAGAGAAAAATTATAATGGCATAAAACGCTTTTTGCAACATTTCTATTCATTGCCATGGCATTCAAGGGAAAATCACCATGTAGGAAAATTGACCTAGTGTAACCCTGAATGTGTTTGTATGACATCATCTGTCGGGTACCGCTAATTTATTTAGGTGTCACACCCATTTAGAAAGTTTTTTTCTAAAGTTATATTTTGCGTCAACAACCCATGATTTCATTCCTTTTTTCGTATTTGGTATAGAATTACGGCATTTTTTTCATTTTTGAAATTTTCGACATCGAAAAAGCGGGCGTGGTCATACACGGATTTCGCCCATTTTCAATACCAAGATAAAGTGAGCTCAGATAAGTACGTGATTGAATAAAGATATATCGATTTTTGATCAAGTTATCGTGTTAACGGCCGAATGTGTATAAAAACTGGGCGTGGCTTAAACCGATTTCGTCCATTTTCAGAGAAAATAGTTATCGTCATAGAAGCTATGCCTTACCAAATTTCACAAGGATAGGTTAATTTTTGTTCGAGTTATGGCATTAAAAGTATTCTAGACAAATTAAAAGAAAAATAGCGGAGCCACGTCCATTTTGAGATTTTCTTTTATTTTTGTATTTTTTGCACTATATCATTACTGGAGTTGAATTTTGACATAATTTACTTATATACTGTAAAGATATTCAATTTTTTGTTAAAATTTGACTTTAAGAATTTTTTTTTAAAGTGAGTGTGTTCATCATCCGAGTTTGATAATTTTTATTTAGCATACATATAGTTATAGGAGTAACGTTTCTGCCAAATTTCATCATGATACCTTCAACGACTGCTAAACTACAGCTTGAAAAACTTTTAAATTACCTTCTTTTAAAAGTGAGCGGTGCCACGCCCATTGTCCAAAATTTTACTAATTATCTATTTGGCGTCATATGGTCAACCCATCTACCAAGTTTCATCGCTTTGTCCGTCTTTGGTAATGAGTTATCGCACTTTTCTCTTTTTCGAAATTTTCGATATCGAAAAAGAGGGCGTGGTTAAAGTCCGATTTCGTTAATTTTAAATAGCTATCTCATATGAGTGCCCAGGAATTTACGTACCAATATCATTACGATACCTCAAAATTTACTCAAGTTATCGTGTTTACGGACGGACGGACGCACATGGCTAAATTAATTTCTTTTTTCGCCCTGATAATTTTTATATATAGAAGTCTATATCTATCTCGATTAGTTTATGCCGTTACGGAGTACCGTTATGCGCACAAAATTAATATACTCTGTAATATATGCTCAGCTGAGTATAAAAATTAAAGAGGAATTAAAAATATTGATTAAGTGATTGCCAACTGCCAACATGTAAAATATAGAAGGTGCAGCAAAGTGAATAATCACTTTAATCAAACTTATTTAATCATTATTCATTTCATTTTTCCTTTTGATTAATAAAGTCACTTATTACTCAAGTTATCTTCATTTATGATTAATCAAATACTAAAATAATTAGACTAATTGAATAATTAAATTGTTCTAAGCAATTGAAATTTTGCGCAATCATTTACTCACACAGCCCGATTACGTTTATATCGAACAAGTAATAGCCTACTGAAATAAGTTAAGTATGAGAGGTACAACTAATTAATTATGGAAAGCGCAAGAATTATTTATTATAACTGCGATTAGTCAAAACAGCTAATTTGCTTTTTGGTTAGTCCAAAATTGATTATGCGAGAAAAATGCATTTTATATTAATCTAAATATAGAAATAATCGATGAGTTCAGTAATTTTAACTAAAATTTTGAATAATTAAACAATCGTAAACAAATTATATGGCATATATGTATGTAATACTCCTATATTGCTGCAAATTGCAAATATTGCTACATTCCCAAACATCAGAGTGCCGACATATTGCTGTTTAAACGTTTTTGTTTTTGTATTCAATAATCGAATGTACTAAATTTAAACTTTTTCTTGTCACATTTATAATAATAATAATAATAATAAACCCAACGGATAAATACCCTCCAAGGTTGCCCAACCGACACGAGGGGCGCTTCCGCATGACGCACGGATTTGTTTTTGTTTTTGCCGAGTTGTTGATAGGCGGAGCTTCGAGATCTAAAACTGCTCAGCTACAGAATAAAAATCATCAGCTGAGTATTATATACATAACAGTTGAAAATTATACATATAGTAAATTGTTAAATAAGTTAACGCTTTTAGCATATAAAGATTTTTATTTTTTTATTTTTATTTTGTTACGAGTTAAGATAGGATAGGACAGCTTTCCTTATAGTAAAAAGTGAATCCGTTATATCAAATAAGTTCGAATGAGAGTTAAAAACATGACACAAACACCGGAAGGGTTCATTTAATTCCAAATTAGTTCAGCACTGCCCCAGAAGAAGAGGTTTGTAATGTCTTGACGCTCGTGATGGGACATTGAACTTTACTTCGTTCAAAAGAAAGAGGCTAGAAATTAGTCCATTCCGTAGTTTAGCCATAAATAATACGCCTAGCATTTCTCTACGGCTAACGAGAGTTGGAAGATTGATAAGCTTTAACCGACTAGTATAAGGTGGAAGAGTATATGCAGAGTCCCAATGAAAATTCCTTAAAGAAAAAGGTAAAAATTACTTCTGTATTGACTCAAGCCTATCTGCATGAATTTGATATCGCGGATTCTAGACTAATGATCCGTATTCTATTATAGGTCTAACTAATGTGGTAAAAAGGGCTTTGGTTACATACGTGTCACTAAATTGTTTAGACCATCTCTTCACGAATGATAGAACACATCTAGCCTTATTGACAGTACCATTAATATGAAGGCTGAAACTAAGTTTAGTATAAATCGTGACTCCCAAGTCCACAAAATATTTTACTGATAGAAGACAAAAATTATTAATTACGTAAGAGGCTGCTGGCAAAGATCTCCGAGAGAGGCACATGAACTTATATTTATTGCTGTTCAGCGGAATTGAATTCGTGTTGCACCAAGCAACTAAGCAGTTTAAATCCGCTTGAAGCAAGGGACGTTCTTCAATAGACACATAGGACCTAAAAAGTTTTACATCATCAGCATACATTAAAATTTTGGAATATTTTCTTATGGTACAGATATCATTAATAAATGGCAAGAACAGAATTCTACCGAGATGACTACCCTGTGGGACGCCAGAGGGAACATTAATGACATCTGAAAGAGTATTTTTAGAAATTACTTGTAGCGTTCTCCGCAGAGATACGAAGATATTAACTGGGTGAGACCAGGCTGGAAGCCAAGTCGATCCAGCTTGTGGATAAGCAATGAATGGAAAACTTTGTAAAATGCTTTACTGAAATCAGTGTAAATAATATCGGTGTGAAGATTTTCTCTAAATCCATTAGAAACATGAGTTGTGAATTCAAGTAGTTTGGTAATGGTAGATTTGCCTTTACAGAATCCATGTTGAGAGTCTGCAGTCAATGCAGAAATGGAAAATGTTAGCTGATTGGCAACAATGGCTTCAAATACCTTTGGGATGGCACACAATTTTGCAATTCCTCGATAATTTTCTACACATGACCTACTGCCGTTTTTGTGGAGGGGTATTAGAAAAGATTCCTTCCAAACAGCAGGAAAACCTCCATGTTTTATGGACATGTTGAATAAATCAGTTAGGGGCTGATAAATGTGTTCTGCGGATTTTTTGAGAAAACATGTGGGATTTAGGTCAGGACCGTATTTATAAGATTCCTTTAAAGAAGTTAAATATGTAAGAACCTCTTCTGGATATACTATGCTGCCACAATCACAAAAATTGTATAGGTTGTCTTGTTTTGATTTCGAATTCAAAACATATTGCGAGCATTTTCTGTTAGCAATATAGGAGTATTACATATATGTCATAAAATTTTATAATAAGGAATTTGTAGCTAACTCTATTTCTTGGATGCTAGAGATCTCAATGAACCGGATCGCTGCTCATACTAATAAAAATTAGACTTAAGTAAAGATTAATCTACCTTTCAATTTATATTCAAGTACTTACAAAAATAATAACACTGGTCGACGGCCAAAATTTACCAGAGACGCCGTTATGAAATTCGTATGTAAAACTACCCCCTGATTTCGAAAATCGAGTTCATTTTTGATTCTATGGACCGTTTTTGAGATATTTGCAATTTACCGTTATTCGAAAAAACCAAAAAGATGGCTCCTTTTAATTACGTATATCTCACGAATGGGTCAAGCAATTGCAAATAAGTTTACAGAATCGGAAAGACGATAAAATTTGCTATAAATGCATCATACACTGTTTTTTGCTCAACTACATAGTTTTCGAGATATTAGCTCATCATTTCAGATTTTTGTTCTTTTTTATGAAAAAATATGAAAAAAAAATATTTTTGCGAGGGCAACATTCCAAAACCACAACTTTTTTCCAAATATTTTTTATTTCCGTAAAGCTATGTTTAATTAGAAAAAAGATAAGCTATCATCGAAGAAAATCGATGCAAAACTACGTAAGTTATAAGCGATCAAATAAAAATACCCAGGTTGCGCAATTTCAACGTATACCTCAAAACGTATGTATGGTATAAAGAAGAGTGAAATATCTAGCTATGATCTGTTTCTATTTAGTTAAAAGTTCAATTTATGAATGAAATTACCCATATTTTTAAATTTTTTTTTTATTTATTTATGTTTAAACTATATTCTAACAATCTTTATTTTAATTTGATTTTACTATGTAGTCGAAATAATTATGTGTTCTACTTTGACGCTTATTCAGTTTAGGTTCGGTTTCTCTTATGAGAAACCAGCAGTAATCACCCATCATTGCGACGTCCCAGAATCCTTGATATCGATTTTCAATTAATTTCATTTGCTGATGAAACCTTTCGCCATGTTCGTCACTTTCGTCGCCAAGATTTGCCGGAAAAAAGCTCAAATGTGAGTGCAGAAAGTGAAATTTTAACGACATATTTACGCCTGGAAAGAAAATATTAGTTAGGTAAACAAGTTATAGAATTTTGGGAAATTAATTTTAATAGGCCTTTAATATTGACCCATTTTCGCATAATTATTGATTAAGTCATTCACTATCTGCTCGTAGTTAGGGCTTTTGTGTCTACCGAGAAAAGAAGCAACGACGTTTTCAAAGGATTCCCACGCTGCTGCCTCAACTGATAAGAGTAGTCCTTTGAATTGATTATTGTTGATCAACTTTTTTATTTGTGGTCCGACAAAAATACCTTCCTTTATCTTGGCTTGAGAAATATCTGGAAAAATTGTTTTCAAATAGTCGAATGCTTCGCCTTCTTTGTCCAAAGCCTTAACAAAGTTTTTAATGAGACCGAGCTTGATATGTAAGGGTGGAAGTATGATCCGATCTGGCAGGGTTAAACTTTAGTTAAGCTATCGGTGATTTGCGTTCGTTCGAAATGGCGTCGAATATACCCAACAAGCATTTGGGCTTGAGTACGATTAGAGCTCATGGTGATAACTAACATACCTTTAAAATCTCAAGAGGTGTTACGAAACAGGGGCACAACTTGAGAATCATAGTGTACTCAGAAGAAAAGGAAAATCTTTATAAAGCGAAAAATGCTATTACTTAAGGTGGAACAATTATAGTTCCCAACTGGACTCAAATAAAATAAAATATATATAATATATTTCTGATAAATTACACTTCATTACTGTTATCAATAAGGTGTTTACTTCTCACAATAAATAGCTGTTGGCTTTCGTGGTATCACCTTTGAGATTTTTTTTCAACTTTACCTTAACTCGATATCCAATGTAGGATATCAGCTGGAGAAACATGTTGAATATTCATTTGAGAACCGTACATTTCTCAAAATCTCTCCAAGGTTGAATAGAAATTTAAAAATGCGAATGACGTTTGAGATCAACTCGAGAACTATATATTTTACAAAAATTCTCAAAGAGTGGATAGCGATTGGAGAATGAAGTTGTGTATCAACTTGAGAACTATCCGGTTTAAGAATAACTAGATAATGATGTTGGATATCACCTCCGGAACTAGATATATATTTCGTTGGAGAAATATCTTTTAAATGTTTGTTGTGTAAACAAACTCCAGCTTTTGTCGTATCTATAAATTATCTAGATAATAAAAAACCAATTTTGCCGTACGAAAAATCTCACCACAAAGACTGCCTTAAACTGTGACTGAAAACTGCCAGTAGTTTAACTGGAGTTTAAATTTGGATAGAGTTTAAGCAAACTTAGTTTAAGCTTGGCTTAACCAAGTACTGAAAAACCGGGCCTAAGTTGTGCAAAAATACATAAGCAGTAGCAAATATGGTGACAAAGCCCATTTTGTAATATGCTGGTTATGCGTACAGTAAACGAAGGGATTGTAGAAAAGGCATATTTCTAATTTTTTTTTTTTCAAACTTATTTTGTTACAATATACTCTAACGCGTATAGAAGCTTACGAATTAGTTACCGAATCATTACATTGTAATCGTAAATCTTATTAGACAAGCTAGTTTTGTGGCTGCCCACATATTTCTGTATTAGCTAAGTATATGTATATTGCAGGGTCTGCATGACACCCGACCTTATATCAGAAAACATCACGACCGCAATAAAAAGTTCGAAAATATAAAAAATAACCTGAATATTTTCATTTACAACTGTGTAACAAAAAAATATAAATTCATATTTTCAACGCATAACTAGGTGAAGTCTTTTTTTCTGCCAGGAAAGGCTTCACGGAGAAAACTCATCTGCTTGTCACCCAGACCTGTTAAATTTCCATTAACATTAATAATCAATAATTTCGTTTCCCTTTTTAATTTTAATGATTAATTAACTTAGCAATTAATAATTAATTAATTAAAAACATAATTAAAAATAATCATGATTATTGGCCATTAAAAAAATAATCAAAAATAATTAAAAAATGTACCCATTGTTTTAAATTAAAGACAATCATATGATTAAGAACAATTAAGTAATTAAAAATAATCCAAAAATTAAAATTAATCAAAAAATTAAAATTAATCAAACAATTAATAATTAAATTTAATTATTTGACTAATTTCAATTACTTAATTATTTTTATTATCTAATTATTAATTATTTCCAATTATATGATTATTTTGAATTATTATCATGAAAGAGAAAATGTTTGAACTAAGAAATAAGTGGCTGAAACCAATTACGCTATTGTATGTACATACTTGTGCTAACTCAAGAAATATAAGATACATATTTATTCTTACTGATATTGTCAAGTGTCGCTGCTTTTTGTGAAAACCTTTAAAAACCCAATTGGAGAGCGTAAATTTTGGCTTATTACACCACAGACGTAAGTATATATCTGTATATATATATATATATTTTTTTTTATATTATGATGCTGGAACAACACAGAAATAATTGAAATTAATTAAAAATAATCATATAATTGTTTTAATTATGTAATTTATATAATCAAAATTAATTGACATTAATTAAATAATTATATTAATTATTTAATTAAAAATAATCAAAATTAATTAAAATAATCAAATAATTATGTTTATCATTCCATAAGACAAACGAAAAAATAATTAAAAATAATCAACATTGTTTGTATTAATTATGCAATTAAAAATAATTAATTAATTAATTACAATTTTTTAATGAAAATAATTAATTAATAATCATTAAAAGGGCATACCTACTGACACTTAATCATTAAACAATTGGCTGAGGAAAACTCATTATAATTAATAATCATTATTTAACAGGTCTGGTGTCACCATTAAACATGTAGGTCCGTTATAGAAAAAACTAAAAGGAGCACGACGCAAATTGGAAGAGAAGCTCGACCGGTTCAACCAGCCAACAATTATTCGAACATCGGCTCTCCAGTTACTGATCAGCATCTACGGAAAATATTAGCACCAAAGGATCCAAAGTTTTCCTTTCAACGTCTGCTACTAATCATCAACCATCCACGGTTCATCAGTTTAGCTGTCCTACATACGTCCGTTTCATTATCCACCTTCCACCGTCAATCATGAAACGCTCACTGTTTAGAACGGTTGTTTTTGATTGGTATTGGTTTGCTATAAAATGGTGGTAAAAACCAGTAGTCCCATAAAATACGATACTACGTCGATAAAACCCAGCATCAATCCACTACTTTCTTACCATCAATCCGATACGCCATACCAAGGAAACTTAAGTCGTTTTCAATATGTTCCTTCCAGCGGAGTGATGGCCGACCCTTCCTGTACGTCCAAAGATGGTTTCTGATTAGAATCTTTTTTTGGCGGGAGCATCATATTTCACTCGCATAGCATGACCTATTCTGTGTAGTCGATGTTTTTCAATTCGCTGGATTATGTTGATATCTCATGCTTCAGTGAATCTTCCTCAGTACTCGCCGTCGCCAACGCATAGATGTCCGTAAATCTTTCGAAGAACTTTTCTCTCAAACACTCTCAAAGCCGCCTCATTTGATGTGGTTATTCTCTGCTGAATTACTTGCTTGTGTTAATGCTGTGAAGTCTTTTTTTTCTAATTTGGAGTCTACAGAGCTTACGGCGCTAGTATTCGAGCCGATGATATCAATGTCGTCAGCATACGCCAGGAATTGCAAGCTTTATGTTATTAACAAAACGATTGCTAAACTCAGTTCAATTTTAACGAATTCTTAATTTTTTATCACTTTAGAAAACATGAAAAGTTTGTGTCAAACAAGTGAAATTAAGTTCAGAACAGACATGCAAATATTTGCACGCGCAATTACTTCCAAAACCAATTATCTTTTAAAGTGTAAAGGAACGCTTAAACTATTTAGTTATCGAAGCAACGCCGCTCTGTGGCCATTCTCAAGATGTTAAGTGAATGTGGCCTGAAATTTTTAATTTTACTGTTATTATTAACATTTAAAGTAATATTTGTCAAAGCATCTCCATTTTTTGAAACTAATAAAAACACTATGATACATGATTTAATGTATTTGCTGCAGAAGATAAACATAGAACGAAACTATAATACCATAGCCATGTGTAAATCACAAACCCAGGAATGCGTTTTCGAAAGTATTCTACCAGAACTGTCAATACCTAAGGTGATCATTAACAAAAGTTTGCAGTATAACTACACCGCGAAATTTTCAAAGGAACTGGTGATTTTACTTTGTATGGAAAAGGAATTAAGTATTGCCTCAGCTTGGACGAGCTTTAATGTGTTTCGTGGATTGAAACGTACCCGCTTATTGGTTTATGCGCCACATGCGTCAGAACTCGAGATAATAGAACAACACTGCATTAATGCAATGAAAAATGACTTGTACAATGTGATAGTAATTCAAGAAGATTTCGTTGATACTCATAATTATTATGCTTGCAAAAAATATCCGTTGAATGCTCCGCCATTCAGACGAAAGAACCTCTACTCTTCCGATATTATTTTCGAACAACAGTTTGCCAACATGTATGGCTCACCGATACTTACCTACCCGGATCAGCTTGAACCACGTAGCATGTTGTATTATAAATCAGACGGATCACTAGTGATTGACGGTTACGTTGGCAGATTACTGCGCATTTTTGCACAAAGACGCAACGCCACATTGAAAATAGAACTTCCCTTCGAAATCGGTAAAACCGTGTTCTATCAAATTTTGACGGAATTTGTGCGAAACAATACAATCGATATAGCTACAGGCTTGGCTTACCCATTATCTAGCGAAGATTTTGAAGTAATGACTTATCCAGTGCAAATGGATGATTATTGTTTTATGATACCACTACCAGCAACGATGCCTATAAATGAGTTGTTCTTCGGCATAATAAATATATCAACGCTATTATGTATATTTTTGTTTATTACAATCTTCGCTGCACTGCTCACTCACATCAATAGTGGCATGAAATTTAGTTTTACCAATATTTTCTTAAATGATCAAGCCATACGTGGTATGTTGGGGCAATCTTTCGTAATGCCAGCTCAACCGGCTTTAAAATTAAAATTTGTCATATTTTTGTTATGCTGCATGAGTATCCTCACCAGTACAACCTATCAGGCGTATTTTCAATCTTTCCTAACTAGTCCACCATTTTTACCGATGCCACGTACTTTCGAAGATATTGAAGCGGCTGGTCTAAAGCTCTTAGTCACTACACGCGAATGGGAAATGTTTAGTTTTAAGAATCCTGAGATTTTAAGAAACTGCCATCTCTTTCAAACCATGACAGACATTAATGAATGGCTCAGGTTGCGTAAATCCATGAACACAAAATATGGCTATTCCGTTTCAACCGTACGCTGGGAAGTTTTTGACTTTCAGCAAAGCTTTTTCGACACACCACTTTTCTTTTTAAACCACGATATATGTTTCCATAGAAGTGCCCTTGTTTCTATGCCAGCTCGCCTCGATTTACCTTATCGCGATTTATTGGATGACTTTATATTGCGTCTACATGCTAATGGCATTTTTGAAGAGTTTAAATCAATAAATTTTTTTATCATGGTGAAACTGAAAAGAATAGAATTCAGAGATCTCAGTGAACCGTTTGATTCAGGTACACCTTTAACTGTAGACGACTTTTTTTGGATATACATACAATACTTGGCATGCTTGGCTTTAGCTTTTGTTGCTTTTGTGGCAGAAATTTTTTATTATCGCTGGAGGAACAAAACCAGAGCGGTATCTCAGAGAAAACATATACAGTTCTTTCATTAATTTCAAGGATTGTGTATTGGAAAATATTTATTGATATAAATACAAAACTAAAATATATTCTCAATGTAAAAATTTTGATTAACTTAATGAATAAACATTTTTTAATAGACACCTTCAAAAAGGAATAAAATTTGAGTTTAAATATTACGTGAGGCCAGGGCCGTAGAGAGAAAATCCGGGTCCAGTACTGAACAATTTACGAGCCCCCTATATAAAATCCACTAATAAATTTGACTAATTTGAATTAATTACGTCTCATTTATGAATCATTATTGATGGATTATATCAAACAAAATTTTTACTACATCAACTAAATGAAGTTTGGACTAAGAGCTGAAAATAAAATTAAAACAGAATATTTACTATTTATACTATTTCATTGTAACGTAGAAATACAATTCTATTTTAACAACCACATAATGTTTCAAATAATCTTTTCTAGTTATTTGGCAACATTTTAATACCTTTCTGATAAATTTAATGATGATTATAAATTTTAATTATCTATATATATAAAAAGAAGTGTACGGATAGAAAGATTGCCGTGAACTTTTTAGGAAAGATACAGGAAGGAGAGACGATGGTTAGTTGATTTTGAAATCCCAAATCGGTTTAGCCATTCTTGAGTTGTGATTTTTTTAGAAAAAATTCAAATATGTATATAAAAGAAAGTGGTGTTTGTTACACTACGCATAACTCTAGAACAGATGAACCGATTTGGCAGAAAATTGGTGGAGAGGTAGCTCAAAACCAGGGAATGGACATGGGATACTTTTTATCCCATTCTGGCTAGGGTCTTGAGATCAAAACGTGGACCTGGGTAATCCTGGGATATGTTTGTAGAGTATGGGTGCCAAATGGAAGCTGTTTATGAGTGCATTGATACTGGGTATTTTTCGTACCCCTGGGTGACTAGAGTCTCAAAATATAGGCCAAAACGTGGACCGGGCACCCGTAGAATGTGTTTGTACAATATGGATATCAAATGAAAGCTGTTGATGGGTGCTTTAGTACAGGGTAGTTTTCATACCTATTGGTGACTGGGTCTCGAGATATAGGCAGAAACGTGGATAAGGGTAACACTAGGATGTGTTTTTAAATTATGGATATCAAATTGAAGCTGTTGATGTGTGCTTTAGTACAGAGTAAGTTTTATGCCGCTACGTGACTAGGGTCTCGAGATATAGGCGAAAACGTGGACCCGGATACCCCTAGAATGTGTGTGTATTATGGATATCAAAGGAAAGCTGTTGCTGAGAGCTATAAAGTAATTTTCATTGTGATATTCGATTTAGTCGCATCAACCTGGCAAGACTGATAAATATGCATGCGAAGCCTAAATAATGACATGAATTAATAATACCCACATACCTATTTACATACTTCCTATTCGATTTGCCTGAAATTTGGTATACAAATTTGCCTATATTAGTATTTACGATGCTTTTTTCCGGGAAGTAGACCAGAGACGGACTGGGACTGTGATTAGGACTAGGACTGGGACTGAGGCTGAAACTGAGACTCGGAGTGGGACTGGGACTGAGATTCGGAATGGGACTGGAACAAAATACATACCACCAAGAATGAGAAAAACTTGAGAGAAGAGAAAAGAGAGAAGGAAAAGACTGAGAAAGAGATAGAATGAGACGAATATGGTGACAGATGAAGCGAAAAATACGGAGAGAGGAGTGAATACAAAGATTAGGAAAAAGTGTAGAGGGGCGAGGGCAGAGTTAGACGGAAAAAGCTTATTAAAATGTATGCAGATAGACCAACAATTTAGGGCAGAACAACGTCTGCCGATTCTGCTAGTTCAATATAGAAAGTTCGGATATCAAAGAGTGGCTTTACTTGCTTTTTTTTTTCGATGCAAAATTTTTATAATAATATCAAAATTTAAATGTCTTGCCAAAACGGATTCATCACAAAGCGTGGCAAGTCCTGAAATTCGCTCTTGAGATGAACACGAACTATGAAAGTTTTTGATTCTTGCAATGACGCTGAAAGAACGTTCAGCACTAGCTACAGTGACAGGTATAGTGCAAAAGATACGTAAAGCAACACAAATGTTGGGGGAAAACCGTATACAGATTTTGAACATAGATGGCATTTAGCAATTAAAATGGTGGCAGACCTTTATCAAAATTTGCTTCGTAAATGTGTTTCTAGTGTACTATTTCGCATTCTAAGCTTTGAGAAACGTCCGACTTCTATTTTTCGACAAATTTTGCTGCGCTCACCCGAATCGTAGTTTCATCCATGTCTTCAAATTGTCACAAAATGGAAAACGTCTCTTTCAAATTTCTCATAACTGCAAATCGTTCAGTAATGCCAGTGATTACCGAATCAATGATCGCCAAGAATGTATTGTTTTTAAAATCAGACTCTGCATCATCCGTAATCATCTCATTTCCATTATCTTCAAAACGTCTTTTGGGTTTTCCCTTTCGAATTTCTGGAAACTTTGGCGAGATGTTCTTCAATTTGAAAGCAACTGTTTTGCATTCGTTTTTGAAATTGTTTCCCATTGGTTCCTGATCAACTTTAAATCAGCTAATAAGGCATCTAAATGTCGGACCTCAACATTTATGGTGGCGTCTCTAGCTTGGAGTAATACGTTTCTTTCATTAATGGTAATCAGTATTTCGAGGACAGCAAGATACATTCGAACTTGTTGATGTGCTTTAGAATGCCGGTAACATCTCCGTATGCTTGCGCAGTCAAATTTGGCTTTTGTCTGAAATACTTATGATACATTTTTTTAGGGATTCCCCTCGTTGTGGACTTCTGCTGAAAATAGTAAAACATTTTTGTACAACTCCGAAGAAAGTAATTGCAGCCTTACAACATTCTGCACATCAACACCACATAAATTGAGACTGTGGGTTGCACAAGGCGAGTAATCAGCATTCGATTTTTTGTCGAGAATGTGACGTTGTGCTCCGTTTTAAGCTCCTTTCATATTGGCGCCGTTATCGTACCCTTGTGCACGACAATCTTTTAATGGGATTTCATGTTTACCTAGAGTATGGCAATTAAATCAGCGATTTCCTGACCAGTTTTTTGGTTAGAATCCACGAAAGCCAAAAACCGTTATTGAGTTGAAAAGTTGGTGCTTTCGAATTGAAATGAAGTTAGCGCAAAATGAACGTAGTCAACGTGACTAGCATCAGGCATAGCATCAGCGATTGTAGCATAATACTTGGCTTTCTTGCCTTGATCTAATATAGTTTCCCTCACGTGCTTTGCACAAATTTCTGTAAACTCATTCTGAATATCTGGGGAAAGATAGTGAACTCGTAAACGTTTGTGCTGTTGTTACGAAATCCTAACTTTCTACAAATAACCTCTAAGTATCGGATCATAATGGCTTATGAGTTCTAAGATCCTCAAAAAATTTCCATTGTTTCGTTAACCAAGATATATAGGTACTTTCACCTTTGAAAGCTAGACCTCTTTCACCCAAAAATAAAATAGTGTCCAAAATTCTATATAAAATTTCTTTCCACTTTTGAGTTTCAGTGATTAGCTGTTCATTGATAAGTGTATCAATTTTAGCCTCCTTTTGAATTAGATTTTGTAAAGATCGCCATTGAATATAATATTTAATGTGATCTTAAGTATTTTCGTGTGATAACAGTTTCTTCCATACCTGGAATTTCAAATATCCGCACAACAAATTTTAGGACGATTTAAAGTGTTGGTGCTTAACAGACGACATGGCAGGCAATAAAAAGCATTCCTACTGGCACTCCACACTAATCAGTGACACTCCACTTTCTCTCAATTTGGCAAGATTCTGTTTAACAACGAGGCAGGAAATGCCTCGTCATGACAATCACATGGAAAAATAACAGAACACTTTTGATGACCTCGACGAATTGTTTCGTTGACTTCTTCAGATCGTAAAAACTCATTATTCATGATACCGATATCGAAGTCGTTTAAATAATCTGGTGGTGTTGTTGGAAGACTTTTTGAAGATGAACCTTCATCAGTGTCGCCACGAAAATTTTACGATTTCGGATTCATGTAAACATACATTTTTGTTCGATGTTTTTATTATCTCCTTACTGTTCGAAGGCCCAGGCAAAAAATCGATATCAATATTCGTTGGTTTTGATATTCGGCTTAAAATTGGCACATGGAATAACTAAAAACTCTACTGAACTAAAAAAAAATGTCTTAGTACCTCTAAATCGCGGGCCCGCTGAGAAACCCCGGCCCCGGCGGAATCCCCCATTCCCCCTCCCCTCTCGTCAGGCCTGCGTGAGGCTATGTTCACAGTCCCCCTTTCTTCAGCATTTGTAGATCAAATCTTACCCTTCCGTTGTTTGTGTTATTTGAACATTGATTTTTATACATTCGACTCGGTCTCCTTATTAAAAAGCATGTACTTATTGTCATGCGTTAGTGGTTATAAACAGTACTTCTTGCGAGTGTCTTGAAAACGTCTTCATTACAATCTGTCAGCCAGCGTAACACTAAATTGTGTTTGCCAAAAGCAAAGTAGTCAGCAAACATTCTAGTTCATTGACTATAAATTTGTGGGATTATTCGTGAGCGATTTCTACCGACAATTAGCAATGCATACTTCAGTTAACAAAATACCTTACCTTTATTTCTTCACAATAATGAAGGCATTAAAATGGCCAATACTTCTAAATCAATAGGCATAGACGGAAAGGCTATGCCGATGCTAAAATACCTTGGGCATGAGGGCATCAGCTACCCGCTGCATGTTTTCTACTTGCCGTTTTTGCCTTTTCCATTCCAGAGTAATGAAGAATGGAACGGATATCCCTACTAGCAAAGCCTGGAAACCCGGCTAACGATGGTGAGGCTTAATCATTCCTTTATTCAGTAGTGAAGACGTTGGAAACCGTTCTGCTTCATTCATTTAATGGCAAGTCTTCGGTTAGCCAGCCATCAGCATGGGTTACGTAAAATGCATATCACTACCACCTCGCTAAACGGCAATAACAACCACTGTATTTACAAACTGAATCTATTAAACTTCATCATAAGACGGTGCTGGTGGCACTTGACCTGTCAAAAGCTTTTGACACAATCGACTACCTCATAGAAGCTTCACTCCTTCCCATTTGTCTAAAAATTGGACTGCAAAATATCTAAGCGAAAGAATTTAAATGACACGGACATATGAAATGGAATGAGCTTACAAACCGCCATCTGTGCCTTTTCTACCCAGTGTGGGTTTGAAACCTTCACTCTTGCGATAATCGATCTGTTGTAAAACATGTTCTACAACTATTTCCCAATTGCCTTCTGCTTCATTTAATTATGTTTTCTTTTATAAGGTATTTTTCTTTTTTTAATTTTTTTGTAAAACCTTCATTCGTAATGTTGATATTTGTGGAGCCGCTTCGATTAAAGCCGCTGAGAATGAAAGTAATATTATTAAATTAAAGTATTTCAGGCGTTAATTTTTTTTAAATTTTGGAAATGCCCACCGAACGGCATTACTTAGTTAAATAAATAGTTAAAGCACTCGTTTGCTTTTGAATGAACATTTGGTGGCGTGCGAATATTTGCATTGCATGTTCTGAAATTTGTTTGACATAAATTTGTCATGTTTTTTAAGCTGATAAAAACTTAACTTTTTGTAAAAATTTTACCGAGTTCAACAATCGCTTTTTAATGCTTAGAACAATTATTTTAGCTCTGTTTGCTTTATCCTGAACTGGTTAGTAGGAATTTTTTACTCATATATACGAATGGCTCCCAATATTACCTAATTCATAATTTACTATTTTCATTGGGCGCTTCAGTGGGGTGATAGAAAATTTGTTCTTTGAACGTCGAGTTCACCCAAATGCCAAAGGAAGTAATTATAAGCATTAGTAGATAAGCTCAAAAGGACGCATGTAGAACCAAAAATAAATAATGAAAAGGAAAATAATAACACCTGGACGACCATGACATATACTGGAAAAGCAACATATAAATTGGCAAACATCTTTAAAAAATACAGCAGTAACACAGCGTTCAAACCGTCGAACAATCTAGAACTAACGCTAACTCAGAGGATCAGTTTAGCAGCCACGGTGTATACAAGCTTATCTGAGGATGCCAACACAGTTACATAGGACAAACAGGACGAAAAATAAGAACGAGATTCAGAGAACAAATTAGAGATTACAACAAAAAACATGGAATCCAAACATTATACCAGAGTCTAACTTCGCGAATCACATGGTCGAAAATGTATGTTCCCCACAAACATCAATAAAACAGCTAGGGTCCTTCACATACAAGCTAAAGGCTGACGTCTCAACAAACTTGAAAACATGGAAATCTACAAAGAGAAAACATTCGACGGTAGAATAATAAACGAACAGACACAATATTTGAACCTTTAAAATATGTTTACAAGAAACAAAGTAATCACACAGGTACAACAGACCACAACTACAAATAAACACAAAACAATTAACAAACCAAAACAACAAACCCACAAAGAATGTCAAACGATTAAAATTACGGATTTTTACCTACCCCAGTCAGCCACACAAATTGATCAGTAAAAACCAACCTCGGTTCTGAATGAACACACAGCACATACATAAATATACACAAGCATCAATTTTGATAATACCTGCTCATGTAACTACGAATTATAAATACAAGACAAACGACAACATCAGATCAGAACGAAAATCGACACTGATGATGGCACAACGCCGAAACCGGTTTGTCTCGAAACAAAATTTGACAAGGGATGACGGAAAATTGTTCCAATATACATCATTTATCCTGTCGAAAAATCAACAATACAAAATAAATCGGAAAATAACTTATTAAAATATTTTTCTCACTTCACTATTAAGACAAAAATATCGAATCGATATTTTTCTATTGATAATTTTCGATGGTATCGTATACTATCGTACTCTTAATACAGCTACGAACAAAATTTTAATTTTAATTTAATTTATTTATTTCTTACAGCTTATACTAAGCCTAGCTTATACCTATATATAGTAATTAATATATAATATAATTAAATTAATTTATCTGCATCTATTGACTGCACAAATGGAGTGATAGATGGGTTGCAGACGAATGACACCAATGCAAGGATTTCGCCAGTTGTATCTGACGCTGTTAACGTATTTAAAGTGCGAAGGCAACATCTGAATGGCGATGCACTTACTAGGATGAGTGATGCGTTACAGTATGAGCTTCGGCTACTTTTTGATACGTGGGAAAGCTTCCTAGTCCCAGCGTAGAGTAACCGGGATGTATGCAATGTTATTGGTGATTCGAAAGTTTGCCCATCTTGCACTAGAATGGCAGTGTTCTACAGTAATTGTACAATTTGTGTTTAAATTCCCTTATGTTATTAGATTTAACATCATTTGGTAATTTGGTGTGTTATTAGAGTGGTTCTAATAAATCAGGTCAACGGATTTATCTAGTGTCACCACCTGATATGGTAATACCAGGGCTAACAAAATAACACTTGTAGGTTTTGGTCCCGGTTGGAGAGGGTTGGTATAAGGATGTTACCTGAGGTCAAGGTTACGATCTTCCTTTGGAGATAAAAAAAAAATAATTTATAATTTAGTTTTTTTTTTCATATCTGACCATGACGCAATAAAACCAGATAGGTGCAGTCATTAGTAAAACAGGAAATAGTTGAAGGCTCTCATAATCCGGTCATGAATTTTAAAGAAGTAGGGAGCGGAAATTGTTGGTACTATTTTGCTACTTTTTTACTTCCTTAGTAATGTAATGTGAAACGGGGAAATTAAAGAAAAGAGAAAAGAAAACAGAGGAAATGAAAAGAAAAAGTAGAGGAAGTTAGAGGGAACAGAGCCGTAGAGGGAAGATTCGGGCTGGGGACTAAACAATTTACGGGCCCCTATACAAAAGCCACTAATACATTTGATTAATTTGAATTAATGACGTCTCATTTATGAATCATTATTGATGGATTACATCAAAAAAAAATGTTTACCACATCAACTAAATGATTTTTGGACTAAGAGCTGAAAATAAAATTAAAACAGAATATTTACTATTTATACTGTTTTATTGTAACGTAGAAATGAAATTCTCTTTTAACAGCCACATATTGTTTCAAATAATCTTTTCTGATAAATTTAATGATGATTAAAAATTTTAATTATTCAGTATAGAAGGTTCAGATATAAAAGAGTGACTTTTCTTGCTTTTTTCGCTGCGAAATTTTTTATAATGATATCAAAATTTACCTTTCTTGCCAAAACGGATTCAACACAAAGCGTGGGAAGTCCTGAAACTCGCTCTTGAGATTAACACGAACTATGAAAGTTTTTGATTCTTGCAATGACGCTGAAAGAACGTTCTGCACTAGCTACAGTGAAAGGTATAGTGCAAAAGATACGTAAAGCAACACAAATGTTGGGGGAAAACCGTATACAGATTTTGAACATAGATGGCATTTAGCAATTAAAATGGTGGCAGACCTTTATCAAAATTTGCTTCGTAAATGTGTTTCTAGTGTACTATTTCGCATTCTAAGCTTTGAGAAACGTCCGACTTCTATTTTTCGACAAATTTTGCTGCGCTCACCCGAATCGTAATTTCATCCATGTCTTCAAATTGTCACAAAATGGAAAACGTCTCTTTCAAATTTCTCATAACTGCAAATCGTTCAGTAATGCCAGTGATTACCGAATCAATGATCGCCAAGAATGTATTGTTTTTAAAATCAGACTCTGGATCATCCGTAATCATCTCATTTCCATTATCTTCAAAACGTCTTTTGGGTTTTCTCTTTCGAATGTCCGGAAACTTTGGAGAGATGTTCTTCAATTTAAAATCAACTGTTTTGCATTCGTTTTTGAAATTGTTTCCCATTGGTTCCTGATCAACTTTAAATCAGCTAATAAGACATCTAGATGTCGGGGTGCCCCATATATTCAGAAAACAAAAGTTCAGAAACACATTTTTTTTAGAAAACATTAGTCAGAACCCTTTTTTCAGAAAGACAAAATTCAGAAGTCAAAGCTCAGAAGTCAAATTGCAGAAGTCAAATTTCAGAAGACAAAATTCAGAAGTCAAAATTCAAAAAGTAATCATACGACAGAAAAACATTAAATTTTTTTCAAAATTCAGAAACGTTTATTTATTTGAAAGGAATTATGTATGTATAAAGAAAAAGTAGTAAAATCAAAATTAAAAATCTTGAAATGAAAAATTTAAACAAATCTCAAATCGCGAAAAGATACAGAAATAGTAAAAAAATCGAACAGCTGATCCAGAAATGGCAGAGATGGTATATTTTTCCTTCGTTTTATCGATAAATTGGCGTTGTCATATCAACAAGCTTAGCCAATACCGATTTGGTGTCGAAGTGACGACGACGTCGATACGATGTGACGTCGACTGAAAAACGACGACGATGTCGACGACGACAATGACAATAAGGATGAATAACAATGTAAATAGATGTTATGTTTAAAGACAGAATGAAAATTTCTGAAAGTGTTCACCGAAAAACGTCATAATTTATTTTTGAGCAACAAAGATATTATTTGATAGCTATCGATAATACAAACAAATGCTCGTCTTCGATTTTTCCAAAAAAATACTGTATCCTTAATTATCGCCATTTGAATTTTCTTTGTCCTTTTTCTTTTAAAGTTGAATAACAGCCGATAGGCTCCACCGATTTTGATAATTCGTTAAAAGTCTAGTTGAGGGGTCGATTGCTAACACGCTACCAAAAATACCGAGAGAGGTATCAGACGCGCTTCGAATGACGTTGTGCCACCTTTCGATAGAATTATTTGTACGGATTTCATCCAGTTTGGTGATATTGAACATATTCCATAATTCGATTGGATATAACGCCTCCTTTCGACGTTGCTGTGTTCCAGGCTGAAAAAATTTCAAAACTCAAAATTCAGAAGGTAATCAGACAGCAAAAAAACATTAAATTTTGCGCAAAATTTAATGTCTTTTTGCTGTCTGATTACTTTCTGAATTTTGTCTTCTGAAATTTGACTTCTGAATATTAATATCTGAATTTTTGTTTCAGAATTTTGACATCTGAATTTTGGCTTTCTGAAAAAACTGTTCTGACCGTATTTTTGTTTTCTGAATTTATGGGGGGGGGGGGGGGGGAACCAAATGTCGGACCTCAACATCTATGGTGGCGTCTCTAGCTTGGGGTACGACATTTCTTTCATTAATGGTAGTCAGTATTTTGAACCAAATTGAAGACAGCAAGATACATTCGAACTTGTTGATGTACTTGAGAATGCCGGTGATATCTTCGTATGCTTGTGCAGTCAAATTTAGCTTAAGTAATGCATTTAGTGCTTGTGTTAATCCTGGAACATAGTTTGCGAATGGTCTGATTGCCCCAATTCTAGCCGACCAACTAGTGTCTGAAAGACTGTGAAGACAGCTCGGTAAATTTTTTTGAGGTTGTCCCATCGTTGTGGAGTGCTCCTGAAAATAGTAAAACATGTTTGTACAACTCCGAAGAAAGTAATTGCAGCCGTACAACATTCTGCAGCATCAAGACCACTTAAATTGAGATTGTGGGTTGCACAAGGCGAGTAATCAGCATTCGAGTTTTTGTCGAGAATGTGACGTTGTGCTCCGTTGTAAAATCCTTTCGTATTGGCGCCGTTATCGTACACTTGTGCACGACAATCTTTTAATGGGATTTCATGTTTACCTAGAGTATGGCAAATTAAATCACCAATTTCCTGACCAGTTTTTGGTACAATTCAAGAGAGCCAAAAACCGTTCTTGAATTGTAAAATTTGTTGCTTTCGAATTGAAATGGAGTTACCGCAAAAAAAAAGTACTCAACGTGACTAGCAGCAGGCATAGCATCTGCGATAATAGCAAAATATTTGGTTTTCTTGCCTTGATCTAATATAGTTTCTCTCACGTGCTTTGCACAAATTTCTGTAAATTCGTTCTGACTGTCTGGGGAAAGATGAACTTGTAAACGTTTGTGCTGCTGTTGTGAAATCCTAACTTTCTACAAATGACCTCTAAGTATCGGATCATAATGGCTTATGAGTTCTAAGATGCCCATTGCCCCAAAATTTCCATTGTTTCGTTAACCAAGATATATAGGTCCTTCGCCTTTGAAAGCTAGACCTCTTTCACCCAAAAATAAAATAGTGTCCAAAATTCTATATAAAATTTCTTTCCACTTTTGAGTTTCAGTGATTAGCTGTTCATTGATAAGTGTATCAATTTTAGCCTCCTTTTGAATTAGATTTTGTAAAGATCGCCATTGAATATAATATTTAATGTGATCTTAAGTATTTTCGTGTGATAACAGTTTCTTCCATACCTGGAATTTCGAATATCCGCACAACAAATTTTAGGTCGATTTAAAGTGTTGGTGCTTAACAGACGACATGGCAGGCAAAAAAAGCATTGCCACTGGCACTCCACACTAATCAGTCACGCTCCACTTTCTCTCCATTTGGCAAGATTCTGTTTAACAACGAGGTAGGAAATGCCTCGTCATGACAATCACGTGGAAAAATAACTGAACACTTTTGATGACCTCGACGAATTGTTTCGTTGACTTCGTCAGTACCGATATCTAAGTCGTTTAAATAATCTAGACTTTGATACAGAGTTGGTGGTATTGTTGGAAGACTTTTTGAAGATGAACCTTCATCAGTGTCACCACGAAAACTTTACGATTTCGGATTCATGCAAACATACATTTTTGTTGGATGTTTTTATTGTCTCCTCACTGTTCGAAGGCCCAGACAAAAAATCATTATCAATATTCGTTGCTTTTGAAATTCGGCATAAAATTTGCACATGGAACAACTAAAGACTCTCCTTAATTAAAAAAATCTCTTAGTACCTCTATATCGCGGGCCCCTAAGAAGCCTCGGGCCCGGGGGGAATCCCCCCATTCCCCCTCTCGTCGTGCCTGAGTGTATCATCAAAAACGTCTTCCTCCCCCTGCCTCTCCCAATTCTGTGGGGGTTTTACCCTTCCTCTTCTTCCAAACTACGGTGTCGACTGAAATACTGTTTCTGCCGGAGCGTGTTTGTTCATTCGCATAACATGACCTAGCCAGCGAAGCCTTTGGGTTTTTATTCGCTGCACTATCGTCATATCTTCGCAAAGCTCATAGAGCAAATCAATACTATACTTTCTTCTTTACTCGCCGCTGGTATCACGGACAGGATCATAAATCTTCTAGAAAGCTTTTCTCCCATTATTATTTATTAAACTAATAAAAACAGTTACTCGAAGCTTGAGATTTTCAAGTTTGAATAGTGCTCGATAAAAGTTATCAACGAAAAATAAAAATTCTAGGTTCGATTCGAGCTGAAGGCCAGAACAATAATTTGTTTTAATGATAGTTATAGTTTTTTTTCTATAATTGAAAAATTACATTTTGTTTTTGGAATTGTAAGTAGAAAATTTTTCAGGAAGCCTGCCATAGCTGCGCAGATAGAACCATTTCGAAAGGTGCTAAGCCTTAATCATCAGTACGATTTAGGCACGCTGCGCTAATCATTTAGCTATACAGCGGTGGTTTGTTTGACCAATAAATTGCTACTTCTATTCCTCTTTACCAACTATATTTAACCAGCGTTGCGCCATCTGTTGGAAATCACTGATAATGCTGGATTGGTTTAACAATTGTTATAACAAAAAAAAAAAAATATTGTTCCGGTCTTGAGCTCGAATCGAACCTTGAATCTTTTATCAACAGGCCGATAAAACAAAAACAATTGTTAAAAAATAAAAATAAATTTGATAGCAGTTTGCTTGTTCAGCAGCTTGTAAAAACACCCTCCATATACCAAAACTTATTAGTCTCATTTAAAAGAAAAGTATTTTTCAGCCACCCTAACATGTTACATTAACTCTATTTTATTAAGCTATTGTCGCTTTAAAAGCCAAAGCTTATTCGCAGCGACATCTGTACGCGAAACCAACTCAATTTAATAGAAAGTAAAAATTTCACACATGCATTTGTATATTTGTATATGAATGTGTACGTTTATAAGGCAATTAAAAGAAACAAAACACGAAAATCAAACTCCAAACAAGTAATCTGCGAACAGCAGGTAAACACCTAAGCGCCCAACTGTAGGCAATGAGAAAAATTATAACGGCATGAAACACTTTTTCCAACATATCTATTTATTGCTTTGATTATAAGGTATTAGGCCACGCCATAAAGCTCTAACGATAATATTTTATGTATCAAACTGTTGCCATTGTGCATGTATTAATGTTTTTACTGACATTTATTGGTAAGTTAAAAAGCATATGCAAGATTATGGTGCAGAAATTAATGCCCAATTATTTAGTGTGAGTTTAAACAACAGTTAAAGTTAGGTTAGGTTAAGAGGGCGTGCGTGGGTATTGCTCACACTTCCACTCGCAGACATTTTTGTCCATTCTGAGTACCCTCAGTAAGTGCAGGGTGGCGGCACATTCGTTTAACCCCATTACCTCCTAGTGGTCCTCAACGAACCATTTGCTTTCCCTGATGAATACAAGAAGAAGCGAGATGTCCACCTTCCCAACCTCTTTCAGGCTGTCAAAGAACCGTGAGCCCAGAAATCTGAGCTTTCTTCTTTGAAGCCCCTGACATCGGAGGAGAAAGTGGTAGATCGGCTCCTCTTCCTCCTCATTACTTTTGCAGAGGGAGCTTGTTGGTATTCGCCACTGTCGGAGCATTGGTGCGATAGCACAATGACCTCTGATGGCTTAAGAGGTCATCCCCGTATGCATTATGAGGAAATACGGCACCTGAGAACTCAGCCGTATGAAGCAAAAAAAAAAACACAAGCAGGTCCTCAGTGAACTCCACAAACAGGCGTCGGACCTTTATGCCGGGAATTGCCCGGTGAATCCAGTGCTCAAAGAACAGTACCCAAAACTTGCAGAAGAGGAACGCACACTCCCTCGGGAAACACGAGTCACTCTAGCTCAACTTCGAACTGGATACTGTAACAGGTTAAACTCTTACCTATCCTGATTCTGGATACCGATATACAAAATGTATGCCCCGCTTGCACTGTGTCCGTACATGACACAAACCATCTCGATATTTGTAATGTGGAACCAACGCTTCAAACACCCCTCTCATTATGGTCTACCCCTGTTGAAACAGCAAGATTTCTTGGACTCCCGTTAGAGGATCTTGATGACAATTTGTGATCGGTCGCACCTATTAGATGGGGCGAAGCACTGCTACAACAACAACAACAACATGACACCCGTAAGTACCCTCACCGCGGATTTGTTCAGTTTGAGAAGGAAACTGGTGCCTTTTCTATCCAAGAATGGCCATAAGGACCTTGAGGCTTCGCAATCAACCCTTTTGGTCCATAGCAAGTTCGTTGCGCTGTTCTCATATTCCTCGATTCTCCCCAGGAGATAACTCAGCGGTGGTCGAACAGAGCTGTCCACCTCACTTTTGCCCAAATCGCAACCTTTCCTAGCCAACTCATCTGCGAGTTCATTCCCTTCATTACCGCTGTGCCCAGGGACCCGCAAAGGGGCTCCTTGAGATGACTTATAGAAGCCAGCGAGGCTCTACACCTCCGCGCGATATCCAGTTTTATCATCTTGGACTCTAATGTCCTTAAGGCGGCTCGGCTGTCAACAAAAATTGTTACGTCGGTGTCGGAGATCATACTATCTTGAAGCAGCTTTGCTGTCCTGTCTATGGCATAGACCTCGGCCTGGAATACACTGCATGCGTCAGAAAGTCGGAATAATTTGCTTAACTGTAGATGTGTTGAGTATATCTCAGCTCCAGTTCCCTTTTCCATTTGTGCGCCGTCGGTGTAGATTGTAATGCATATGCCATTGTCTAGGCCTTCTTCCCATTCCTCCCTTGGAGGATATCGTATTAGGGTAAGTTTACTTAAGTAAATGCACGCGGAACAATTTATTCCATTACAAAAAAACTTTGAAACAGGGCGTTTTCGAATCGGGAGCCGAGATAGAGTGATATTCCACTCAGCAGCCAGTACATGGCTGTGGAAATTCTGACATTTTATATGGCATATAATGTTGATGATGTTTATATGGAATTTAGAAAATCGTCCTTACTTATTATAGCTTAACACCTTAGGTAACTGTGGCCGCTGCGTAATAAGTCAAGCCATTATTTTCCATTTTCGCGATAACATACAACCAACGAAGATCAAGTCCACCTCCACATTTTCTTCGAGCCCAGTGGAGGTTTCACCCTTCCTTTAATTCCAAATGCCGGAGCGCCGATAAACAGAGTTTTTGATGCGGATTGCCCTACTTCGTTCCCATAACATGACCTAGCCAGCCTATTGAGCTTTTATACATAGCACTATAACCGTGTCTGTACAAAGCTGATTTAGCTAATCATTAAACCGCATTTTGAATAACACGCAAATTATTTCATTATATTTTTAATGCTACCGTAGCGCAAATTTAATCGTTATTCTAACTATAATTTAAATCGCAACCGTAATGGTACTGTTACCGTTGACATCGTAGACGTAACCATTATCTCATATGCAACTACAGGCAAAATATTGTTGTTGTAACTTAAACTGTAATCGTAATCGTAACTTTTATTGAAATCGGAACAGCAGCCTTGACTGCACTGTTGTTGTTGTAACTGTAATCGCACTTGTAGTCAAAATCGTAATCGTAACCGCAATCTGTTGTTGTTGTAACCGTAACAGTAATTAAAATCATAATCTTAACAGTAAACGTAGTTTCGTTAGTAACAGCAGCCATAACCGTTATGATGTTGTTGCTGAACCGTAACTGTAATTGTTGTCATAACCGTTATTGTAACCCTAACAGCAGCCATAGCTGTGTTACTGTTTTTGAACCGTAACTGTATTTTGATTGATTGATTGATATTCATAACCGCAATCACAACCTGAATTGTAATAGTAATAGCGGACCTATTGCTTTTTCTTTTTGTTTTTGTCACCGTAAATGTAGTTGTTATCGTAAGCACAACCGTAACCACAACCGTAACTGACGTCGTAATGGTTACCTTAAGGTTAAAGCATCAACGTAACCATAAGAGTAACAATTACATTAACCGTAACCGTAACAAATACTTTGATTGCTACCAGACCTATAAACAGTCGCAGCTGCAAATGTAACTAAAATTAACTATAATTGTGACTGTAACTGTGACTTTAACTGTAAAGAATCCCTATCTATCTATTGACATAGATGTCCAGCATTGCCAACCTTTGCCACGTCAACGTTGTAAATAAGTTCGCCAAGGACTTTCTCTTCTCATTCCTTATACTTGGATACATAATTCTTATCGATAATCAGTTCATTAGGATTTCTGGTGCTATTCGACCGCTTGGGATTCGAGCACAATTTGTACTGTGTATACTAGGGCGGGTCAAATTGTATGGGGGAACAAACTTAAGGTGCACATCCAGTTTCTGAATCTATGGGTCATACTGAGTAATATTGTTCATGGGACCATAGGTCTGAAATGCTTTTTTTTTAATTTTTATTATTATTTTTGTTAGGAAATATTCTGGGCTATTTAAAAATTGAATTTGCAATATGGAAAAGTAAAATATTCGTCGATTTTTGCAACAAATTCGTCGATTTTCCCCAAAAAGAAGCGATAAAATGCGAAAAATAGTAGGAAAGCGCCCTATAGCGACGAATATTTTACTTTTCCATATTGCAACTTCATTTTTTAAATAGCCCAAAATATTTTCTAACAAAAATAATAATAAAAATTTCTAAAAAAAAAAATATTTTCTAACAAAATTAGGGAGGCTCGAAATTCATTTCAGACCTATGGTTCCATGGGCAATATTACCCAGTATGACCCATAGATTCAGAAACTGGATGTGCCTTTTCAACAATAAATTTGACCCACCCTAATGTATGCCATTTAATTCGGCAGCTTACAGGTCAACCCGGTATCAGATGCCTAGGCATGCATAGCCCAAACTATCAAAGAGCTAATTCTTGGCTGATTACTAAAACATCAAATGCGTACGCCGTAAGTTTGATTGGCTCCACCTCGAATCACATGAAAATTTTATTATTGCTCGACGTTCACAACAGAGTTGAAAGAACAACGCCTTGTGGTGTTCATTAATGTCATGGCGTTATATAGACGCTAGTTCTAAGTAGTCTTCCTGCAAATCAACAGCTGACCTAACGACCCAACTCATTTACGCGGGATGGTCTTTAATAATAATTGAAATTAAAACCCATCCATGATCGCTCGTTTTAACACAAGAACTATGAAAGCGTATTCCCTGTATTTCAAAGCCTTCACTATATTTAAAGCTACCCCATGCAGTACAGAGTTTACCGACTGATGTTTCGTGTGCGCTTGCTGTGCTATAACAAAAGGCTTTCGTCCATGTTCGACCTCATGTATGCCTTACAAGTGTTTCTAGTAGAACCTTTAGTATTTGAGATAAAGCTGGCTGATCTTTCCCGTCTTTGATAGGAAGTCTACTCGAGCTGTAATACCAGAGTGCGGCTATGATTTGATCCAATACACCTATCAATGATTATCCTGAGCAACTTCAATACCGTTTTCGCCGTTATATGTAGCACAACAGGGAATATGCCATATGGATCCAACTATTTAAATCTGAAAAAATGTGCACCACCGAGTCGAATTTGATATGAGTCAACAACTTTGGCACTACTCGATATGTGATCGTTATGTGAGTACTATAGCCTTTCTGCAACAACATCTTCACTATAACATGTTCGTTTACACATAAAAGCCCCGACACATAAGCAGTTTTTCATATAGATAAGTTTAATACAAGCTTATGCATTATGAGTAGATTGCACGTATTTTTATGGAGAACGGTAGAATGAGCAACACTAGCGTCATCTAATATTGAAAAGTAGCCAACTCCCAAATTTTGTTGCAAGCAAAAAATAAGAAGAAGAATTTGACATTTGCTTTGGCTAAGGGTTTTGGGACACTTTGCAAGTGAAATTATTTTTCCCACTGGTTGGTAAATTTTTTAACATTTCTCGCAATTAAAAACTGCAATATAACAATCGAATACGACACAAAATATGTTAGCAAGTATTTTTGTTGTATAGGGAAAATGTTCATAACAGTTTTTTATTTTACTTATTTGAAAGGCGCGATAACCTCCGAAGAGATTTAAGGCCGAGCTTCTCTTCGAAGTTGCGTCGTACCCCTTTTAATTTTTCCTACAAATTGGCGGGACGGGACCTACTTGTTTTATGCCGAATCCGAACGGAATCGGCAAGGCAGATGAGTTTTCATTGACAGCCTTTCATGGCAGAAATACACTCGGAGTGCTTGCCAAACACTGCCGAGGGTGACCCCGCTTAGAACATTTTTCTTCTAATTGAAAAAACTTGCCTCTAAAATTTTGATGTTGCTTTGCCCGGGGCGTTAACCCAGGGTCTTCGGTGTGGTAGGCGGAGCACGCTACCATCACACCACGGCGGCCGCTTTCATAACAATGCTTCCTCATAACAGTGCTTCCCGAAATTTTGTATGTGAATGGGCAAGGCGTAATAAATTTCAATTGCCAAGTCTGAAGTTCCTTCATATTTAAAAACGCAACATCTTGGTTGATTGTGGCGATGTTATTTGAATGCATAAGCTTGTGTTAAACGCAGCTATAGGAAAAGTGTCATTGTGCCGCGGCCTTAATCTTTCTAAAGCACTGCTATAAATCCAATGTTAATAGGCTTCAAGAGCACGCCTGTAAGTATTCCATAAAATTAGGATTAAAAACATATATAATTAGTATGTACCAAAGGTGTATAAAGGAATAGCAAAAAAAATGGGCACTACTTAGGGACCAATTGCAAAGAGAGCAGTCGGGCATTCATATGGCTGAGTAGTTAGAGGCATTTGCCTTTACACCAGTATGAAGTATGAATGCTGGAGATTTCGAGTTCAATACTCATCTCCCGAGAAGCTAGCTGATGATAAAAGTGAAATTCAGAAACATGTCCTAGTAACCATCGCCTTTTGTAAACTTTTTAATTTTTCTCTATTATCAATAATAATCTTTCTATATATAAGTCCCTGAACCACTTTTATCCTTGACAGAACTTTATCGAACCTCGCTGTTCTACAAATGAAATCTCCACAGCAGTTTTTCCTTCAGGGATGCCCCAGCACTGCGAATTTCCCGTTTAAAGACCCTCAACAGATCCCCATTTCCTTGGAGGAATCAAAAATTTTAATTTCAATTAAATTTGTCTTTTTGTAGGACACTTACTCTTCTGTAAATAAGAAACTGCAAAAAATATCAACAAAAGCTTCAACATCGCTACCGTTTTATTTCTTAAACTTATCTCACAAAACCTAACTAGGAATTACAATTACTTTGCTATTGTTGGTAAATATAAAAACAGGTAACCACCAAGGCGGATGAAAATGTTAAGTATGGCGTAAAAATGAAAGAAATGTGTTCATTTAGCTAAATGTGGCCATAAATCGCAATGACAGCAAAAACTGGCATAAAAGTAAAAAAATAACAAGTAAGGAAGGTTAAGTTCGGGTGTAACCGAACATTACATACTCAGTTGAGAGCTATGGTGACAATATAAGGGAAAATAATCATGTAGGAAAATGAACCGAGGGAAACCCTGGAATGTGTTTGTATGACATGTGTATCAAATGAAAGGCATTAAAGAGTATTTTATGAGGGAGTGGGCCATAGTTATATAGGTGGACGCCATTTAGGGATATAACCATAAAGGTGGATCAGGGTTGACTCTAGAATGCGTTTGTACGATATGGGTATCAAATGAAAGGTATTAATGAGCATTTTAAAAGGGAGTGAGCCTTAGTCCCATAGGTGGACGCCGTTTCGAGATATTGCCATAAAGGTGGACCAGGGGTGACCCTAAAATTTGTTTGCACAATATGGGCATCAAACGAAAGGTGTTAATGAGTATTTTAAAAGGGAGTGAGCCTTAGTTCTATAGGTGGACGCCGTTTCGAGATATCGCCATAAAGGTGGGCCAGGGGTGACTTTAGAATTCGTTTGTGCAATATGGGTATCAAATGAAAGGAGTTAATGAGTATTTTAAGAGGGAGTGGGCCTTAGTTCTATAGGTGGACGCATTTTCGAGGTATCGCAATAAAGGTGGACCAGGGGTGACTCTAGACTTTGTTTGTACGATATGGGTATCAAATGAAAGGTGTTAATGAGTATTTTTAAAAGGGAGTGGGCCTTCGTTTTATAGGTGTTCGCCTTTTCGAGATATCGCCATAAAGGTGGACCAGGGGTGACTTTAGAATTTGTTTGTATGATATGGGTATCAAATGAAAGGTGTTAATGATTATTTTAAAAGGGCGTGGAGCTTAGTTTTATAGGTGGACCCCTTTTCGAGATATCGCCATAAAGGTGGACCAGGGGTGACTCTAGAATTCGTCTGTGCAATATGGGTATCAAACGAAAGGGGCTAATGAGTATTTTAAGACGGAGTGGGCCTTTCTGGACCAGGGGTGACTCTAGACTTTGTTTGTACGATATGGGTATCAAATGAAAGTTGTTAATGAGTATTTTTAAAAGGGAGGGGGCCTTCGTTCTATAGGTGTTCGCCTTTTCGAAATATCGCCATAAAGGTGGACCAGGGGTGACTCTAGAATGAGTTTGTACGATATGGGTATCAAATTAAAGGTATTAATGAGAGTTTTACAGGGGAGTGGTGCTAGTTGTATATGTGAAGGCGTTTTCCAGATATCGACCAAAATGTGGACCAGGGTGACCCAGAACATCATCTGTTGGATACCGCTAACTTATTTATATATGTAATACCTGCCAAGATTTTAAGGGTTTTTTATTTCGCCCTGCAGAACTTTTTCATTTTCTTCTACTTAATATGGTAGGTGTCACAACCATTTTATAAAGTTTTTTCTAAAGTTATATTTCGCGTCAATAAAACAATCCCATTACCTTAACATATTTCATCCCTTTTTTCGTATTTGGTATAGAATTATGGCATTTTTTTCATTTTTCGTAATTTTAGATATCGAAAAAGTGGGCGTGTTCATAGTCGGATTTCGTTCATTCATAGCTGAGCAGAGCTCACAGAGTATATTAATTTTGTTCGTATAACGGTACCCCGTAACGGCATAAACTAATCGAGATAGATATAGACTTCTATATATCAAAATGATCTGGGCAAAAAAAAGGAATTCATTTAGCCATGTCCGTCCTTCCGTTCGTCTGTCAGTAAACACGATAACTTGAGTAAATTTTGAGGTATCTTAATGAAATTTGGTGTAAGGCACTCATCTCAGATCGCTATTTGAAATGAACGAAATCGGACTATAACCACGCCCACCTTTTCGATATCGAAAATTTCGAAAAACCGAAAAAGTGCGATAATTCATTACCAAAGACGGACAAATCGATGGAACTTGGTAAGTGGGTTGACTTTATGACCCTGAATAGAAAATTAGTAAAATTTTGAACAATAGGGGTACCACCGCCCACTTTTAAAAGAAGGTAATTTAAAAGTTTTGCAATCTCTAATTTGGCAGCTGAGTATATAATGTTCGGTTACACTTGTGCTTAGCCTTCCTTACTTGCTTTTCTTTACTACGAGTCACATTTTGTTAAACATTTCAAGTTACATAAAGTTGTTAGTTAGTAGTTTAAGATGGCTTACAAATTTAACAGGTTTGGAAATCACCTTCTACTAACGTTCGTATCGCTAAACTGTTGAATAAATAACTCCAATATTTAATAATGCAAAATGGCCTTTATTAAAGTACTTCACAATAACACTGATACTTCACAACCAATAGCTTGCTTAAAAGAAACTGATTTTCAAAATAATACTGCTATTGCTCGCTAGATAGCGTCTTAAATCCAACTGATTGTCGCGCCTCTACTGTTGCTGCCTTTTATAGTGTTTGGTTTCCTCGTTGACATTTCTTGGCGGTTCTGTTCTAAAATCTACTAGTTGTTTATCTGCTATAAGTTTCTCAGCTATAACTACAGATGCACAATTTTATAGCTTCTCTCACAGCTCATGCGCGTGTGTTTGTGCGTTGCATCTCCGCTGCATGTACGTACATATGTGTAGACATAATGACATAATGATTGAATTATTGATGTGCATACACGTCACTTCTTAGCATCGGCTTAGAGATGACAGTACCCCTTAGTGTTGCTAATATTCGTAACAATATAAAAAGGCCTACAGAAATACTTAAATTGTGAATATTAAGTTGTTAATTGCATTGTTGATATAATTCAATTGATAACTTGGTGTATTTGTTTCTTGGAGATCACTATTTTTTACACTTTCACACAAAGGGTAAAAGGTAGGGATGGAAAAGTTCATAATTTTTTATATACTTTTTAAATAGTGAGGCGGGTATTTTTAAACGGTTTTATTTAGGTTGACTTCACAGGCTGGTTGAATGGCTGGCACGAATTTTGTAATTGAAATTTAAGTAACTTCCCGGTAAGCTACAAGCTTGAAACTTGGAATATAGTTCAGAACCCGATAACAATTCAATAAAAAGAAAAAAATTGCCGCTAGGTTGCGCAAGAATCGAGATATTCACAAAAATCATATTTGTCATCCGATTTGGCTCATATTTGGAACACATAATATATAAAATATTAGAAAGCGATCTATGAAAAAAATCGCCGCTAGGTGGCGCAAAGATCGAGATATTCAAAAAAGTCGTATTTGTGGTCCGATTTGGTTCATATTTGCAACACATAATACATACATGAATAGAAAGCGACCTATGATGTCCGATTTGGCTCATATTTGGAACAAATATTACATACAGTCCGGTAGAAATGACATCAAAATTATTTGGAGTTGGAGGAGGGACAAATATACGTGGCGCAGAGTCGAGTAAAGTCTTGGGAAGGATTATGTATTGAGGAATTAGATTGTAACAAATTGTCAGGAAAGTCCTTGCAGTAATGAGTCACTAAATGAACTAAATAGGTTGAGAAATAATAGGCAATTAAATAAAGAGTAAAAAATTGAAAATAAAATAATTAAAAAAAAAAAAATTTCTAAGTTATACGGTTTTATTGAAAATAATACTTACATGAAATAATAATAATACTAAAAGCTAGAAAATAATTAGGTAGGTCCTAGGTATTAGTCATCACACTACTTATCAATCTAAGGCGTTGATCAGACAATTAAATAAAAGCGTGGGACGCGTCAAATTTCTACTGATAATCATATATAAGACGAACTGAACCCTAATCACACTTCACGCGTCCAACGCTTTTATTTAATTGTCTGATCAACGCCCTAGATTGATGAGGATTGTGATGACTAATACCTAGGACCTACCTAATTATTTTTTAGCTTTTAGTATTATTATTACTTCATGTAAGTATTGTTTTCAATAAAACCGTTTAACTAAATTTTTTTGTTTATTTCATCCTATTTATATAGTATTAGAAGGTGGATTTGTGAATGAAATCAAAGTATGTCCAGTACCATGGTATAGGAAAGACTGTAATTCCAATGTCAATGTGAGGTTGTAATTTTTATTAAAAAGCAGATTGTAGAAGTTTCCTTTCATGTCAGCTTTTAGCATAGCGTTTCCCAATCGAATATATACAGAAGAGGGTAGTTTTAAAGTATATATTAGATATTTTTTCAAAATACTTTTACCAGAAGTTTTGGAGATCCATATTTTAAAATAAGAAGGTACAGGATAAACAAAAGGATATAAGTAAATAAAAGACTTATTCTGGCTTCTATGTTTTTTTCTAGGACATTGTGGCAGCGCACTGCCTTCAAGTGACCCGATGAAACCAGGCTAATCCTGTTAATATGGTTTTTTTTTTTTTTTTAATATAATTTTAAATTTTTAGTCTAATTTTTATTTATGTTTGTAATTTATAATTTTTCCTTTTTATTGTTAAATTGTCTTTGAGAGGCAGTGGCTCCTTAAGCGTCGATATCTAAAACTGTTCAGCTACAGAGAAACTCATAAGCTGAGAAATATAGATACACAAGTACAATAGATTGAATGTTAATTGTTTAAAGAAAATAGAATCGTTGTTCTCATAGCAAAGAGCGAGTCCGATTAATCAATTATTCTCGAGTGAAAGTTAAAATCCTCACACAAACACAGAAAAGGTTCGCTTAGTTGGAAATTGGTTCTGCATTGTTTAAGAATTATAGGTTTATAGTTTTGAAACTCGGCATGAAACATTAAAGTTTACTTCGTTCAAAAGAAGTGGGCTTGAAATCGATCCATTTAATAGTTTAGCCATAAATATTACTCCTACCATTTCTCTACGACTTGCAAGGGTAGGAGGATTTTTTCACAAAAGCTAAAACTCCTCTCCCTTTACTGACTGTGGCATTAATATGAGGGTTGAAAGTAATAGCGTTTTCTTTTCTGAAATAAATTGTTGCCTAAGTAAATGGTAAAGCCTTAATAGTGTTACTCCTACCCCAGAAAATTGTCAACATTTATAGTGCATACAAAGAACATTTCATCTCACCACATTCACTCATATCACAAATCACTCAAGAAGATTGCGCAATGCGCATGTAAACATTAGATCATCTCTTTTTCATTGGCAATCCTTACGTCATTTTCCTTTAGCTCTTGTTTTTTGCTCTCTTTCGTTCATTCGCTCAAACAGTCAACTGTGCCGTAGTTGCGCAGAACGAAGCAATTTTGAACTCGTGAATGCGCAATCTGGTATGTGATCTGTGCACTCATATTAACAGAGTATAATATGTGGAACTCAATTCGCTCTTGAGTTCCACAGAGTTGCACTGCTACACCGCCATTTTATACAGGGTAAAAGTGTAACGCTTTTACGTTGCGAGCAGGCAACAATTTTCACAAAAGAACGAAATACCCCGTAAAGGCATTACCTGTTTTTTAGAATAGAACAACAGCCCTTGCGCGGCGTACAAAAAGCGTAACACTATTGCCAGAAAAGAAAACGCTATAAGTTTGCAATTCATTGTAACTCCGAAGTCGACAAGTGCTACCAGCAAATTTTGTAGATATCATGAATGCTCGGCGATATTCATTTGAATTTTAACTCGCTTTTTCTGGCGATAAAAAGTGCGCCCACAAATTTTTGATATATTGGGCCGAACTCAGAAAGATATCTGCTTCATTGACATTTGATCATATCTTACCTTGATCTTTTGATGTTTAAGGGTTGCAATACATAAAAGTTGAAGGTTACGAAATGTTAATTGAAGCTAAAATGAATCATCCGGTGCCCTTTAGCAACGCATTATCAAGGATATTTTTAGAGCTTTTTGGCGCTTCTAGCGGTACTATGGCGGGGTGGTGTTGATTGAGGCCCCTACTGTCGGGACGTTGACTGTGCTGGTGTTTCCTGTATACGGCGAGAGTAAAGATGTAGGTCATCAAAACTCATCTTGATAAGCAGAGTTTCCCAGGTGCTAGTAGTCTAATCAGTTTCCCATGATATATTTGGTAGAAGTCCGCCGAACAAATGGGTCTCAAGTTGTTTCAACAAAACCTTAGCTGTCTACTTAGGTTGAAATGCTTTTCAGATTCCCGATAATAAGTGCCCTCCATTCGCAGTATATAACTAAACAACGGATAATTGGTATGCACTTCCCATTTTTCCAGCAAGATTTCCGAATTTTCTAGCACCCCAAAAACTTTCGATAACTTTTCAAACCAATTAAATAATAGAAGATTTTTGTTTCGTTGTGAAACGTCATAGTCTCTTTAATTGTTAGTCAATATAGCGATAGAAATATGAAGTTTTAAAAAGAGACACAGTCAGACAGATGACAAAGACAGATTTGAGAGGAATAGAGATCTGGTAGAAAAAGAAGTTAGTGAAAAAGGGAAAAGAGGTGGAAAACTAAAAAATAGAGTGTGAACCATAAATAAAAATGTGGAGCAAAGAGCGTAATAGAGAATTTCTGCGTAGCGATTACCTAGTTTCGAATATGACTAACACTGACCATGGCCAGATATCTCGAAGTTCCAAGCAAACAAAAGCCGCAACACTTACGGATTCTGAAAAAAAAAAAACTGCACATTCATGAAATGAGTAACCCAGTGATGAACTTTCATTAGACAGGGACTTGATACCTTGGCAGCGAAAGTTCCTGACTACTGACTTGGCCATCTGTACAACTCTTTACAAACCACCCCTTTGGTTCAAAAGTACCCATTCGGGTAAGAAGATCCGGTTTCCGTCAAAAAACTCGGCCTACCTATTCATTGTATCCATATAGTCGGGCAAACATCGAGCAAGATATGTAAGAATATACCTATGCCACTCGGCAGCCACTGGCTTCGAAATCCAATAAAAACTAGTTTGCTAAAACACGCCACTGCAACAATTTACAAGGAACAATTCCCTTCCCTTCTTTTTGAGAAGAGCTTCATCGGCTTATTATCGATACGGAACTATTATATAGTAAAGCTGTAAGTTTGTTATGGGCTTGTTATCGCCGAGTAATCGGCTTTATGCAGATTACTTATTGGTTATCGCCGACTCATCGGCTTCCTGCCGATTACTTATCGATGAGTCGTAGATAACGAATCGGTAACACGCCCATAACAAATTGGTTGTTGTTGTTTTTGTAACAGTGCTTCGCCCCATCCAAAAGGCGCGACGGATCACAAATTGTCATTAATATCCTCTAATGGGAGTTCAATGAAACTTTCAGTTTCAACAGGGATGGACCATACAAAGAGGGGTGCTACGGATTCAACAACCTTGCGGAAAGCACGCTCCCATTGACGCGCATCTGTCGCGATAGGGAGGGCAGCGAAAGGATTGTCAGTTCAATTTTTGTAACCTTCTGGTAGCATTCCGATGTGAAATCGATAACTTTTGAATGAAAACTCGTTAACTAGTCGATAACACACCTATAGTATTGGCAAAACTCCAACCATAAACCGATAACAAATAGATAACAGGCCAATAACATAAAACTGTGATAGTAAAACGATAATTTTTGTACATATCTATAGTATTTCGTTTACTTTTTAATAATTAATCGATAATTCTGCGTTAAAAAATCGTTTACTTTACGATATCAAGTTGAAAACACGCCGATAATAAATTCTCAACACTCCGATAACAAATCGATAACTTTTCGATGGCACGTCTAAATCTTTTCCATTAATAATCGATAATAAGACGATAACTTTTTGACAACAAACCGATACCACTTCTAAGGACCATGCTTTCGCTAACACTTACATATTACTCTTATAGTCTGTATTCCCCCATATCGTGAGCAATGATGTTTACAAATCATAAATAAAAGAACAGAAAGAGAGATCAAAAAAGAAGGGGAGTGAATAGCCTGAAGACGAAGGGTATAGATCGCAACCATGATAAAGCAATTATAAATAAATAAATGAAAGACGCGATAAACTCCGAAGAGATTTAAGGCCGAGGTTCTCTTCCAATTTTCATCGTGCTGCTTTTAGTTTTACCTACAAATCGGCGGGGCGTGACTTACTTGTTTTATGCCGACTCCGAACGGCATCTGCAAGGCAGATGAGTTTTTGCTGAGAACTTTTCATGGAACAGTGTATTTCTGCTTGCCAAACACTGCCGAGTGACGACCCCGGTTAGAAAAATTGTCTTCTAATTGAAAAAACTTTTTTCTAAAATTTTGATGTTGCTTTGCTCCGGGCGTGAAGCCAGGATCTTCGGTGTGGTAGGCGGAGCACGCTACCATCACACGACGGCGGTCGCCACATTGGGTCAGAAGCTCAGTCTAAATCTTCTCAGCGGTAAATCGTGCAAAATTGTTATCTTTGCCATTTTAGTATATACGATTTGGTGACTACGGCCAAAATACTTAGATAACTTCATTTAATAATAGCAAACTAATAATATTTGTTCAAGTCTAAAGCTGTGCTGCAGCATAAAATTAG